>NC_133330.1:296067712-296379378 GCF_042186555.1 Aquarana catesbeiana
TATGGCAAGGCCAGGATTCCGGGCTGTTACAATTCTTAAAATGTCTAATATAATTTGGAAGATCTTCCTCCAGAAGCTGCGAATACTTTTGCAAGACCACAATATGGGATATAGGTTACCCATTAGGCCACAACCTCTCCAACAAAGTGCTGAGCTGTCCACATCAAAATGTTCATGCAAACTCACACCAAGAAGCATGACCCTTGGATTAGTGAGGGCAAAAGAAAACCATGCCTGTTTTTTTTTTTTTTTTAAAGGTTAGGTTAAATTTCACTGCAGATGCAGGAGGCTGGAACGTTGGCTCTATAGTATGCAGAACTCAAAGACCAAAAATCTTCCAAATAAGAGCATTAGAAGGACTGTACCCGATGGGAAAGTTCACTCTGAGAATATTTTAATGGATTTTAAAGCGTATCAGCGCATAGTGGTCATGCGGATACGAGCTAAGTTACAGGTGCCACGTCTTATTTTAATAGATTAGAGGACATAGGGCAATAGTGGGCTCAAGACTTTATAGGCACAATAATAGCTAGATATATAATTAAAATTCTGGTTTATTTAGAAAATATTAAAAATAGGAGATAAAACAAAGAAACATATATAGCTCAATTCGTAGTTACACAGTTTTACAAATCATGCACTCCATACATAGCTAAATGGTTAAGTTATAGAAATTGAGCAAAGTTTAGAGTCAAAAACACTTTTTGATCAATATAGTTACAGTACGTTCCGTTGAACCAGAAGCTATGCAGTGGTGATAATCAGATTCTGTATAAACTCGACATGTTACGCGCCACATGCGCTTCTTCAGGAGAACAGAATTGAATACTGTAATGAACAATATATTTACAATAAATACATCATGGTATAGTATAATTGAAAGAGAGACATATAAACAGTATGATAGAATAGTGAGAAGAGGCTGTTCCTAAAATCCAAGGAGGTATGTCCGTCCTACAGCGTCCCGGTGGAGCGCAAGCAATGTGGGGACGCATGTAACATCATAAAAGATTAATAGTGGGGGGGTAGGGGGAGGTAAGGAATTCAAAATAAGCCGTATAATCAGGTAGGGGTGGGGTAGAGAGAGGGGGGGGAAGGGGGGGAGGGGAAAGGTTGGAAGGGGGGGGGAGGGGTAGGGGGAGGAGGGGAGGGAAAGGGAGGAGGGAGAAGGTAGGGGGGGGGGGACAAGGGAAGAGGAAAGGAGGGGGAGAAGGGGAGACGGGGGGGGCCCGGAACGAGAGTAGTCTATGCAGGTATCAGTGTATATGTTTGATAAAGTTATAAAATTAATTGGTAGCCGTCAAAATTGGTAGCCGTCAAATCGCTCTTTATGAGACGGCTGTGTGGCCCTATGCTATCAACTCCTTTTACTATCATCTTCATCTACAGACTCAGGTATACGGCTTATTTTGCATTCCTTACCTCCCTCCACCCCCCCACTATTAATCTTTTATGATGTTACATGCGTCCCCACATTGCTTGCGCTCCGCCGGGACGCTGTAGGACGGACATACCTCCTTGGATTTTTAGGAACAGCCTCTTCTCACTATTCTATCATACTGTTTATATGTCTCTCTTTCAATTATACTATACCATGATGTATTTATTGTAAATATATTGTTCATTACAGTATTCAATTCTGTGCTCCTGAAGAAGCGCATGTGGCGCGTAACATGTCGAGCTTATACAGAATCTGATTATCACCACTGCATAGCTTCTGGTTCAACGGAACGTACTGTAACTATATTGATCAAAAAGTGTTTTTGACTCTAAACTTTGCTCAATTTCTATAACTTAACCATTTAGCTATGTATGGAGTGCATAATTTGTAAAACTGTGTAACTACGAATTGAACTATATATGTTTCTTTGTTTTATCTCCTATTTTTAATATTTTCTAAATAAACCAGAATTTTAATTATATATCTAGCTATTATTGTGCCTATAAAGTCTTGAGCCCACTATTGCCCTATGTCCTCTAATCACTCTGAGAATAGTTGTAGACTGGACAGTTAGGCTGGGTTTACACTATTGCAAATTGGATGTGGGCTCCCTGAATCCAATTTGCAATAGCAGGAGATTTTGACCGGCTCTCTATGGAGCCAGTTTACATATCTCTGCTGCGGCTCCGAAGCGAATTTGCACAGGAGCCCTCTTTTTGTCCGTTTCAGGTCAGAATTTAGCCAAAAATTTGGGCTGAAATCGGACCTGAACCAGGACGCACTATTGTGAACCCAGCCTTGAGAGTTGTGGGACTCCAGAGGAAGGCTGTTCTATTTATAAGTTAATATTATAGCTTGCCTCTGCTGCTTATGCTTACATTCCTATTTTAGGGAGTTTAACAAGACTTGTGGCCACTCATTAAAGTGGAGTTCCACCCAAAAGTGGAACTTCCACTCATCAGATTCCTCCCCCCCTCCGGTGACACAGTTGGCACCTTTCAGGGGGGAGGGGGGTACAGATACCTGTATATTACAGGTATCTGTACCCACCCACTTCCGGCATAGATAGCCGCAGAATCTGCGGTTATTTACACCACTTCCTGCTCCCTCCCCACTGCCTGCTGGGAAACACACGGGTCCCAGAGGCAGCAGGGACCATCTGTATTGCGCTGTGCGACTCGCGCATGCGCAGTAGGGAACCGGGAAGTGAAGCCGCACGGCTTCACTTCCTGATTCCCTTACCGAAGATGGAGGCGGCAGCACCCGAGGATGGAGAGACGGTTCGGCCTCGGGTGCCGACATCGCGGGTGCCCTGGACAGGTAAGTGTCCATGTTTTAAAAGTCAGCATCTGCAGTATTTGTAGCTGCTGACTTTAAAAAAAAAATTTTCAGCGGCGCTCCGCTTTAAAATTAGAAGAAAAGAGGTTCAATCTTAAACTACGTAGAGGGTTCTTTACTGTGAGAGCGCAAAGGATGTGGAATTCCCTTCCACAGGCGGTGGTCTCAGCGGGGGGCATCGATAGTTTCAAGAAACTATTAGATAAGCACCTGAATGACCACAACATACAGGGATATACAATGTAATACTGACATATAATCACACATATAGATTGGAATTGATGGACTTTTTTCGACCTCACCTACTATGTAACTATTTTATCCCATTCACCTTATCTGTGCTTATGAATATAAAAGGATGGGGGGGAATGCAACTTTCTCTCTTTCCTCCAGAAGGTACAGTTCAGGGTACCTCAGTAGCCAGGCCCAAGTCTTCAGGGGTTAAGAGTTCTTAGTCCTGTTGCGCCAGATCTTCCCAAAACTTACACAAGGGCTTCTTGGGCAAACATGGTGGTTGGGGAGCATTGGAAGGTTAGTATAGGTAGCAGCGGGATTGGGTTATGGTTTATACTTGTTACTTCGCCCTAAATTAGAAAAATGCAGGTTCACTTTACATTGGGCTTGTTAGGTTTTTGCAATCCCTTGTGTTTCTAGTACCTGCTTTAGGGTATTTTTCACCATTATATGGCATATAACAACAGCTCTGTGTTGTGAATAGTATTTGTTCAGTAAAGTACTCTGAAGCCCATCTAATGGTTGAAGGGTTACTAGAAAAACATGTTACATAATCAGAGCACTGAAAGGCTGGTAGTACGGATAAATACAATTTTCACATTGAAAAGATGACCTTGCATTATCATAACAATAAAAAAAAAAAAAAACTACTTTGATTTACTGAAATATCTAATTTCATTTTAATATTAGTAGATACTTGAGTTATTAGTGCCACTCTATGGTCCATGGATGTTCTGCATTCCCTGGTAAAGTGTGTTCTTGACCTGCGCTAAGGCTACAGGATGTGGATTTAGTGATTGAGAGTATATGGAGAGCAGGGGAAAACAATAAAGATTGTCACTAAGGAATGCAACACAGATTACTAACATTATGTTAACCTTCGGAAAAGCTCCTTCGAATGTCTATATTTTACCTACTATTACTCTTTTAAGTCAGTCTAGCATTAGCTGTATTTTTAAGTGCATACAAGGCAAGGAATCTGTAAATGTGTATCCCCCCCCCCCCCCCCCGCCAACAATGCCTTCAGCTGCTTTTCTGTTATGAATGGATGGATCCATCTTTGCTTAGGCATCATTATTGGTCAGCATCTACTACCTTAACTGAAATGACAGCTCCAAGATAAAAAAAAGTCATGTTAATCCTGATGCCTGTGCGATTACATTTGTGAACATTTTATGTTCACAAATGTTAGACACAGATCATCCTCAGCTCTAGCCTCTTCCCTTGTGACTTGGTGTAAAGCAGTCTGATCACTGGTGGAGAGTAGACCAAGGAAATGCTTCATTTTACCTGTTGACTAATGACACCATTTCAACTTGGTGCAATGTCAATTAATTCAAGCTCAATGATTGACTTTTAATGATACAGCTTTGATGAAACAGACTTTTAATGGTACAGAAATGATACTGGCATTGTATATTATGACATGTCAGGGATGTATTTATGCTGAACAGTAACAGAAGGGTCCACTTTAAGAGGGAAAGCCATCTTGGCTTTCTTTGCTAAATTGGCTCAAAGAATTGGCAACAAAGAAAGCGCTGCTTCTTAAAGGGTAACGCCACTTTCGTGGGGAAAAAAAATGCAAATAAAGAAAAAAATAATATAGCACATATAATTGTGACACTATCATATTGTAATTTTATGTTAATAAAAATTACCTTTCCTTTTCAATCTGCAGCCACTGTAATTTTCTGAGAATTCATTGCAATGTACTGATCACTCCCTGAAACATCACCAATTTTACCTAGATGTCTGCCTAAGATACAAATCAGATTTCGGGCATCCCCTGCAACAAAAATGTCATTTTTGGAGAGATACTTTCAATAGGTGCACGTCTAAAGGGATGCAGGCCCAGCAGATTTCCTCATTAGTGCCCTACAGCTTCACACCTACTATTACTCAGATCGAGGCTTGAGTCACTCGGGTGGCAGACGGAAGCCCCTATTGGTTGCCATCCTTTATAACACACAATGCCCGGGCATGACTTATAAACCTCGGATGATATATATTATGACGAAATGTGTCAAGTAGAGGCTGTGCTTGTGACGTCATTGTGTATTCTATATGATCCTATATGATCCGTGGGAGTGGGATGGATGTTTCTCTGGAGCTGTAAATCTGCAGAATTTGTGAATGTAGGGTGATATATTTTCTACTAATGTTTTAGTGGTGGTTTACACTATGTGTGGATGTTTGGTGTTCCCCTGCATATACCTGTGAGATGGGATGCTGACCCAAAATGGCCATGTATGCCAGTATGGTATCTATTTGGGAGTGTTTGGCTCTATGAATGGAGACCAGTGTAAACCTTTGGAGATTGAGGTGATTTAGAATCACAAAAGGCTATGTGACTCTATACTCATGGTATAAGATTCCACTTGCGTGCCCACTTTTCAAAAGGTGGTGGATCACTGAGTGATTTTTGGGTCAAGGATTGACATATCAAGATCTAGTAGATTTTTTTGGACTTATATTTTGGACTATCCCTGTGGTGTCAATACACATTGGACTTTTGTATATTTCTTCATTTATCACAGTGGTGTTAATATTCCTTGAACATTTTTGCATTTAACTATTTTATTTTCACTTTTCCATTAGTGGTTTTCTATATAAGCATATTTATTTAAGATTTGTCTTTTTATATCAATTGACAGTTGATGTGCTGACGGCTGTGTGTAACCTTCAAGCGCAACTTCTTTCCCCCTTTTTTTATAGTGAAGTTTTAAGTAAAACATTGAAACCTTTCAAGCGTGGACCTACTTTTCTTCAAGGCGAAGTAAGTGTGATCTATTCTGCGGGCTAGGAATATTCCTACCCCAAATTATTATCATGATTTAGGTGGAGTCACTAAAGCGCCAAACACATCAGGACAGTAACTGCTAAGCTCCCACTTGTGGAGCTTCAAGATCCCCTGTTTCCCCTCGTGCTACATTGTTAGGATCTAATGGCTGCAAGACAAGGATCATCTCATGAAACCCCCCAAATCACTATTACATACTGTATATATCACTTGACCAATTCAGCTGGCCATACATGGCTTGAATTTTGGCCAATTCCAGCTGAATAGGCTGAAATTCAAGCCATGGGTGTGCCACTTTTAGGCCACATACACACGAGCGGACTTTTCAACCGGACTCGGTCCGATGGACCGAGTCCGGTGGACAATTCAACCGTGTGTGGGCTTCATCGGACCTGCAACGGACTTTTTCGAAAATCTGACAGACTTTAGATTTGGAACATGTTTTAAATCTTTCCGACGGACGAAAAGTCCGCTCGTCTGTATGCTAGTCCGACGGACGAAAACTGACGCTAGGGCAACTATTGGCTACTGGCTATGAACTTCCTTATTTTAGTCCGGTCGTACATCATCACGTACGAATCCGTCGGACTTTGGTGTGATTGTGTGTAGGCAAGTCCGTTCGTTCAAAAGTCCGTCGGAAGTCCGTCAGAAAGACTGTCGGACCTTTGTGGCCGAAAAGTCCGCCTGTGTGTACAGGGCATTAGGCTAGCCAAAACAGGTGGTCGAACTGTGACTGCATCCTATGAGGTGCTGAGGCTGCCTGAATATAATAGTCAAGGGAGGAGTGCCCGGTGTCCACAATAAGGAAACTTTCGATGAAGAGTATATTCATTTATTGGAGGTAAAACATGTACAGACAGTGCCAGTGCTTTTTTTGCTGCCTCTGTATCTCACAAGCAGTCATCAACTTTCATAAGAAACTTAGGTACTACCACAGAGCCTACTCTTCTCCATTAGAATGTACCAACAGCCCTGAAGAAAGGGGTGAGGCAATTCCCCCAAATCGCATTGGCTCTATTTGTACATGTTTTACTTTCAATAAATGTTTATATACTTTGTCAAAAGTTTTGTTATTATGGACACTGAGTGCTCCTCTCTCTTTACTCAAGTATCATCTCATCATCTGAATAGACAGCTCTGTCGTACAAGCAAGCTAGCAGCCCATATCTTCAAAGAGAGATTACCACCATTATTTTACCCGCAGAAGCACCTAATATCTCTTATGAACCATTCTACTGGTCCAGCACGATCTCTAGCTCAAACTAATGAATATGATAGCCAGCAGTGTAGATTCCTCAATCCACATGGTTTAGCACATGAATGGGGGAGTTGATAGACTTCTCCAGTATGGCCGGTGGGGTTGAACATGAGAAACCTGCCTTAGGCTGGCCATACATGGGTCAAATTTCGAAAGAATTTTCTTTTGAAAAGCTTATCAAAGAATTTTCGTTAGAATTTCGCACCATTAGTGGGCGGCAGCAACAGCCGATTTCCTTGCAGCCATTGAATTTGAGTAATCGGACATGTTTGAAATTTTTTGATAAACAAACGATTTTCTAATCAATGATAGAAGAATCGTGCAAGAAATGTAATCAAAAAAGAAATGCACATGTGCAGGAAAAGAAAATTCCCGGAAAGAAAAGAAGATTCCCAGTCACAAAAATTATTTTCTGTAGCAACATTAGGTGAAATTGAAGGCATGGTTGGTCGATATTTTGAAATTAATGGTGGCACCATCGGATCAAAAAACGCACAAAATTTCTGATTTTCAAAAGAAAATTCATTCGAAAACCATGTATGGCCAGCCTTAGGCCCCATACACACTATTAGATTTTCTGCAGATTTTTGTCTTCAGATTTACCAAAACCATGTAGTGCAGGGGCCAGCCTCGTTTTGGATTTTAGGTGTTTACATGTTTAAAACAGTTTTTTTTGCTAGAAAATTATTTAGAACCCCCAAACATTATATATGTTTTTTTTCTAACACCCTAGAGAATAAAATGGCGGTCGTTGCAATACTTTTTTTGCACGTAATTTGCGCAGCGGTCTTTTTTGAATAAAAAAATAAGACAACAGTAAGGTTAGCCCAATTTTTTTTCTATATTGTGAAATATAATGTTATGCCAAGTAAATTGATACCCAACATGTCACGCTTCAAAATTGCGCCCGCTCGTGGAATGGCGTCAAACTTTTACCCTCAAAAATCTCTATAGGCGACGTTTAAAAAATTCTACAGGTTGCTGCATGTTTTGCGTTACAGAGGAGGTCTAGGGCTAGAATTATTGCTCTCGCTCTACCAGTCACGGCGATACCTCACATGTTTGGTTTGAGCACCGTTTTCATATGCGGGCGCTACTCGCGTATGCGTTCACTTATGCGCGCAAGCTCGTCGGGACGGGGGGGTTTTAAAAAAAAAAAAATATTTTTATTATTTATTTTACATTATTTTATTTTTTTTTACACTGTTTAAAAAAAAAAAAAATTGTGTCACTTTTATTCCTATTACAAGGAATGTAAACATCCCTTATAATAGAAAAAAGCATGACAGGACCTCTAAAATTTGAGATCTGGGGTCAACAAGACCTCAGATCTCATATTTACACTAAAATGCAATAAAAAAAAAAAGTCATTTAAAAAAATGACATTGAAAAAAATATGCCTTTAAGAGGCGTGGGCGGAAGTGACGTTTTGACGTCGCTTCCGCCCAGCAGTGTTATGGAGACGATTGGGCGCCATCTTAGCCTCACTCATCTCCAGGCACAGGAGGGAGAAGGACGCGATCGCCTCCGCCGCTACCTACGGCTCCGTTAAGCGGCGGAGGGCACCGGATCGCGGCAGGAGGGGGGCCCCTCTCCCACCACCGATAAAAGTGATCTCGCGGCGAATCCGCCGCAGAGACCACTTTTATCAGAAATAGGACCGCCGCACGAAAACAGGGATACCAGGGTTATGGCAGCTACCATAACATCAGCGTGCGGCAGTCCGGAAGTGGTTAAAGGGGTTGTAAAGGTTTTTTTTTTTTTTTTTTACATTAACAAACATGTTATACTTACCTCCACTGTGCAGCTCGTTTTGCACAGAGTGGCCCTGAACCTGGTCTTCTGGGGTCCCTCGGTGGCTGTCTCAGCTCCTCCCCGCAAGAACTAAACACCTTAATGCGAGCTCCCTCGCTATAGCCGCCGACTGTATCGCTCGGCCCCGCACCCCGGCATGCCGCGTCATTGGATGTGATTGACAGCAGCGCGAGCCAATGGCTGCTTTCAATCCATCCACTCTAGCCAATCAACGGCCAGGCTGAGCGGTGAAGAGGAAATCGGGGGCGGGCGCAGCAGGTGAACGGGCTCATGTAAGTAAAATGGTGGGGCTGGGGGGGCCGATATTGTCGGATGTTTTTTCACCTTAATGCATAGGATGCATTAAGGTGAAAAAACGTGAACCTTTACAACCCCTTTAAGTGTGTGATAATTAGAAGTCAGCAGCTAAAGTACTGGTAGTATTTTTTTTCGAAACAACTGTAGCTCCTTTTTAATGCTAGGTTCACACCTATTTAATTGGGTTGGCGTGGGCGGAAGTGACGTTTTGACGTCGCTTCCGCCCAGCAGTGTCATGGAGACGAGTGGGCGCCATGTTAGCCTCACTCGTCTCCAGGCACAGGACGGAGACGGACGAGATCGCCTCCACCGCTACCGACGGCTCCGGTAAGCGGCGGAGGGCACCGGATCGCGGCGGGAGGGGGGCCCTCTCCCGCCACCGATAAAAGTGATTTCGCAGCGAATCTGCCGCAAGGGCCACTTTTATCAGGAAGCCGGCCGCTGCACGAAAACGGGGATACCGGGGTTATGGCAGCTAGCTGCTGCCGTAACAACGGTATCCCCCTTCAAAGTTTGGACGTACATCGTCGTGTGGCGGTCCGGAAGTGGTTAAGGTTTGACCTCATATTATATGGTTTTGGTAAATCTGAAGACAAAAATCTACAGAAGATCTAATAGTGTGTATGAGGTCTAAGTCTGGGAAATCTTCTCACATTAGCATTGTCTAAATGTAGAGCTGCAGCCAACAACATTTTTCATGCAGTCTGAAGTATTTTGTTTTAGTATATTTTGTTTTTTTTCTTTCATTAGTTCTTTTTATTTATAGTCTGGCTGTCTTAACTAGCACAGAGGATAAAAATATGACAAGGACATTGTAGATGGTATATGGTATGGTATACCGTACTTTTATAGACTGCGTAATGGTAACTTCTTTTAAACAAGCAAGAACCTTACTTAAATAATGTTAAATACGACTTGTGAGTACTGTTTTGCTAGTTATACTACCATTATTCATAATCCATAATCTTGTTTTGTGCTTCAGTTTCATAAACAAATATGAGAGCAGCTTTAGGAAATGTCGTAATGTGTTCAAACACAGCCGACACGTACTTAATCATTTCACCTTTCTTGGAGATGCAAAGGCTCTTGCTTTTACTGTGCATATAACTATAAAAACTCTACCAACCACATTCAAAAACTTAAAGAGAACCCGTCTCGTAACTAAAAGGAAAGCTCTGTTTTAGTTAAAGAATTAATACAGCATATACAATTGCTACACAAACCATTTTGTAACTTAAGCCCCTTTCACACTGGGGCGGTGGGTGCGTCGGCGCTAAGGCGCCGCTATTTTTAGCTGCGCTTTACCATCAATTTCGTGGCGCTATTCGGCCGCTAGTGGGGAGCTTTTACCCCCCGCTAGCGGGTGAGAAAGGGTTAAAACCACCGCAAAGCACTGCTGCAGCAGCGCTATGCCGGCCCTATAGCCGCGCTGCCCCATTGATTTCAATGGGCAGGAGCGGTTTAGGAGCGGTATACACACCGCTCCTTCACTGCTCCAAAGATGCTGATAGCAGGACTGTTTTTAGCGTCCTGCCAGCGCACCGCTCCAGTGTGAAAGTCCCCGGAGCTTTCACATTGGAGAGACAGCAGCAGCTTTTTCAGGGCACTTTGCAGGTGCTATTTTTAGCGCTGTAGCGCCTGCAAAGCGCCCCGGTGTGAAAGGGGTCTTAATGTTATTAAAAAAGGACCTTTCTGTTTCAATCTGCAGTCCCTTCAATTTTCCAAAAATGTAAAAAATGTAAAAATCCAGTGCAATATGCAACCTGGAGGCATCCTTTGCACTATTGGTGTACATGCCCCAAGAAAATTCATTGCCTGCTTATAACATTACTATACAAACCATTTTGTGATTTTAAGTGGTTCTAAACCCTCACCATTATTTAGCTTGAATGCAATAAAATAATCATATAATAATAAAACAAAAAAAATAATAAAATAACATAAAAATAATAAAATAGGAAACCCCAACATACAGTTTACAACATTCACTGTTGCTGGATCCTGCTTATTCAGTGCTGCTTCCCTAAGCTTCTGGTCTTTGTAGTAAAGAGTTTACAGTGGACAGTGCAGTCTCCAGCTAGTCTGTTAGCTTGGATAAGGGAGAGAGGATGGATGAGCAGCCTTGCTATTCTAGGCTATGGGGCTGTGTGTTTACATAGATGCACACAGTGCAGGGAGACAAAGCTCTAGTTCCTGCTTGCAAGGGTGGCTCTATAGGAAGCTACAAGAGGAAGGAGCCATCCTGAAACAGGAATCATAGGGCAGCGGTCATGGCACAAGCTCAAAAAGGAACATAGGCGAGGTTTAAAGATAAAGAACCCAGATAGCAAGGATAACTTGCCACAAATTTGTGGCAGTGTTGAATTGTAAGTCTGCTAACTTGCTGCACATTTTCACTGGCAAGTTGTACACTTGTAGAGCACTTGTAGAGCACAAGTTCTAGTTGACACTTTTCCAATTTGTAGCAAATTTGCCTGGCAACTCTCTAGCAAGAGCAAAGTTACAGTGGTGAGTCTACAGCAAGAGCTCTGCAAGTCTACAGCATGAAAATTCAGTCACAGTGACCCCTGTGGTGGGATGACCATTGCACAAAATAACTAAACCGGAACTTGCAGCAGACTTACAGAATGTTTGCAAAGAAAGTTGATCTGGAATCATGCAAAGGGGACTTGCTGCAATTCCAGGAACAAACTTGTGAAGCCTGGCAAGTCTAGCAATAGCTGAGCATGTTTCAAACTTGCAGCTCAATTGCTTGCTATCTGGGAAGCTGCATATTCTGTAAGTGATTAAATCAGCTGCTGAAAGTGCTTAAAATAAGAGGTTTATATCACTTTAATGTTATTAAAAATGACCTTTCCTATTTTCCAAAAATAAAACAAAAATTCAATTCAATACGGCTAGGGTTGCCACTTTTTCTTCAAGTCAAACCCGAACACTTTAGCGGCGCACAGCAATATTTTTTTATAGTATAAACTATAAATATATTTTGCAATTAAATAACATTTCTAATCAAATGAAGTTAATCACAAGAGTCCTCCTTTATGTCAGAGTCCACAGGGTTCCCTTTTTACTTCTGAACTTGCAGAGTTCCCTTAAACTGTAGGGGGGGGGGGGGGGGGGGACTCTGCAGACTCTGATGTAAGGGAGAACTCTGGGTACTCTAACATAAGGGATGCTCTTGGAACCCTGATTTAAGGGGGAACACTCAGAACTCTGATGTACGGAGAGGACTCTGATGTATGGAGAGGGCTCTGAAGTAAGGGGGTGCACTGTGGCCTCTGATGTAAAGGGGATTTCTGATGTAAGGGGTGCTCTGAGAACCCTGATTTACCTCAGTGTACTCACTCAGAGGCAGGAGAGAGAAGGGGGAGACTTCAGTCACAGACAGGGATGGATGGTGAGCTCACTCACCCCTTGGCAGTCAGCACCTCTCATCCAGATGTAGGTGAGGCTGCTGAAGTGTGGGCAGACACAGGGTTGTAGGGACGAGAGGAAGAGAAGCAGATCAAGCTCTTTCTCCTATCCTGTCTGTGTGGGGGGAGGGGTAATTGTTAGTGCTGGCTTTGGGCGGTGTGAAAGAGTGTGTAACAGACACTCTCGGCTTACACAACTGCAGCCAGCAACACTGCTGGGAAACCATAGTCCGGGATGATTAATGTGTCCGGGTTTCAGGCGGTCTGAAACCCAAATGCATGATTCCAAACCCGAACTGTCCGGGTGAATCCCGGACAGGTGGCAACCCTAAATACGGCAGCTTGGAGGCACTCTGTGTACAGTTGTTGTAAAGGACATTCCCAGAAATGTCATTGCCTGATTGTGTGATTTTCTCAGAAATGTAAACTAAGATACAAGTAAAGGTTTAGATATCCTCTGCAGTAGGAAGAAACTGTACAATTTGAGTCAAGATACTATGTAAGTCTACTAAAGGAATGTAGACACTGCAGCTTTCCTATTTCCCGGGATTTGCTCAGGTGAAAATAATGAGTACAGACCCATCCATTCAGTAATCAGTCTAAAAAATGGCATGGTGCAGAGGCGTAACTAGAACCTTCAGGGCCCCAATGCAAGAAGTCATAAAGGTCCCCCCTGACCCCCAGCCAGGGCCCTCCCATGGTGGTGGAACACCAGAACCCAGTCGCAAATGCAACATTTGCGACACTGGTAGTTCTGCCGCTGGTGTCAGTATTTTTTTTGTTTTATTATTTTATTTATTTTATCTTTTTTTACCATTATATTTTATTTATTTATTTTTGTTTTATTTCATTCCTACAATTTTTTTTTTTTTTTTGCAAACTTTTAGGAGCCCCATTGGGGGGGCTTTGGTGAAATATCAGGGTGCTAAACAGACCTCTGATGTTTCACCTTTGAGACAGAGAAAGAAGATTAAGGACACAACCCTCAATCTCTATCACTGCAGCTTTGGCAGCACAGAATGAATGGACAGGAATAGCTCTGTACAGAGCTTATTGTTCATTCATAAACTGAAGCATAGTAAACACAGTTTACTATGCCCCTGTTATGACTGAACAGAGCCAGTGATCGGTACAAATCACTGATTATATTCATTAAGACGAGGAAGGTATGTCATTTACCGGCTTCTTCCCCGCTCTCCATCCTGACAGATCCTCCGCAAGAGCCGACGGGATGAGTGGGAGCCATACACAGGAACCCCAGGCAGCAGGAGATGAATAGGAGGGGTGGCATGAAGAGGAACCAATACCCTCCATTTTCCTCCTGCAGCCACTGAAAGGCTGCAGGAGGAAAATAAATGGGATCAGTTCCTCTATATGTCTTCCCTGCCGCTCCTCCTATCCAGGTCTACAGGAGGTCGGGTCGCAATTATGACCCCTGTGACCCCTGTATGTATGCCCCTGGCATGGTGAACGAAACCGCCATTTTTCAGAACGGAAAATGTAATCTGCAACAAAGTTTGATAAATTCTTGCAACGTACATAGGTCACCCAAAGAGCATTGTTTTTTTTCCTCAACAAAAGTGTAATTACACTTTAAAAAAATAGTTGAAAACAAAATGTTCTGGCTTTAGATATACTTTTATGCACCAATGTTAAATGTGATTTCAATGTTAGTTAAAATAAAAAAGTATCACGGACAGTACTCAATTGCTTTTCTTGCAAGTGCACTAATACGGCTACAATCGCCTTAAAGCGTTAGTTCACCTTTACAGAAAAAAATGTAAAGGTGAACAAACACAGTACAATCTCCCCACCCCCTGTCCCTGCTGTACTTACCTGCTGCTGAGCTACCAACTCCCCCACAGCCAGTCCAGCAGTCTGGGGATTTGAAATTGTGGCTCATCTCCATGTAACGTTTCCCGATCCATTTACTGTGACAGCGTTGACCAATCAGAATCAATCTCATCCCTCCCAGAAGTGCTGTCAGGGAAGTAGGGAGAGATCTGCTGTTCCTAGTAAACATGAACAGCGATCTCTCTGTATACGCTGTCAGTCCACTCCCCCCACAGTTAGAAACACCTCCCTAGGGAACGCTTAACCCCTTGATCGCCCCCTAGTATCAACCCCTTCACTGCCAGTGACATTTATACAGTAATCAGTGGATATTTATAGCAGTGATCGCTGTATAAATGTCAATGGTCCCAAAAAAGTGTCAAAAGTGTCCGATCTGTCCACCGCAATGTCACAGTCCTGCTAAAAATCGCTGATCACTGCCATTAATAGTAAAAAAAAAAAAAAAAAAGAATAATAAAAATGCCATAAATATTTACCCTATTTTGTAGACGCTATAACTTTTGCGCAAACCAAGTAATATACGCTTATTGCGATTAACAAAAATATGTAGAAGAATACATATTGGCCTAAACTGATGAAGAAATGTTTTTGTTTTTTGGGATATTTATTATAGTAAAAAGTAAAAAATATTGTTTTTTTTTTAATTGTTTCTCTTTTTTTGTTTATAGCGCAAAAAATAAAAACCGCAGAGGTGATCAAATACCACCAAACGAAAGCTCTATTTGTGGGAAAAAAAGGACATAAATTTTGTTTGGGTACAGCGTCGCACGACCGCGCAAATGTCAGTTAAACTGACGCAGTGCCGTATCACAAAAAATGGCCTGGTCATTAAGGGGGTAAATCCTTCTGGGGCTAAAGTGTTTAAAGGTGAACTAACCCTTTAAGCATGATCTACTTATACTGTACATAAACAGTACTTTCAACTAATTTTTAGCTGATTAGCGTAATAGAAATGAGTATGTGTTAACATTTTAATACGTATTCCTCTATATGACAAAAAATTGTTGAAAACAAAATGTTCTGGCTTTAGATATACTTTTATGCACCAATGTTAAATGTGATTTCAATGTTAGTTCAAATAAAAAAGTATCACGGACAGTTCTCAATTGCTTTTCTTGCAAGTGCACTAATACGGCTACAATGTATTGTATGTATCACAGTGTGATAGGCCTATGATGATTTGTATCATTTAAAGACAACATATCAAGCTGGAATTCCCCTTTAAGCTGATGTACTTTAATATCAAGCTGAATTTTCATTCCATGCTCGGTGCCAGCATGAAGCCCAATAAATGCTGACTCTCTGACAACCTCTGCTATATAGACATATTTTGAAGAGCAGGTTTGCCCTTTCTAGCAAGGTGAGCAATTTTCTGCCTAGAATTTGATTAAATAAAGAAATAAAACAATGAATTAAAATATGATATTGATGAAAGCAACAAAAAAAGTTGTAGAGGCTAATGTGTCACCTTCACTAAATACATAAGAAAGCAAAACACATATTCCAAGATAAAACTCCAGTGATAGGAAGACCCTTCCACTATTTTTAAAGCTGAACTCCGCCACAAAAATGTATTTAAATATATTCCTTAATAATCGCAAAGGATGTACAGTATATCTACTATATGTGTATCAAATACCTTTGCAAACCCAGTTATTACCTTAAAAGTAGCAGTGACACCTTCACTGTATGTGCAGAGAAGAGCGCTGTAGGAGCGACCCAGCAGGCCCCACCCACTACAGACTGCCTACAGAAAACTACAGGAGGGGGCGGAGACAAGACCAGTCACCCTGCACAGGGATACAGAGCAGCAGTAAGTCGTCTTAAAGCTAAACTCTAGGAAAAAAAATCTCCCATTGCAGTGGGACTCTACCTGCACTGTAAGGGTTAAAGTGGAATCGAGCTAAAAAACAAAACAAAAACCAAAAACAAAAACTGACAGGTAGGATAAATAAATAGGAGATTTGCACCCTACCATCTACATTGCGGACCCTAGTGTAATCTGTGGGAGTTAAATATATATATATATATATATATATATATATATATATATATATATATATATATATCTGTCTATAAACTGTATCGTTCTATCTATCTACAGTATATATGCAATATTTATAGCTATAGATCTATATCTATATCTATATCTATATATACATATATATAGATATATATATAGATATATATATAGATATAGATATCTAAGATATCTGTAGATCTCTCTATCTATCTATCTATCTATCTATCTATCTATCTATCTATCTATCTATCTATCTATCTATCTATCTATCTATCTATCTATCTATCTATCTATCTATCTATCTATCTATCTATCTCTCTATCTATCTATCTATATATATTGTACATACACTATATTACCAAAAGTATTGCCTGCCTTTACACGCAGATGAACTTTAATGGCATCTCAGTCTTATGCCCCGTACACACAGTCAGATTTTCCGACGGAAAATGTGTGATAGGACCTTGTTGTCGGAAATTCCGACTATGTGTACACAAATCCGACGCACAAAGTACCACGCAAGCGCAGAATAAATTAAGAGACGAAAGCTATTGGCTACTGCCCCGTTTATAGTCCCGACGTATCTATGGGAATGTTTGACCATTCTTCCAGAAGCGCATTTGTGAGGTCAGGCACTGATGTTGAACGAGAAGGCCTGGCTTGCAGTTTCCGCTCTAATTCATCCCAAAGGTGTTCTGTCAGCTTGACGTCAGAACTCTTTGCAGGCCAGTCCAATTCCTCCACCCCAAATTTGCTCTTCCATATCTTTATGGACACTGGTCCAAGTCATTTGGTGGAGGAGGGATTATGGTGTGGGGTTATTTTTCAGGGATTGGGCTTGACCCCTTAGTTCCAGTGAAGGGAACTCTTAAGGCATCAGCATACCGAGACATTTTGGGCAATTTCATGCTCCCAATTTTGTGGGAACAGTTTGGGGATGGTCCCTTCCTGTTCCATCACGACTGTGCACAAAGCAAGGTCCATAAAGACATGGACGAGTGAGTTTGGGGTGGAAGAACTTGACTGGCCTGCACAGAGTCCTGACCTCAACCTGACAGAACACCTTTGGGATGAATTAGAGCGGATGCCATAAAAGTTCATGTGTATGTAAAGGCAGGTGTCCCAATACTTTTGGCGATATAGTGTATATTTATACATAGTGTGTGTGTGTGTGTATGTATGTATGTGTATATATATATATATATATATATATATATATATATATATATATATATATATATATATATACACACTATCTACAACGGGTAAAATAAGTATTGAACGCGTCACCATTTTTCTAGGTAAATATATTTCTAAAGGTGCTATCGACATCAATCAATATGTAGAATCCTTCACCTATCAATTGAACTGTCTCATCACCTATCAACATACTACCGATTTCTCATATGTTTTTACATGTGAATGCTGGTCATACTTCATTTATTTGATTGGAGTGCTGCTTTGAGTATTGGAACTTTGCCTATATGGACTAGACTTTTTTTACTTACGTGTATATTTCTGTTTTATTTAGCGGCTACTTTTATGTACATAAACTTGTGTCATATACATCATATACATGATATATATATGTGATATATATATATATATATATATATATATATATATATATATATATGTGTGTATGTGTTTTTTAGGGAACTTCATTTTTCCTGAGCGGTGCAATTAGGCCTTTTAGACACTGAGATTAATAATGACATTTTCACCACATGTCAGTAACAGTAACAACCGATGCAATCGATACATACAAAGAATGTAGAATACAAAGCTCTGCCCCACCCCAAAGCACCTTGTCCCCATGTTGATGGGGACAAGGGCCTCTTCCCCACAACCCTGGGCTGTGGTTGTGGGGGTCTACAGGCAGGGGGCTTTTTGGAATCCTGAAGCCCCCTTTAACCCCCCCAGATCCTGCCCCCCATGTGAATGAATATGGGGTACATAGTACCCCTACCCATTCATCTAAAAGTGTAAAAAGTGAATAAAGACACATTTTTTAGACACAGAGCTGAGGCTGAAGCTCCCTTCTCTGTCACTATTTTTCTCTTGCTGTCAGGAAAACTTGTCAGAAGTGATTTATGCTGACAGCAGAGGAACGAAGCTGCAGACAGAAATGACACTTAGACCCCTTTCACACTGAGACGTTTTTCAGGTGCTACAGTGCTAAAAATAGCGCCTGCATAGTGCCTGAAAAAAGCCTCAGCTACAAACCCAGTATGAAAGCCCGAGTGCTTTCACACTGGGGCGCTACGCTGGCAGGGCGTCACAAAAAGTTCTGCCAGCAGCTTCTTTGCAGCGGTGGAGGAGTGGTGAAAACAATGGGGCAGCGCTGCTATACCGCCGGCAAAGCGCTGCTGCAGCGGCATTTTGCGGGCGGATTTAACCCCTTTTTGGCCGCTAGCGGGGGTTAAAACCGGCCAAATAGCGCTGCTAAAATGACGGTAAAGCGGCGCTACAAATAGCGCCGCTTTACTGCTGACGACCAGGGCGGCTCAGTGTGAAAAGGGTCTAAGTAATCTTAATTGGGACAAGTACACACTATAGAGGAATATGCTTTATTCATATTTTATATCTGAAATTTACAACCACTTTATTAATAGTTACCTTTTTTTTTCATACTTTTATTACACCATTTCTGTATATTCTGAGATGTCAGTTATTTATTGTTTTTCCCTGTATTTTAAAGTTACTAAAAGCATTGTCCCACAGCCATGGCTGCTGAGTACTAGAGGAAACGTCTGAATTTTTAACAAAATACATAATCATATTTGCGTGTATGAGCTCTGATCTGTCTTGCTTTTAATTCCCAGAACCTGTGCGTCTATATTTCCCACCGCTGCTACTTATCAAGGCATTAGGGATGTACCGACCCTTTAAATGCCTAGTCTAAGCAATACCGACATTTATTCTAATAAAGGTTGTGAAATGCCAGAATGAAGGAATAGATGTTTATTAATATACTTATGCAATCATGTTGCTATGGGTCTTGTGTTTTTTTTTCCCAGGCTGTTGCCATGTTAGCACATCCCTCCCCAGTCCAGGCTACTGCTATATTACACAGATAAGCATCAGTTTAAGCGTTACCTATGAGAAGCCATAAATAATGTTGTAAAGATGGAATTGGTCCCAAACCTAAGAACTGACAGATTTGATAAAAAACGCTGGGAAATGTAACAAGTTCTGAGCAAAGTATGTAGGTGTAAATTATTTCACTAGACCAAAATAGACCGTGGGGTTTAAACTTTCACAGACACGTGTAATGTGATTGTAATCGAAGACATAGGGGTGGATTTAATAAAGGCAAATTGGCTGTTCAGTTTGCAAGAAAATTTGCCCCAGAGCTTAGTGATTGCGGTGAGATTTCACTTTGCAAAGAATACCCAATCACGTGCAAGGTAAAAAAAAAAATGTATTTTTGCTTACACATACAGTAATTAGATAATAAAAGTTAGCAGATCTTCAATCCATTCACTAAACTCTGGGAAAAATGTCCTTGCAAAGTGAGCAGCCTATTTGCTTTTGGTAAATCAACCCCATGGAGTATAATTTTGTAATTGTATACAGATTATACTACATCTGTGAATACACCGACTGTGGCTGGTGAAAGTATTAAGGTCTCATTCACAAAGTGGTACTGACCTGTACATCCATGCAAATAGCCGCATTTAGCTGCCCGGGATGCACAGATGTTCCCGTGCAGGGGTGTGCATGCAAAATGTTGAAATCAATGGCAGCCAGGCTGGCTGCATGTACCTTCATGGACCTCCAAATGCATCCCAGAGTGGACATCCATGCCAGTCCAATGCATAGATAAGAACGCAGCATGTCTATGTCCTGATCTGTGTGTAGGCAGGTGCAGTCTGTAATCTCCACTGCACATGGTGCTCCACCATAGGGGCAATGTAGGTGGGGGAGGAAGTTTAGAGGAACTTGGTTCCTCTATGACGTCCTCTTTTACAGTGAGGAAGCGATCCAATTGGATGCTGATGCCCCATGTGACCCTGGCAGCCATCTTTGGTCTATTTAAGACTCCGGCTCCCGGACTTGGCACACTTTTGTGAGTGGCTAGCGTAGGGAAAGGAACCCCCATCTGTCAGGGACAGTACTAAAGATAGGTAAAGGTTCCAGGGGTGAATTAAGTGATTTCGCGCAAATTGTAGTAATAAATACACTGAATAAATATTGTATCAGATAGGGTATATAAATGAATACAAACGTGTTCTAAAACATCTAAATAAATTGACAATGTGCAATATGTAATATTACATAAGTGAACCATAAATCTAATAATCCTAAATCATGCAATGTATACTTCAAAAGTGTCATTATATAGAATCATGTGAAAAAAAATGTG
Organism: Aquarana catesbeiana; assembly: GCF_042186555.1. Classification (NCBI taxonomy): domain Eukaryota; kingdom Metazoa; phylum Chordata; class Amphibia; order Anura; family Ranidae; genus Aquarana; species Aquarana catesbeiana. The sequence goes on from NC_133330.1 coordinate 296,088,555, forward strand.
TATGACACCTTCCGTGAGGGAAAGACAAAGCTGTGAAAGATGAAGTTGCGAGGTGCAACGTAACGCGTAGGGATTGGCCGGGATAGCCGCAACCGGAAGTAACGTGAGAAGGTGAGGAACAACGCCAAATTTGTTCCCTGTGTTGTTTTTTATTGTCACTGGGTAAGAGTCCACTTTACTCTGTTTTAATAAAGACGTTTTTAGCCCCGACATATTGCACTATTGGAGGTTTCTCTATTTTGTCCTCTATCTCACACTGAGGCACCTCCTCATACCATTGCGATCTTGGAGCGAATATTTGCGCCCATAGGAGGAGCACTGTTACATCTGCCCACCCATGGAGGCCAATGGAGATCTCAGATGGTGATTGCTTGTTTTCCATAGCACTGAGGTGAGAGTTTTGGGAGACTTTAATATTAAAGAAGCCACAGCAGGATTACTTATGGATAACCTTCTCTATCAATCCTGATAGCAACAAAATTATATCCACTTATTTATTCACTTAAAGAGGACTTGAACATTTATTAACACTTTTGCATTTTATTATATATTATTCATTTTTTATTTATTTCATTTTTCATTTTTTGTTTTTTTAAATATTCATTTTGATTTGACAGCTTTGTCTTTCCCTCACGGAGGGTGTCATACACATTTTTTTTCACATGATTCTATATAAGGACACTTTTGAAGTATACACTGCATGATTTAGGATTATTAGATTTATGGTTCATTTATGTAATATTACCTATTTCACATTGTCACTTTATTTAGATCTTTTAGAACATGTTTGTATTCATTTATATACCCTATCTGATACAATATTTATTCAGTGTATTTATTACTACAATTTGCGCGAAATCACTTCATTCACCTTTACTGTTTAGTGTTATGTGATACACTTAGAGATTTTGCTGCACTTTGCTTGCACTTTTGTATTAGTTTGTTTACTGTCCCTGAGTAGCACGAGAGATTTTTTGAACACAAAGGTTCCAGGGGTCTAGGGACAGTGCAGGGACTACGTCTACCTTCCAGGAAGCCTTCCCTTTTGGGTGTGGATCGGCCAGGCTGCATTCCACTCCTCCGTGGCAGACCCTGTTAGCATCTTCCATTCTGCAACTTGTAGGCCCACTGCCATCTCAGTTGTAAGTATCTCCGGTCAGGTATGCACCCCATATCATATTGCTCTTGCCGAACTGTTCTACAATACACTGTTATTGCTGAACTCAGACTCTTTGTGTTTTCTCCCTGCCGCACACTGCTGCACCTACCCTACATGTGCATCGGATCCACATGGATGTGCACTATGGAATGCGCACGGAGGTCCGTGCAGGTCTGTGCAGCCCGCCACTTGCCATTGATGGATCAGAAAGCAGTCTGCCTGCATCTGGATCCATGCATCAGACCCACACACTCCAGCATTCCTGTGGAAGTTCTTGCAGGTCCATGCAGTCGAGCACCTGTCATTGGTATCACCAGGCTGCCTGCACACCCTTGCACAGAACTCCTGTGCACCCCAGCACCCCAGGGAGCTGAAGATGGCCTTTTGCATGGACGTACAGATTGGTCCAACTGTGTGAATGAGGCCTTAAAGGCCATAAAAATAATGAAAATATATCAAGGTTAATTTAGATATAATACAGAGATATCACTATCATATCTGTAACCTGTTACTCTCTGCTCCATTCCTTGGCATTCACATAGTTTGTGTGTTTGTTTTGGATAGTGTGGGGAAGAATAAAGCCCCGTACACACTATGAGAAAATCGTAAGAAAGATTCTGTGCGAGGCACGGTCGTTCGATTTTCGTTTGATTTTCGTATAGCGTGTACACAACTTTCCACATCTGATTCCGACTTTGCAAATGAAAATTTCAAAAGGGACAAACTCCAAATTTTTTCTTGTACATGAAAAGAATGAATGATTGTCGTTTAATGTGTACTGTTTTTGTACAAGAAATATCAAATGCGAAAGACTGCGCATGATCAGAAGCAGCAAATAACCAAGAAAAACCTTTGTCATACGTTCATTTTCAGAAATTTTTCTATCCTCAGTTCCGACTTGCAGTGAATCATCGAGGAAAACCGGCCAATCGTTCACCTGATTTTCTTATAGTGTGTACCCCACTTTCGACCCTGTGTCAAGTTTTTATTTTGATTCATGCTCCGTTTTGTCCTGATGACCATTGTCCGCAAGACAGGAAGTGAGGGGAAATCCAATATTTTGGAGCTAGAGGTGATGATTAGTCATCCAGTGAGGACAAATGTCCCAGTGACAGCTGTCTAGAATAGAAATCACCTTCGCTTTTCCAGTTGCGACTCCAGGACAGGAAATAAAGGGGAATCTCCACTGACAGACACACAACTTTAACATGAAAGGGATTCCCTACTCTATCCAAAAAAGAAAAAGAAAAGGTTTGACTATACATACTCCTTAAAGAATAACTAAAGGCTAAACTTTTAGCTTTGGATGGAGTGGAGAGGGATTAGAACATCTGTCAGTTTTTATTGCTGTCTGTGCCCCCTTTAGGAAGATTCACCCTTTCTATTCGTCTTGTTTACCATTGTCATTGAAAGTGAAAGCAAAATAAAATCCCAAATTTTGGGTTGTTCCCAGAAAAGTAATGGCAGAGAAATCTTCCAATGGGGACATTCGTTCTGGTGACCTGGGGGTCCCCAAGGAATTCCCTTAATTTGCAGGGATTTTGTCTCACTTCCTGTTTGGCTATGGGACAGGAAGTGAAGGGAAATCTCAGCTATAAGACAGGAAGTGAAGGGAAATTTCCATAATGGGACACAGATGGTGATAAAAAAATCTGATAGAGGTTATAACCTTCCCCTTCTATCAAAAAAAAAAAAGCTTTGCCTATAGTTCTAATTTAAAACTAATGCCCAATGAAAACATACCAGCTTTGGACTGAAGCATCGTGCCTTTCAATCATGGTGATTTCTAGAACCCCATCCTCTGGCTCTGACTTCTTGCCTGCCATTGGCTGACTGAGCTGAACAGAGGACAGAGGGCACCCCTCACTGGGAAAATCTGAAACTCTGAGGATTCCATAGTTCCAGGTTTGCTTTTCAGACTTGAGCAGGTTAAAACATCCAGCATATCTTATCTTAGGGCTCTTTCACACTTTGTGTGGTGACATGCATTTTTTCACACTGAATAAATGCAGGGCAACTCCAAAGCACGCATTGTTAGGCAGGGCCGGTGCTACCACTAGGCAAACTAGGCAGCCACCTAGGGTACCCGGCCACTGGTGTTCCTACTCCCTTCTCTCTCAGAGGCGCAGCGATGCAGGACTGTATCTGTGTCTCGACTCCTGAATGAATGGAAGCAAGCAAACATTCATTGAATTGCACTGGTAGGCTGCATTTGATGGGCGCTGGTGAGGCTACATTTGATGGGCGTTGGTGAGGCTGCATTGATGGGCGCTGGTGAGGCTGCATTGATGGACGCTGGTAGGCTGCATTGATGGGCTCTGGTGAAGCTGCATTGATGGCTGCTGCTGAGGCTGCATTTGATGGGCGCTGGTGAGGCTGCATTTGATGTGTGCTTCGCTAAAAAGGTGGGGTATACATGGGCAGAGAAAAGGGGATGGAGCCGGGGGGCGGCAAAATGAGGTTTCGCCTAGGGTGCCCAAAATCCTTGCACCAGCCTTGTTGTTTGGGAACAATTGCTTTCTATGTTCCCTGTTCATACCACAACACCGGTGTAATGTGTGGTGCATTGAAGTGTGGAAAAATTCAGCATATCTGTCTTTTTTTGCTTCCCACTGTATGGAACCCCATGTGCACAGCAGCGCAATGGACACCATTTGACACTTCAAATAAAATTGAAAAAAGAAAAAAGAAAGGCCTGACACTGCACTAGTCTGCATGGTACAACACTGCATTTTATCTTGCAGGTTGCTGTTAACCCCTAAAGTGAGCCTCGCAGTACAATTCAATACATAAAATATCTGAGCCCCCTCAACTTAAAAAAATAATATTTACAATGCTAGTACTCTAAAATGTACCTGCAAAGAAAAAGGTTACATTTAAACTTACCTTACCCTTTTCTTCCATATTGCTGCAGGTGACCTCATCGTCTTTTCGGGAAGATTCCTAGCAAATGCAGAACAGATGAAATCTCGTGAGAAGGCACTGCAGTCCATTGCAAGCGTGTCTTCTCATAAGATTGGGGCTTTTCTATAATTCTCAGGATCTAGCCAGAAGGAATGGAAGACGGGGGTAAGGTAGATATATCTCTAACTTGCTCTAACCCCTTAATGCTACCTCCTGGTTGGAGGTGGTTCGACTTCTGTATCATGTGACCACTATGTTTGGCTCCCACATGATTTAATACCCGTCCCACTGACCATGACGAAGAGCTGCATTTTACTGCTAAGTCCCCATTAACTCCTTAATGCTGCCTCCTGGCAACCCTTTAAGTGGGCTTTAATGACCAGGAGGTGGTGCGGATTCTTTATCATGTGGCCTCTATGATTCACTCTCACAGCGGTCACATGATTGGGAGCCCATCCTGCCAGCCGTGACCAAGAATTGTGGGCGGCATTGTGCTGGGAACACGCAGTGAGCATGCTTTCAGCACAAAGGCCGCTGTTAATGCATATGTGCATCGGTTGAGCGTCAGTCCACAGTTGAAAAACAATAGGGGGAACTCACCTGCTTGCAGCACATCTAGTTTTCCATCGGACACAAAAAAAAAAACAATCTCAGTGTAGCAAGGTCGCAGGCCTCCTTTGGTCTAATGAGGACCTCCAGGGCTATAGATAACTGACATCCTTCTTTATATGGTGGGTTGCATGGCATAGTGGGTGTAATGCAAGGTAGATTGATTGGACGCCAGACACTTCTTGAATGCAAAAGAGATTTTATTTCTCTTAACAGAACTTTGGGAGAGAGGGTTAGGGCCAGGACACCCTTATGTAGTTGCAAGATTAATTGGCAGACTCAACAGAATGAAAGCCATGCAGGAAAATCCAGCAAGACACCACATCTGCATGTATAGGAATGCTTTTTCCTTTGGCAACAGTCTTTAACAGTTCCTAACACAAAGTGTAACAGTTCCTTTGCTCCCACTACAATCACTTCTTGTAGTACTTCAGCCTACGGAGCTCCCAGTCTCTCACTAGACTAGATGATTCACTGCCACTGAATCCCTTGAGCTCCTCCAAGCTTCACAGTAGTAGTATCTTCCTCAAGAGTCACCCCCGCCTCTCTGCTGGGTCCCAAGCTTGGCACTCCAGATACTTCTCAAGCTTCACCCCACTGGCCTGTTCGGTCCCTGGCTTGACAAACAAGGCTGCTCTGCAAGAATCACTTCCGCTGGCTGGGTCCCTGGCTTGATACCCACTGAAGTTTCCTGATTCTTCACCATCCCTGGTTGGTGAGAATATTGCTCTGGTACTTGCTTCAGGTACTCACTGTGGTCCCTGGTAATAAGGTGGATGGTCCCTTAGTGGTGACAGCTTCCCCTCTACCTCTGACCAAGGCAGAACCGTCACTTCTGGTTGGACTGCAAGCCGCAATCCCAACCCTGCGCTGCTCTCTAGATTCTGGATAGGGATAGGCCCAATCTCCGGCCTAGCAGCCCGGGCAATACAACACACGTCCACCCAGACAGCCGTCCAGGTGGCACAGAACACTGATCACCTGACTCAACCCGAATACATAGGTTCTCCCAGCAGGCCACGGGATTTAAGAAAACCCCCCTATCCCATTGACTGGGATACCCCATATCCTTATAATCTGATTTTACATTACCCTTCTCATATCTAATGGCACCAAGTACCCGGCCACCTAGCGGCAACAGAGAGAGGTGCAGCAATTACAGACTTATAGGGCGTACACACGGTCGGACTTTGTTCGGACATTCCGACAACAAAATCCTAGGATTTTTTCCGACGGATGTTGGCTCAAACTTGTCTTGCATACACACGGTCACACAAAGTTGTCGGAAAATCCGATCATTCTGAACGCGGTGACGTAAAACACGTACGTCGGGACTATAAACGGGGCAGTGGCCAATAGCTTTCACCTCTTTATTTATTCTGAGCATGCGTGGCACTTTGTCCGTCGGATTTGTGTACACACGATCGGAATTTCCGACAACGGATTTTGTTGTCGGAAAATTTTATCTCCTGCTCTCCAACTTTGTGTGTCGGAAAATCCGATGGAAAATGTCCGATGGAGCCCACACACGGTCGGAATTTCCGACAACACTCTCCGATCGGACATTTTCCATCGGAAAATCCGACCGTGTGTACGGGGCATTAGAGTGTAATCAATTGATCCTCAACAATTAGCCAAGGCAGCTATACCTGGCAGGTAAATTTAGGAGCAACCCTGCCTAAACACCAGGGTGCTCCATCAGGGCAGCCTGGACTCCAATATTTATGGATTTCTTTTAGTTTCATGGGTAGTGTCAGCTGGTTGCCTCCTAGCGGCCCTTTAATTGGGCTTTAATGACTGGGAGGTGGTGAGGATTCTTTATCACGTGGCCTCTATTATTGACTCTCACAGCGGTCACATGATTGGGAGCCCGTCATGACAGCTGTGACCAAGAATTGTGGGTGGCACTGTGCTGGGAACACGCAGTGAGCGTGCTTTCAGCACACAATCTAAGGCCGCTGTAGATGCATATGTGCATCGGTTGAGCGTCAAAAACCACCATTGGAAAACAATAGGAGGAACCCGCCTGCTTGCAGCACATGCAGTTTTTCAATCGTACACAAATAAAAGCAATCTCAGGGCAGTCTGGACTTCAATATTTTTTGGATTTCTTTCAGTTTACAGGAAGTGTCAGTTGGTGTCCATCTAATTCAGTCATAACTCGATCTCTTAAATCATTTCAGCAGAAAATAAAATTTCTCTGTACAAAATATAAAATCTGTATCTGAATAACATTCACAGCCTGCATTTCAATTCAATAGTATGGATCCTTAGAGAACGTTCTTTAAGATATATCCATTCATGAGTGTATGATTTTTTTGTCTTTGTGTTGCCTGTCTTATTTGTGTTTACCGCCGCTGTAGAAGAGAAATTGTGTAGTGAGAGGATGATTATTAAATAACAATATATCACTGGAGCGCTCTGCAATCTATTCTTCCCCCCCCTTTGCAGATGTTTCCTCACTGGTCTGTATATTGCTTGTACGTTGTGTATATGTGTGTCTACAATGTATGTGCTGGTTTCTTTTATCCAGGGTACCTTGTGTGCATTTTTCCGCTCTTGGAGGCATAACACATACCCAGTACTTCCAGGTATAGAGAAGCATGTAATGCCCTGTACACACGGTCGGACATTGATCGGACATTCCGACAACAAAAGCCATGGATTTTTTCCAACGGATGTTGGCTTAAACTTGTCTTGCATACACACGGTCACACAAAGTTGTTGGAAAATCCGATCGTTCTGAACGTGATGACGTAAAACACGTACGTCGGGTCTATAAACGGGGCAGTAGCCAATAGCTTTTGTCTCTTTATTTATTCTGAGCATGCGTGGCACTTTGTGTGTCGGATATGTGTACACACGATCGGAATTTGCGACAACGGATTTTGTTGTCGGAAAATTGTATAGCCTGCTCTCAAACTTTGTGTGTCGGAAATTCCAATGGAAAATGTGTGATGGAGCTCACACACGGTCTGATTTTCTGACAACAAGGTCCTATCACACATTTTCCGTCTGAAAATCCGACCGTGTGTACAGGGCATAACTCCGTATGACAATGTAGGTCAATCATGAGGTTTATAACCCCTTGCACACAATGACTCTGACAATGCAATAGCTTTCACTGGGATATTCTTTTGCTCCTACCAGTGAAACAGAGCACAGGGAAAACAAAAGGAAGGAAGGGATATGCTTCTATGGATAGCTGCATGCATGTGAACCTGTTGCTTTGCCCTGAATGGGATTCACTTTAAGCTCCCACAATTAAATTGACACTAAACACTATCCTTATGCTCCAAAAATAATCCATAGACTTCCACTACTTAATGGTCCTGTAATCCATTTTGTATTAAATGATTTCTTACTGTGTTTTTCTGCCTCCTTGTAATGTCCTCTGTGAGCTCCTGAACCTCACATTGTCCCCTACAAGCAGTGCATTGCTCTATGCACACTACACATCCCATAGTCCATCTTGGGAGCGAGCAAGAGAGCGTAGCTTTGTTCTTACATACAATGTGACCCTGGAAAATGAACATAGCCACCCTCTACCAGGAAGTCGGATCACAGCAGCTAAAAAAAGAACTTTGGAGCAGGCATGTGCATGGTGGGTGCCTGGGCACACCCTTATAACTCTGTGGGCCACTGGTAAAGCAGTACAGCTGGCTCTCATGTACCAGGTCCTATCAGTTAAAATGGGGGGCCCAGGTACCTGCCAAGCAGGAGGACTGGCTGTATTGCCTTATTGCAGACACTGATCCTCTTGATCCTCCTCCTGCAGAGCTGCTGGCTTCTCCTTCTCTCCTTCCCACTGGCTGCGCTGCAGGGGGACCAGTTCAGCATCTGCGCCCCATCCCCCTGCTGTCCGTGCCCCCTCTGTGCTCCTTTCCTCCACAGCGCTTCCGGCTTCCCTTCTCTCCTCTCCTGCAGGCAGCAGCTGTAGGGGGATATTTGAGGATGGAGAATGGGGGAATATCTAATTTACTGGCCCCTTCCTTTTCTGAATAAACACAGTGAGCGATCCGCAGTGATTGCACCTGTGTCTCTCTGAAGCATAGTAAGCTGTTTTTATTTTTTTTTCTATGTTGTTCTATGCTTCAGTTTGTGAATGAATAGGAAGCCTGTGAGTGCTTACTATTCATTCACATGTGCTGCTGAGGCTGCAGAGAAAGGGACTGATGAATCTATGTCTTCAGTCCCGTTCTTAAATGTGAGACATCAGGGCTCTGATCAGTTCACCAAAGCCCCCAGCAGGACAGGTAAAAAAATCTAAAGAAAATGTAAAAATATTCAAAGTCTAAAAAATAATAATAATAAAAAAATTAAAGACACATATGCTTTGTCCTCTTTCATTTCTGCCATGGCTGCAAAGCTTAGCATCACGGCCGTGGCATATGTACACCCCTAGTCACTGCCTCTGTTGCTCTGTGTTTGAGCTATGGGGTACGCACCCTAATGCAATATGCTGTGCACACCTATGAGTGTCACTTTAATTATAGTTGGTGATCTCACTTCTTGGCAATCTTTTTTGTAAGTAATAGCTTAGCAATTTCAGAATATACTGTTACAGTGACTGGTGCTACGTTGGTGCCACTTGAGACACTTCAGAGCTTCAGTATTCATCCCAGGTGCATTTGATCTGCTATTGACCTTCTTCAGGGATTCTTGTATTCCCATAGACTTACCTGGGGAGAGAAGCAGTTCAGTGGACAAAATCAAATTAACCTTAAGTTCACACCAATGCGTTTTTTAGTGCATTTTGCAGTTGGTAGAAATGCACTACAGTCCATTTAACATGGTTTCCTATGGTACTAGTTCACATCAATGCGTTTTGCAGCCGGTGCATTTTTGGAAAGGGTCGGGGACTTTTTTCCTGCTATTTGCGGCTAATAGACTTCAATGGAGCTGCACCAGAAATGCAAGTGGTGCATTTTTTATGTGTTTTGCAGTTCTTATTTTGCTACTGTATTTAGCTGGCTGCTAAGCAGGGGGCTGGGAAGCTGGCCGCCACGTCCTTAGCAACCGATGAGTCACCAGCTGTAAGCGGGGTTCCCCGCAGAAAGCTAAATGTAAATGTAGCACGGCCCCCTTGAGGACTGCTTGGATTTACCTGCTCATCTGCATTGCTATGGCTCTGTAAAAATTCCAACCCACCTGACACTCTGGGATCAGACATCTTTGCAACATCTTTGAGTAATAAGACAACACTCAATATGTTTATATTCTGTTAACGTTTACTGGAATGCTTCAGATAAGGTATAGTTGTACCATAAGGGTAATGGTTCAACTGAGCTCTGGTTAACAGCACAAGCTCAGTAGAATGATTCCCCCAGTAAAACAGTTAAGACAATAACAGAATACTATATATACATACACAATGGAGTACCACTTGAACATAGCCTGAAAGGATAAGCAAAGTTAAGCATGGATTCTGACAATACTTCTAGAAAGAAAAACCCAGGCCGGCCTATTTAACCTTTTATCCTAATGAGAGATGTAGCTAAGCAAGGATGGTATAAGGGCCCTTTAAGCAGCAATGACAGAATGTCCCAGTTGCACATCTTATGGTCTTCATCGGCTCATTAACTGTATCCAATAAGGTGTAACATAGTAGTAACATAGTGGCAGGGGCGGATCCAGGGGGGGGGCAACGGGGCAATTGCACCCCCCGAAAATATCACTGCAGTCCCGACCGAGTCTCTCTCTTTCACATCAGTGTAATTAGCTGATCAGCGGCGCTGAGAGAGACTCTGTGCTGTGATCATTTCGCTGCGCTGGACCTGGAGAAGATGGAGGGAGGAGGTGGGTGGAGCTGCTGGCTAGTGTATCCTGCACTGGTTGCTAAAGCCTGGGCCGCCTGGCGTGTAGCAACCAGTGACGTCAGTCACGTCGGAGGCTGGAGCCGCTGCTGAGGAGGAGAACCCAAGCATTCATAGCGGAGCCTTCTTTGTTCTCCGCCCCTGAGTGTTGGCTCCACCCACCTCCTCCCTCTATCTTCTCCACAGCACGGCGTGAGCACAGGAAGAAGCAGTGACTGTGTGTCACTGTCATCTGATGCTGCCGGCTGCACCTGCTAACAGATCCTGCTCCTCTCCATTGCTCCTGCATGGGAGCCCCTCCCCCCCACCAGAGCACCAAAAAGTGAGTAAAAGAATTAATGAATATGTAAAACTGCCATTATTTATGGAAAGCAAATGCTGCCCTTTTAGTCTTGTTCAATCTAAACCCCTTCAGCTCCAGAAAGTTTTACCCCCCCTCATGAACAGGCCATTTTTTGCGATACTGCATTGCGTTACTGTAACTGACTGACAATTGCGCGGTCCTGCCACACTGTACCCAAGTAAAATTGATGTCCTTTTTTTTCCACTAATAGCACTTTCTTTTGGTGATATTTTATTTTTTGTGATATAAGCAAACTGACAATTTTGAAAAAAAAAACATTTTTACATTTTTCCTATAAAAAAAAAAAATGTCTTCCTCAATTTAGGCCAATATGTATTCTGCTACATATGTTTGGTAAAAAATCCCAATAAATGTATATTGATTGGTTTGCACAAAAGTTATCGCATCTACAAAATAGGGGAAAGATTTACGGCATTTTTATTTATTTTTTCTAGTAATGGTGGTGGCAATCAGTGATTTTTTTTTTTTTAGCGGGACTACAACATTGTGGCGGACAGATCGGACACCTATCTGACACTTTTGACACTTTTTGGGGACCAATGACACTAATACAGTGATCAATGCTAAAAATATGCACTGTCACTTTACTAATGACACTGGTTGGGAAGGGTTAACATCAGGGGTGATCAAAGGGTTAACTGTGTCCCTAGGGGGTGCTTGCTAACTGTGTGGAGATGGACTCACTACATGAACAGAGTGATCCGTGTTCCTGGTTAGCAGGAACACAAGATCACTTTGTTCATCTCTGACAGAATGGCGGTCTACCTTGTTTACATCAGCAGACCGCTGTTCTATCCCTGTGGGGAGCGATTGCAGGTGGCCGGCGGATATCACTTCCGCCGGACTCGCTGATTGGCTCCCCCTCTGGCCAATCAGCACGCGTGCCTTTGCTGGCTATTGCACAAAATGGCGTACAGGTACACCTTATTTTCTGGCAGTGCCCCTCCCGAGACTAGACTCTGGATCCGCCCCTGCATAGTGGTAGTATCTCTTATGCCGCGTACACACGATCGGACTTTACGGCATGCTTGGTCCGGCGTACCGGATTTCGTCGGACAATTCGATCGTGCGTGGGCTCCAGCGGACTTTCTAACGACCGGACTTGCCTACACACGATCACACAAAAGTACGATGGATTCGTACGTGATGACGCACACCGGACTAAAATAAGGAAGTTGATAGCCAGTAGCCAATAGCTGCCCTAGTGTAGGTTTTTGTCCGTCGGACTAGCATACAGACGAGCAGATTTTCTGGGTCCGGCGGAGTTACGACGTAAAGATTTGAAGCATGTTTCAAATCTAAAGTCCGTCAGACTTGCGGCTGGAAAAGTCCGCTAAAAGTCCGGGGAAGCCCACACACGATCGGATTGTCCGCCGGACTTTGTCCGTCGGCGTCCGTCGAACTTTTGTAGGAGAAAAGTCCGACCGTGTGTACGCGGCATTAGATTTGAAACGTGTTTCAAATCCATCCGACGGACTCGAGTCTGGTGGAAAAGTCCGCTCATCTGTATGCTAGTCCGACGGACAAAAACCGACGCTAGGGCAGCTATTGGCTACTGGCTATGAACTTCCTTGTTTTAGTTCGGTTGTACGTCATCACATACGAATCCATCGGACTTTGGTTGATCGTGTGTAGGCAAGTCCGTTCATTCGGAAAGTCCGTCGTAAAGTCCGTCGAAAAGTCCGCCGGGCAAAGTATACCGTAAAGTCTGGTTGTGTGTACGCGGCATTACGCTTACTGCAGCTAAGGATGCCTATATAAGTGTTTGAATAGAAGTACAGTGAAGTGTTCCCAAAGTAAAGTTGTCTGTGCACAGTGTCCCATTAAACAACCAAGGAAAGACTTGCAAAGGTGGGCAATTGCCCTCTCACCAATGACCAGGGCGATCAAGCGCCTTTCAGATAGCAACTCCCGAATAGACCTCCTGACTGCGGACCCACCTGTGATGTTTACCCAAATGAGGAACATGAAGCGTGGGTTGCTGTATGGTCAAGTCAGTGCTGGTCAGATGTCCGATGAACAGCAGGCTGGACCCCTTCCCAGTTGGGCAGGAATGTTGTACTCCACGTGGTAGGCCACGCTCTCACTCTGTACAATGTACCCCTACCCATTCACATGGAGAAGAGGGTGGGATCTGGGGGCTCCCCCTTCTTAAAGGGTGCTTCCAGATTCTGATAAGCCCCCTGCCCGCAGACCCCAAACCCACTGGCTAGGGTTGTGGGGAAGAGGCCCTTGTCCTCATCAACATGTGGGCAAGGTGCTTTGCCCCAAAGCACCCTCCCATATTGAGGGTATGCAACCTGGTATGGTTCATGGGGGGGTGCTCGCTCGTCCCCTCCCTTTCCTGACCTGCCGGGCGGCATGCTCGGATAAGGGTCTGGTATGGATTTTGGGGGGGGACCCCACACCATTCTTTTTTACATACTAGACCTGAAGGGCCCACGCCGTTTTATTCACAAATTGTTTTTTGTTTTTTTTTACATTCAGCTTTCAGCGGGGAATCCCGCTGACAGCTGACGACTCATCGGTTGCTAAGGACACGGTAGCCGGCTTCCCAGCCCCCTGCTTAGCAACCAGCTATATACAGTGGTAAAATAAGAACCGCAAAACACATCATAAATGCACCACTTGCGTTTCTGGTGCAGATCCATTGAAGTGTATTAGCTGCTAATTGCTGGAAAAAAGTCCCCGACCCTTTCCAAAAATACACCGGCCGCAAAACGCATTGATGTGAGCTAGTACCATAGGAAACCATGTTAAATGGACTGTTAAAAACGCACTAAAAAACGCATAGGTGTGAACGCAGGGTTAGGCCCCTTTCACACGTGCGGACCGATTGGATCCGCCTGTCCATTTTTAGGCAGACCCAATCAGACCATCTATTGCCCTCTATGGAGTGGCAGGTTTAAAGGGACTGACCTCCAATCTGATCCTAAAACAGACGAATGGTGGATTCTTTCCCCATCCATCTGGCAGATCAAATCGGATGGCCGCCAAGTATAAACATCTAACCTCCCATACAGGACAGCGGGGTGTGTCTGTGTGTGCTTTGCATAAGCAGAGCCATCTGCCTTCTCAGCAGGGATCTGTGAGTCACCCTGTGTAAAAGGGGCCTAACACTGTTTTTGCAAGGCTGTAAGGCTAAGCTTAGAAGTGCGGCCAGATTGCATTTTCAGAATTCTTTTTAGAGGCATTTACCAGGTGGTGAGGTGGCAATTTGTTGCCTCCCCACCTCCTGTCTCTGCCCTGTAAATGCCACTGCATTTACATTTGCTTGAATTGTGCTGTGTGAAGTTGTGTTTGGTGGCACTACTGGCTGCCAAATGTGACAGGTGGCATAAGCATTGCAGCTATGGCATGTAAACACCCCTGTCTGTTGCCTTTGCAGCTTAAGAATGGGGCAGTAAAAACGCAGCTTAACCATATGTTTTTGCTGCTCCCCAACCACAAATCTAAACGAGCCCTAAAGATGCAGCAATTTTTTTATTGAGCGAGGGGCACTTGAATCACAGGTAACTTCTAAACTTTTATATCATTAGGAGGAACATTTAAGGGGGGGCATGTTAGGCCGGCCATAGATGGTTCAAATCTTGGCCGGTTCAGCAGGAATTGTGTATGGGCAGTCTGAATGTACCAAGTTGATCAATCAACTTGGGTACAACCAGCCTGCTGGATTTTACTTGTGATTATCGCTAGCGGCTGCTATAGTCGCTAGCAATAATTACTGTCTTCTCCTGGGGAGGATGGCTATGGCCTGCCATAGCACCCAACTGTCCCTGATTTCAAGGGACTGACCCTCATTCAGAACAATGTCCCTCTGTCCCTCTTCCCTCCTCATTTGTCCCTCATTTTGGTCTGATCTATAAAGTTGTATAAAGAATGCACTTTTTATCTTTCAAAAAGTGTTTCCCAGCGCTAATACTTTCATCCAAATTCAAATTGCTGCATTTGTAAATTCCAAAAGCCAATGTAAAGGACTAGTAGTGGTAAAAAAATCACTTGTGGGTTTAACCAATCATTTTTTTTGTAAAATTCCCCTTTAAGGGGGCGTGGCAGGGGGTGTGTCCTATGCCTACATATATTTGCTAATAGGTGTCCCTCGTTCCCATCTCAAAAAGTTGGGAGGTATGTCTACCTACAGTATCTGACATAAAGCTTTCTTTATAGAAATGTCTCTCTTGCTCTGTTGAGGTGACAGTGGCGGCTGATGCTAAATATTTTAGGGGGGGTGGCAAACAGCCCCCCCCGACGGGTTGGACAGAAAAGCAGCGATCCATGCCTTGACGAGGCGGTGCTGTATCCTGGACGCGGCTGTTGCTGCCCCCCCCCCCCCCCCCCCCCCGCCCGCTGCTTCTCGCTCCAGCTGGTGACAGGTCGCCGATTCTGACGGAACACCAGGGGCCATTGCTTCTCCTTCCAGCCAGAAGGTCATAATACTCCCTGGCCAATCGGATCTCAGGACCTGCTTTCTAATTGGCTGGGAGGATAAGCAGGAAGACAATAGTGAATATTAATTTGCTAATGTCACACAACTGGGTGGGCTCATGGTGCAGTGCTCTGCTCCCCGAGCCCATCTTTTTTTTAAGCCAATTAGAACCTTGGGCTCTAATCATGTGCATCTAAAAAAAATTAAAAAAACATTGAAATCCATGCGTCCGGCACCCTGCATGGAGATTGGGGGCTAGGCGCATGGATTGGGGGGCGCCCCTGCACCCTTAATGGAACGGCCGGCATTGTGAGGTGGACACATGAATGTTCCAGGCCAGTCCTACTTATAATGAATATCCATTATCTTAACCCTTTCATGACTAAGCCTATTTTTGACATTTAGTGTTTACAAGTTAAAATCCGTATTTTTTGCTAGAAAATTACTTAGAGCCCCCAAACATTATATATTTTTTAAGCAGAGAATCTAGAGAATAAAATGGCGATTGTTGCAATATTTTATGTCACACGGTATTTGTGCAGCGGTGTTTTAAACGCAACTTTTTGGGAAAAGGGACACTTTCATGAATAAAAAAAAAAACAGTAAAGTTACCCCAATTTTTTTGTATAATGTGAAAGATGATGTTACACCGAGTAAATAGATACCAAACATGTCACGCTTTATAATTGCACGCACTCGTGGAATGGCGACAAACTACGGTACCTAAAAATCTCCATAGGCGACGCTTTAAATTTTTTTTTTACGGTTACCAGGTTAGAGTTACAGAGGAGATCTAATCCTAGAATTATTGCTCTCGCTCTGACGATCGCGGCGATACCTCACATGTGTGATTTGAACACCGTTTACATATGCGGGCGTGACTTCCGTATGCGTTTTCTTTGCTGTGCGAGCTCACGGGGACAGGGGCGCTTTAAAAAATTATTTTTTTTTTTATTTTATTTTTTTTTATATTTATTAATTGTGTTTTTAAAAAAAAAATGTGATCACTTTTATTGCTGTCACAAGGAATGTAAACATCACTTGTGACAGTAATAGGTGGTGACAGGTACTCTTTATGGAGGGATCGGGGGTCTAAAAGACCCCCGATCCCTTCTTTGCACTTTAAAGTATTCAGATCGCTGAAAACGGCAATTCTGAATACTGTGTATTTTTTTAAAACCGGCGCCATTGGCAGCCAAGTAAACGGGAAGTGACGTCATGACGTTGCTTCCGTGTTTACTATTAGAAGGCTAGAACTAAGCCGTTCACGGCTACGTTCCAGTCCATTCCCAGCCGCCAGAGGCGGCCGATTGGTGATCGGGCCTCCCAATGGAACGGGAGGCCCGGTAAGAGTGGCGGGAGGTGGCGGATTGGTCATCGGGCCATCCTGATGGAACGGGAGGCCCGATAAGAACGGCGGGAGGTGACAGGAGGGGGGACATCCCCTCCCGCTCCTCCGTTATAACAGCCGAGCGGCTTTTAGCCGCATCGGTTGTTATATCTGGATAGCCGATCGCCGGCTCTAAAAAACAGTACCGGGATAATGCCTGCAGCTGCGGGCATTATCCCGGTATAACCCCGGAAATCCGCACATCTGCGTACGCTCGGCGGAAAGGGGTTAAAACCACTGTAACACCGAAATTCATTCATCCCTTGACCCTCTGACCAGTAGGCACTGAGCTTTTACTGCGCTGTAGGTCATCCGACTCTTCCTGTTGGGTCACATGCAATAACCGCCAATGTACACATGGCCTTTTGTCGACACTAAACTTACAAATCAGTTCCAGGAAAAGGCTTTCAGACCACCAACTGCTCCTTTAAGTAGAAAGCGACTTTTCCAGGAGGCAGAGAACAGTGCCTCTGTTTCTTCTGGTGAGCAGTACAGAAAATCAGCATCTTTACATTCACATAACAGCCTTCAGCACAAAGAAGCTACAATTGAACACATAATCCTAGATTGAAAATGTCTGCTGTAACACTCAGCGCCACTGACGGCTCTTCTAATTTCCTTACAGATGGAGGAGCTACATGAAAGCTTCTAATTTTCATACTAGCACTAGCTCAGTGCCCCTGTAGCTCATTATTTTTATCTCGTGGCAGCTGCTGATACTATTAGAGGTTCTGACTTTTTTTTCTTATTTAAAGGAAGCATTAGTCAGTTACTGCTAGATTCCTGATATACTCCACAAAGCTTTGTGTGACGCTCTGTAGAAAAGGTAGGGGATTTAAAACATTTGCTTGGAGAATTAGGTGTCATAAACCAGGGGTGAAGTTCAGCTCATCCCAATCAGAGTTGTTTTACTAGCATCCCATCTGTGCCGCTGTCAAGATCGCTCTCGGAAAATCGTGCCAGCGCTTTTAAAAGGAAAAAAAAAATAAAATAAAAGTCTTCCGAACAAGAGAAGAGAGAAAAAGAAATTCACATGCTCTATTGTCTCCTTTTTTTTTTTTTTTCCTCCTGTGCATGAATGTACAATTATTTCCAAAGCTATAAATATAATTTTAATTTTTCAAAAGTGACCTTTACTAAATTGGATGTAACCCCTTTGTTGCCTGAAGGTTGTGAATCACATTGCAGTGAGGTAAGATGAGTGACTCGCAGCAGGGCTTGTGATGCAAATGTTCCCTACTGAGCCTTTTAGGCTGACAGCATCCCATATAGATTGAGAGCCCTTAGGGCTAGGGGCTTCCTCTTCTGTTGTCTCCGTTTGCTTGTGGCAATCTTTTGTATTACTGTACTGCTTTGTGCCTTTGTTTCACAAAGTGTTGGTTTTATTGTATAAATTATATCCAGTGGTGCCATTTTATGCACATAGGTTTTTTTTTATGTTTTACAGTACATGTGTTTTAGTTTATTTTTCTTTACCAGACTACTCAGAATGCAATTTATTTTATGTCGAGGCTCAATAATAAATAAATTATTCTAAAGAAAAATAATGGTGTTAGCAAGCGGTGTTTGGTTTTATTTTTGCGCATCTGTGCTAGAAAAGAATGACAGCTATAATCTGATTGGCTACTATGGGCAACACCCACGTCAACTATAATGCTTAGATTTTAGTAGCATCATTTTTTAATCACTGAAGACCCATTCATGCTCATCTGTCCCTGTATGTTGCACCAAAGTGGATGTAAACCCGATTCATGAAATTTGACTTGGCCACATACAGTTGTGCTCTTATGCCCTGTACACACGGTCGGATTTTCCGACGGAGAAAGTGCGATCGGATTGTGTTGTCAGAAATTCCAATTGTGTGTGGGCTCCATCTGACTTTTTGCATCGGAATTTCTGATACACAAAGTTTGAGAGCAGGCTATAACATTTTCCGACAACAAAATCCGATCCTTTAAATTCCGATCGTGTATAGACAAATCCGACGCACAAAGTGCCACGCATGCTCAGAAGAATAAATTAAGAGAAAAAAGCTGTTGGCTATTGCCCCGTTTATAGACCCGACGTACGTGTTTTACGTCGCTGCGTTCAAAAAGATCAGATTTTCCGACAACTTTGTGCGACCGTGTGTATGCAAGATAAGTTTGAGCCAACATCCGTTGGAAAAAATCTGATGGATTTTGTTGTCGGAATGTCCGTTCAATGTCCGATCATGTATACAGGGCATTAAAGTGGTTGTAAATCTTTTTGTGTGATTTTTACCTATAGGTAAGCCTAAAATAAGGCTTACCTATAGGTAGTGGAAATATCTCCTAAACATGCGCCGTTTAGGAGATATTTCACTTGTAGTGTGCCGATGTCACCATCGGCGCATGTGCTGTGAAGAAACGGACCACCGTGCCGTTTCTTCCCCCAGCGTGTGCCGTAACTGACGGCTTCCACACGCATGCGCGGGAGTGACGTCACGCGGCTTCGGCCAGGTTTACTTCCTATTTATGTTTACATACCCTGGCTGAATTTATGATTTCTTGGCTATTTTTCAGAGAAGGTGAACGATAACACAAAAACTTTTCTTTCACTCATGGTTGGTGTTTGTCTGAAGCCATTTATTATCAATCAACTGTATTTACTCTTTTTAAATCATAATGATAACAGAAACTCCCCAAATAACCCTGATCAAAAGTTTACATACCCCAGTTCTTAATACCGTGTATTGCCCCCTTTATCATCAAAAACAGCTTGGAGTCTATTGTGGCATTTGCGGCTGAGGCCCTTTATCTTCTCAGATGGTAAAGCTGCCCATTCCTCTTGGCAAAAAGCCTCCAGTTCCTGTAAATTCTTGGGCTGTCTTGCATGAACTGCACATCTTGTGATCTCAATGATTTTGAGGTCAGGAGACTGAGATGGCCACTCCAGAACCTTCACTTTATTCTGCTGTAGCCAATGACAGGTCAACTTGGCCTTGTGTTTTGGACCATTGTCATGTTGGAATGTCCAAGTACTTCCTATACACAGCTTCCTGGCTGATGAATGCAAATGTTCCTCCAGTATTTTTTGATAACATTCATCTTCCATCAATTTTGACCACATTTTCTGTGCCTTTATAGCTCACACATCCCCAAAACATCAGCGATCCACCTGCGTGTTCTAACAGTAGGAATGGTGTACCTTTCATCATAGGTCTTGTTGACTCCTCTCCAAATGTAGCGTTTATGGTTGTGGCCAAATAGCTAAATTTTGGTCTTATCACTCCAATGACTTTGTGCCAGAAGGTTTGAGGCTTGTCTCTGTGCTGTTTGGCATATTGTAAGCGGAATACTTTGTGGCATTTGCGTAGTAATGGCTTTATTCTGGTCACTCGACCATGCAGCCCATCTTTCTTAAAGTGCATACTTATTGTACATCTTGAAACAGCCACACCACATGTTTTCAGAGAGTCCTGTATTTCACCTGAAGTTATTTGTGGGTTTTTCTTTGCATCCCGAACAATTTTCCTGGCAGTTGTGGCTGAAACTTTAGTTGGTCTACTTGACCGTGGTTTGATTTCAACAGAACCCCTCATTTTCCACTTCTTGATTAGCATTCTCAATTCATTTGATATCTTTTTATATATTGCTTTCCTGTTTTATACAGTTCAGCTACCTTTTCCCACAGATCCCTTGACCATTCTTTTGCTATCCCCATGACTCAGAATCCAGAAACATCAGTGCGGCGCTGGATAAAAGATGCAAGGGTCTGTCAGGAGTCCAGAAACTCATTGACCTTTTATACACACACTAATTACAAGCAAACAGATCACAGGTAAGGATGGTTACCTTTAATAGCCATTCAAACCCCTTTGTGTCAACTTTGTGTGCATGTTATCAGGCCAAAATCACCAGGGTATGTAAACTTTTGATCAGGGTCATTTGGGTAGTTTGTTTTCATTATGATTTAAAAAGAGTAAACACAGTTGATTGATAATAAATGGCTTCAGCCAAACACTAACCATGAGTGAAAGAAATTTTTTTTGTGTTATCATTCATATTCTTTGAGAAATGGCCAAGAATTCATAAATTCTGCTAGGGTATGTAAACTTTTGAGCACAACAGTATATCTGCATAGCTCCCAAATGTCCCTGATTTCGAGGGACTGTCCCTGATTTGGAGCAATGTCCCTCTGTCCCTCTTTCCTCCTCATTTGTCCCTCATTTTGGTCTGATCTATATAGTTGTATATAAAATGCACTTTTTATCTTTCAAATAGTGTTTCCTAATGCTAAACCTTTCATCCAATTTCTAAATTGCTGGATTTGTAAGTTTTAAAAGCCAAGAAATAGTAGTGGTAAAACAAAGCACTTGTTGAGTTGATTAACTTTTTTTTTTTTTTAATTCTCCTTTAAGGGGGTGTGGCAGGGGGCATGCCCTATGCCTACATACATTTGCTAGTAGGTGTCCCTCATTCCCATCTCAACATGTGGGGAGGTATGATATCTGTAGTGTTTACTTATCTCTTTCCAAAGCCCTAAGTCCCGTGTCTTTCTGCTGCTCCATTCTTCTGTTATCAGCATGATAACTTCTGACAAGTTCTCCAACACACGAGATAAAAGCAGCTGAAGATTTGTGTTGGGGTAGGTGCTATAAATAGATTAGCAGAGAGCTGATCTATTCACAGCACAGCTCTGCACATTCCTTCCTTCCTCTGCCTAAGTGGAGTGGGGACGTGTGCCTTTCCTCCAACTAGCTGTCACACAGTGTTTGCCCAGACTCCCCTCCCACTGCTGAAATGGGAAGAAAAAAATCTAACACAATGTTCACTTTCTAAACAGTATACTGTATAAAGATGAAGACAGCAGATATACAAATGAAACTTATGTAGGGAGATTTGTTTCATCACTGTGTATCATCTGAGGCTGTTCACTTCACAGGGTATAGGAGAGGGTTTACATCCACTTTAATGCACGTTGTGTCATTTGTTAACATGCGTTGCGTTAAGGCAGCCCCTTCATTTTAAATGCACTTCCAATGCACAGCAATGGACTGAAAACAGACATGTCGGATTTTGTGCAATGCAGCACATCACAGTACATGGTAGTGTGCTCCAATGCATGTGCGTTGGAGCAACATTGTATTACAGCCCTTTCACATGCGCGTTTAGTCTGGATCCATCCGTTAGTTTTTCAGATGAATCCAGATTAAACCACAATGTAGGTCTATGGGCAGGGGGATGTATACAGATATATGTCCCTTTAAATCCACCTACATCTGAGTGTTTATGTCCATAGAAAAAGGTCTGCGTCCTTTTCCATTTTTGTGGACATAAACAGGTGTAAATGGACCCATGATAAATGCTTAAAATGGGAGTAAACTCCCATGCATAATGTTTGCCTATAGGTAAGCCTATAATAAGGCTTGCCTATAGGTACAGTAAATATCACCTAAACCCAAAACCGTTTATTAGACAATTACTGTAGATGCAGCCAGTGACGTCACCGGCGCATGCGCTCTGAAGGAATGGCCACCCGGGCCGTTCCTTCAGAGACCTGTGCTGTAAACCCAGGCTCCCACGTGAATGCGTGGGAGTAACGTCATTGCAGCTCTGACCACTTACACAGCCGGAGTCCATGAAGCCGGAAGGAAAACCGGGGGCAACATGGAAGCGCATTCAGTGGTGACAGTGCGGCACTGGAGGGCTTCATTCTAAGGTAAGTTTTACATAATGTCCTAGTGTGAGATGCATACGAGCACATTATGACATTGCCTTGCAGGTTGCAAAAAAAAAAACTCACAGCGGTTTACTTCTGCTTCAAGGGTCCCCTCTCAGGTTATCAAGGTCCGAAGAGTTGGATGCCATTGACTGGTATAAGTGCAGGCTGAGGGGAGGTCCGTCCAGACCCAAAGCATGCTGTAAAAATAGGAAGAGATAGCCTGGTCGCCGTACACCTCATCCATTCCGAATGGTTAGCAGGTAAAAGTAGCCTCAGCTCAATTCATCCAGGCCACATCCCCAACATGTTTCACACCACCCCGGGGCTTAATCATGAAGATCTGAGAGAAGTGGCTCTCTCCGCTCTCTCTCTTCTCACTGGACGTGGAGGCAGCAACGGGAGCCATTGGCTCTTGCTCCTGTCAACCATAGCCTGTGAGGAGAGATTGGGGGGTGGGGCCTATGGGCACATAGAGCTGGCTCGGGATCGAGACAACTCGAGTAGCTTGCTATGGGGGCAGTTGGCAGGTGGGAGGAGCCAGAAACGCTGGTGGGGAACCCAGAGGAGGATCGGGGCTGCTTTGTGCAAAACCATTGCACAAAGCAGGTAAGTATAACATGTTTATTTTTGTTTTTTTAACGATCTTTAAGTGCTTAACAGACACCTCTAGCATCTAGCTCAGGTAAACAAGAGCAGAGAAATCCATTCTAAGTTATGTTTTTTCCTTGGTCAACCCAGGGAAAGGTGTTCCTAGACATTATTGCCCACTCACATTGGTACTTGTCAGATAGGGAGATAATGTAATGATTTTTTTTTCTTTTAGATAAAGATCATTTTAAAGCAGAACATGCATCAGGTATATGTCTTCTAAAAGCATTTCTATATGCAGTATATATTCAGGGTTTTTTTTATACAATCTCAGTCCCAGAATCTAAGTGCCAGGGCAAAATAACTCTTTTGTGTATGTACAAGAGTTTTGTCATCCCAGCCAGTAGGGGAGGCTGAAAACTCCAGATGCAATCAGATACTGTAGGTAGATGGAAACACTGGTGATGGAGCCACAAGGTGGTGGAGTGAACATCACATGGCTAGATTGGAGTACTTTGCAAAGGTAAGTGTGCCATAATGTACAAATATACTGTGCATTCTTTCACAATATGGCAACAGCTCTTGGGGTCTCCAAAACTTTAGTTCCATTTTTATAAGGTACCAGCTGCATAGGCAGGACATTATTTTAAATAGGTTGTCCAAACCATAGATTTGTTTAAAAAAAAAAAGAGCACGAGCTGCAAAAGAAGGAAGCAGAAACTGCATGTGTAATGCAATGCAATGCGATAATTATATGGAAATTATAAACAAGTACCAGTCTCTGTGAAAAAAATAAAGGTCAACAGCTTAAAAAACGCCACTCACCTGTCCCACGATCCAGCGGTGTGCTCACCCCAGTTGGTTTCACCCGCTGTCTTCTTTCCTTGGTACCGACATCTTCACTATGGTCAACTTGTGGCTTCACAGCTGGGTGCCCACTGCGCATTCATGAGTAGTGCTGCGCATCATGAATGGTGGATGCAGTCTTCTCAGACCTGTCAGTGTCCCAGAAGACTGCAGGGGGAGGGAGGGAGCAGAACTTTCATTTCCGACCACCTAGGTGGTCGGAATGGAAGTTGGAGCTGGTACCTGTCAAAATTGAGTACCCGCACCCCCACTCCTCAAAAGTGCCAATTCTTCAAGAGGAATGGGGGACGAGTCCTTAAAGCAGAACTTCCATTTTGGGTGGAGCTCTGCTTTAAACTCCAGGCTAAGCAAATATTGTGAACATACAAGAGTCATGTGTATTCTGACCTTCTTGGTATCCTCTGTCTTTTTTTTTTTGCAGGTCTGTGCAGTAATGTAAAATAAACTTTACCTCTGTGAAGGAGCTTCCTGTCTGGTTTTGTATACGCTCTCTTCTGTTGTTTCACGAAGGCAGCCTGTAGTGGGTGGCGCCTACTGAGTCCCTCCCACAGCTCTGCTCCCTGCACAGACTATGTGCGGCCCAGTGATGATGTCACTACTAATTTTGCAATGTAATGACTAGGTTTACAAAGGAATGTATTTAAACTTTTTTGTGCCTGGAGTTCAGTTTTAAAGTACATAAACTGATAACATTATTTACGCTAAGTCTTTATTCTAAAAATAATTGCTAAGCCTATACGTTCCCTTTAAAACTACATGTATTGGAAAGTATTTAGAATCTGCGGTGCACATCTAATTGCACTACACCAAAATTGCATTTGTAATAAAACTTCCTGCTTGTTTCACATAGAATAAATTTACATGCATATATTTTCCTAACGATATTTTGGTATTCCACAGAGCCGACACAGCCTTGCTGGCTTCCGAAATCAAAGTCATCCATTTTGGCTTTTATAAAGTGGCCCGTTTGATGTAGTCGCATTACCATGCAGGCCGCAAAGGTGACTCGGCATCCGTCTTGTAAATGGCCTATAGCCTTTATTGGTATTTGTGGAGGTGATTAATTCCGGGGAAATCCAACGTTGTTCCTTAAGGTGACGTGGAAAGGCATTAAGCTTCAGGTAGAGGCAGTGGATACAAAGTGGCAATTTTCTGTATTTAGTATGGAACAACAGATGTTCTTGCAGCAGTGAAGAAGAGACAATTATCATAACAAAGAGGCATGTTATAGTGTTGGACTGCACATTTTTGAGCATTAGTGGCTCAGGGCCCCTAATGTTCTGACAATGAAATGCATAAGCAGAACATTCTGGAAGATGAGCTTCATAAATCTGAATTCCAGGCAGAACCGTGCATGGTTTTAAATCTTCTCATCCTGGAAGCTGAAAGAATTAAAAAGCCTCCCCCTGAGTTTAAATAAGTCATTTGTATTGTCATATACATTGTATCATTTTCTTTTTTACAAGAAAAAATCCTTAGAGCAAGAATGGTCCCTTGCTTGTATATTTTAACCTTTTTTTTACTATACAGCATCGGATAATGTTCTTAGCTGAAAAGTAGGTTATCAAGCACAATTAAACTGTGCTTTTCCAGGGGACTGTGCAGTCAAAAAGATAGCTCCTTTAGTGGTTTGCTAGGAAGAAAATTAACAATATCACTAGAATGAAATGTTTTTCCTTTTGGAGTTCATCATTCTATTGTTTTCATAGTACTACACACCCTTCAGTCAGTAGACATAGTTTGCTGCCGGCAGTGATGCAGTTAATCCTAACCCATCCCTGGCTAGAATGTCTCAGATATGGTTGACACCACCACCTTTTTATTGGTAGTCATGGACTCTTTCCCACAGAAAGGGTTAGATTTGACAACATGACAACAAGGGTTATAGCCCTTGGGTTTGACTCACTGATGATAGCCAATGATTACCCTAGGTTCAAATCAAATGGTTGCGGTTGATGCGGTTTTCAGGCCTGTTTTGTGGTGCGTTTTTAAACCTGCATTTTGATGCATTTTTGCATGCAGTTTTCATGCATTTTGCGTATTGCATTTTTTCTCTCTCTGTGAATAGCTGGTTGTGAAGGAGCAGGCAAGGA
The DNA here is from genome assembly GCF_042186555.1 of Aquarana catesbeiana. Taxonomy (NCBI): domain Eukaryota; kingdom Metazoa; phylum Chordata; class Amphibia; order Anura; family Ranidae; genus Aquarana; species Aquarana catesbeiana. Next base: position 296,114,456 of record NC_133330.1, read on the forward strand.
AGCTGGCTGCTGCCTCCTTACCAACTGATGTGTCATCGGTTTTCCGCTGACAGCTGAATGTAAAAAAAAAAATTGCCAGCAAAAGAAAAATAATGAAAAAAAAAACAGCGTTGGGTCCCCCCAATCCATACCAGGCCATTATCGTAGCATGCAGCATTGCAGGTCAGGAAAGGGAGGGGACAAGTGAGTGCCCCCCCGGACCATACCAGGCTACATCCCCTCAACACGGGGGGGGGGTGCTTTGGGGCAGAAAGCACCTTGTCCCCATGTTGATGGGAACAAGGGCCTCTTCTCCACAACCCTGGCCGGTGGTTGTGGGGGCCTGCGGGCAGGGGGCTTATCGGAATTCAGAAGCCCCCTTTAACAAGGGGTCCCCAGATCCCAGCCCCCCCATGTGAATGAGTATGGGGTACATAGTACCCATACCCATTCACCATAGAAGTATAAAAAGAAAATAAAGACACTACAAGAGTTTTTGACAAGTCCTTTATTAAAAAAAAAAAAAAATGTCCCTCGATGTAGATCCATCATCAATCACAATGCCCGCCGCACCGCTGCACTTGGAAAAAGGAAAAAAAAAGCTCCACTAGCGCCGAAGGCTTGCACCGTCTGCCTGCTCCTCCATCTGACAGTTCTTAAATAGGTAAGGGACTGGGCCACCCAGCAACATCACTTGGTGGCATCGCCCCCCTGTGACGTCGGCAGACTAGAATGCATCGGTAACATCTGCCTGAATTACAGTCAGGTCCATAAATATTGGGACATCGACACAATTGTAATCTTTTTGGCTCTATACACCACCACAATGGATTTGAAATGAAACGAACAGGATGTGCTTTAACTGCAGACTTTCAGCTTTGAGGGTATTTACATCCAAATCAGGTGAACGGTGTAGGAATTACAACAGTTTGTATATGTGCCTCTCACTTTTTAAGGGACCAAAAGTAATGGGACAGATTAACATTCATCCATCAAACTTTCACTTTTTAATACTTGGTTGCAAATCCTTTGCAGTCAATTACAGCCTGAAGTCTGAAACGCATAGACATCATCAGACACTGGCTTTCATCCCTGGTGATGCTTTGCCAGGCCTCTACTTCAAATGTCTTCAGTTCCTGCTTGTTCTTGGGGCATTTTCCCTTCAGTTTTGTCTTCAGCAAGTGAAATGCATGCTCAGTCAGATTCAGGTCAGGTGATTGACTTGGCCATTGCATAACATTCCACTTCTTTCCCTCTTTGGTTGCTTTCGCAGTTTACTTTGGGTCATTGTCCATCTGCACTGTGAAGCACCTTCCGATGAGTTCTGAAGCATTTTGCTGAATATGAGCAGATAATATTGCCTGAAACACTTCAGAATTCATCTTGCTGCTTTTGTCAGCAGTGACATCATCAATAAATACAAGAGAACCAGTTCCATTTGCAGCCATACATGCCCACGCCATGACACTACCACCACCATGCTTCACTGAAGAGGTGGTATGCTTTGAATCATGAGCAGTTCCTTTCCTTCTCCATACTCTTCTCTTCCCATCACTCTGGTACAAGTTGATCTTGGTCTCATCTGTTCATAGGATGTTATTCCAGAACTGTGAAGGCGTTTTTAGATGTTGCTTGGCAAACTCTAATCTGGCCTTCCTGTTTTTGAGGCTCACCAATGGTTTACATCTTGTGGTGAACCCTCTGTATTCATTCTGGTGAAGTCTTCGCTTGATTGCTGACTTTGACACACATACACCTACCTCCTGCAGAGTGTTCTTGATCTGGCCAACTGTTGTGAAGGGTGTTTTCTTCACCAGGGAAAGAATTCTTTGGTCATCCACCACAGTTGTTTTCCGTGGTCTTCCGGGTATTTTGGTGTTGCTGAGCTCACCGGTGTGTTCTTTCTTTTTAAGGATGTTCCATACAGTTGATTTGGCCACACCTAATGTTTTTGCTATCACTCTGATGGGTTTGTTTTGTTTTTTCAGCCTAGTGATGGCTTGCTTCACTGATAGTGACAGCTCTTTGGATCTCATATTGAGAGTTGACAACAGATTCCAAATGCAAATACCACTCTTGAAATTAACTCTGGACCTTTTAACTGCTTCTTGTAAATGGGATAATGAGGGAATAACACACACCTGGCCAAGCTGAGCAGCCAATTGTCCCATTACTTTTGGTCCCTTAAAAAGTGGGAGGCACATATACAAACTGTTGTAATTCCTAAACAGTTCACCTGATTTGAATGTAAATACCCTCAAATTAAATCTGAAAGTCTGCAGTTAAAGCACATCTTGTTCATTTCATTTCAAATCCATTGTGGTGGTGTATAGAGCCAAAAAGATTAGAATTGTGTCGATGTCCCAATATTTATGGACCTGACTGTACATCACATGCATGCTGAACACCACACCTGAATGTAGTCCTACTATTCATCCAGAATTATAGCATGCATGGCCTCAGACTGATGCTAGGTAGAGATAACTGTCAGCAACAGAAATGGACCAGCCATCTCCCTAAAGAGGTATAGCAGAGTTCAAGCCAGGTGTTGACGTAAGTGACAGATAGGCATGGAGATGGCATAATCTCCTATTAATAAAAGCCTGCTTTAGCAAACACTCTTAACATCTGCATTTAGCATCATTCCCAACCTTAGAGCTTAAAGCGGAGTTCCACCCACATTTTGAACTCCTCTGCATCCCAATCTAATTTGTGCACTCATAACGAATTGGAAGTTTTTTTTTTTTCTCTTTCGCTTACTTTGTTATTCCTTTATTGTAATTTCACTTCCTCCTTCTCGGCTGCGGCCCCGCACGTCATTTCCGGCTTTGCAATGCCTCCTGGGAGATGTGTGTCATAAATTCCAGGAGGCAATGGGCATGGCCTGGCCGTAACATTGCGTTATTTGCAAACTGGAAATGACCCAAAGCAAGGCAGTGGCCAGCTCCATTTTTAAAAAGTGTAACCAGGCTTTTGTTGCCATTGTTACCCAAGCTTCCCATTCAGAATGATTGGCGGTGGATGTGTGTGGAGCACAAGAAGGGCAGCAATGCTAAAATCCAATTGAGGGCGATAAGTATCTCAGCTCTGCTTGCTGAGCCACCTGGGGGACAGCACAGCCACAGCATGTAAAAACGATTTTTTAAAAGAGCAGTGTGATGGGGACATTATGATGGGAGCAGTGTGATGGGGGCAGTATGATAGGGGCATTGTGATGGGGGCATTATGATGGGGGAAGTGTGGTGGGGGCATTGTGATGGGGCAGTGTGGTGGGGGCATTGTGGTGGGGGCATTGTGATGGGGGCAGTGTGATGGGACCAGTGTGATGGGAGCAGTGTGATGGGAGCAGTGTGGTGGGAGCAGTGTGGTGGGGGCATTGTGATGGGGCAATATCATGGGGGCATTGTGATGGAGGCAGTATGATGGGGGCATTGTGATGTGAGCAGTGTGGTGGGGGCATTGTGATGGGGGCTATATCATGGGGGCAGTGTGATGGGGGCAATATCATGGGGGCATTGTGATGGGGGCTAATTTTTTTATTTTTTAATGAAAAGCTGTACAGAAAAAAGTAGCTGGTGAGTGTATATATATACTGCCGTTGCTATGGAAACCCCACCTGCAAACTATTACACTGCTTGTGCTGCACTGAGCATGTACAAGATCTGCAGGGGCATGCTGGGTAACAAGCATTCAACAGAATACAGGAAGAGATATAAATAGTTACAGTCTGGCTTCAGATGCCCACACAGGAGATGGCCGCGGTTTGCTGCAAGTTTATAAAGTAAGAAAACAATGCAATGCTGCAAAAATACAAAACAGACCTTAGTTTACAGCATAACTTTACTAGAGTACATTAAGCTTGTGTATTATAGGGGTATTTTTTATCTAAAAAGTATCATTTCGGACGGAACACCGCTTTAAAGAGGAAGTAAACCCTGATGGGTTTTACTTCCTCTTTTTTCCCCTGCTCGTATGGGATGCACTTACTTGCAAACGAAGCCCGCGCTGTCCCCACTGGTGGCCACATCCATCTTCACCCCCCTTCCTTCCGGGAACGGAGGTCCGTTTCTTCATAGCGCACGCGCTGATGACATCATCGGCGCACTACAAGGTAAATATCTCCTGAACGGCTCACGTTTAGGAAATATTTCCACTACCTATAGGTAAGCCTTATTCTAGGCTTACCTATAGGTAAAAGTGACAATCGGGGGTTTACAACCACTTTAAGGGCCATTTCTGTTTTAGGCACTACACGTGTCCAGAATGATAATTAAAGTAGTACTAAAGGCTAGGCGTTTTCTTTCAAAGTTTTTATTGGGAATAAAAATAAAACATTATACAGTACACAAGTACTCAGGTGGTAACTCAGCACTGACCTAGCAAGACAGTATAGCATTACTCCAAAAGACTCAACAAGAAAACAAAATGAGTAGATAATAAAAATATGTTACCATAATCCATGAGATTTTTTGCCAGACTACAGAGACAGAGACAATCTAGCAATGGTTAATTTAGCTGCTAAGAGAATAAATAGGCCATCTGTAATGCAGCGTATACACGGCCGGACTTCCCGACAGAAAAAGTCTGATGGGAGCTTTCGGTTGCACATTCCGACCGTATGTATGCCCCATCAGACTTTTTCTGTTGGCATTTCCGACGGACTCAGATACAGAACATGTTCTAAATCTTTCCGTCGGAAATGCAGACGGAGTTTAGCCCGTTCACAAGTCCGGCTGTGTGTACGCGGCAGTAGGTGGATCAAGACACCTTCTCCAATGGATCATTGAAAAGAGCCATCCCTGGGGATTGCGGAATGTTGACCCCAGTTACCTCACTCACAAGGGCAAAAACTCTGTTCCAAAAGCCCTGAAGTCCAGGGCATTCCAACCAGATATGAAGCATTGTCCCCGGCAAATGACATCCTGAGAAGTTAAAAGGCAAAACACCAGGATAAAGTTTTGACAGGCGGACAGGAACCAAATACCACCTAGACATCACCTTTATATTAGCTTCAGTCACTGTTACATTCATTATGTCTTTATAGGACTGGTAAAAGCTGCTATGCCAACATTCCACATCCTGATCAAATTCAGCTTCCCGGTCACAAATGTATGAACGTTTCAAAGAAGATTTTAGTAAGAGCCTATAAAGGGTGGAGATTCAGCCTCCCTGACCCATGACCTGTGTACACCATTTCTCATAAGGTGTGGCCCTGGGACCTTCACCAGTGTCCTGCCATAATGATCATAAAAATTATGAGATTTGATAGAAGCAACATTTTCAGATGCTAGCATTTTAGTACATCTCGACAGTGTCTTAGGGGGATTCAATAAGTTGGAGGAAGTTTTTGGGGGAATAGGGACTTTCAGGAATGGCCGGGTAAGGTCATGTATTTCCATCCCTAGGGACTTTATATGCTATCAAAACCTGGTAAGGTCGTGTATATCCATCCCATTTGCATAAAGGGGATGAAAGGGGTTTATTTACAGGGAGGGTGGGACTTTGTGTGAAGCACATGGCAGCAAAGAGATAATTAGATGAATGTAGAGGAATTTTATTAGAAAATTAGTTTGTAAACATACAATGGTCAATAACATTGGTACAAGGTAACATACATATAATAAGATCATTAAACGCAGTCCGTAAAACATGTGATGATATCAATGGTATGCAATACACAATATAATAAAATTGATGGTAATCTCTTGTGGTGTAAACACTTAAATTCCCTCATTCACCTCAAGAAGAGTTGATATAAAGCAATAATTCAAAGGGCAATGCCTGCAGGACCTATGGCCTCACTGGACCTGGGGGGGATAAAATTGATGATAACTTGAAAAATCTTGATGAGATAGGTAAGGACACGGCAACCGGTAGCTCTATGCTTTTCGTGGCTTTAATGCCACTCGTCAGGAGCAAGCACGTGTAAGATCTATAAGAACATATTATAAAGGTAAATGAAAAAATAAAATATAAGAAAGGAAGGACAAGGTTAGGGGTGGAGTAAGAAACCTTCAAAACCTGGGCTTACTTACTGAGGTTAACTGGATTGATGGTATGGTGGTGGGACCCTGCAAGTGGTCTGGGATTTAAGTGTTTACACCACAAGAGATTACCATCAATTTTATTATATTGTCTATTGCATACCATTGATATCATAACATGTTTTACGGACTGTGTTTAATGTTCTTATTATATGTATGTTACCTTGTACCAATGTTACCAATGGTACCAATGTATGTTACCCTGCTGCTGTCAGTAAAATTGCTGAGAGGAGGAAGGAGGAGCAGAGGCATGGCTAAGTGGGCTCTGTGTATGTCTGGAGCTCAGCTCGGCAGAGGGTGTATTCTTTGTAATCCATCAGGAATAAAGTAGGCAGAGCTGACACTACATGCTCAGAGCTAAACTCACTGGGTTGTTATATCAAAGAGGAAGGTAGTATATATTTCTGGCGCATCAACCATTATATTTCTGTAGTTGCAGTGTGTTTAAAGGGGTAAAAAATATGAAGAAATGTGCATATATTACAGAAATGTATTCAATATTTGTTTTTGTTTCTTTTTGTGCTTGACATACACTTTAAGCATCCTGCACACTACAGCTCCTGTTAAGTCCTGCATCTCCCTGTACAATATCAGTCACATTCCTGATGAATGTGTCCTATGGGTCTTGGCTGTTACCACAGGTTCATCATGTATTAATTATTTCTGTATATATGAACTGTGTACAACAGGAACTGTATTTTTGTATTTGACCATACCCCTCACACAATCAAATTATTCTCACCTCCTCCTTCAAGGTAAAGGCTGGCATGGCCATTCAATATCTCCCTGCTACTCCCTTGACCTTGGCATTTAAAGTATTCCCATCTTATGGATGAGAAAGCTGTAACATGTTACTGGTATGCTTTCATGTCTAAGTATAATATCTGTCATAATAGTAAATAGGTACTTTTTGTTATCTCTCAGTACAAAAGGACATCTTTTAATATTTCAGAATTCCTTCTAATTCTTGTACTCAAAGGACTGTGATGTACTTACAAGGCAGTAAAAATTTCTGTTGTGTATTACAGATCAATTAACCAAAAATATCCATGACTCACTTTGGTAAGAGTAATAATGGCATATTTTGTGTGTCTATTGATCTTTCTTTGATTAAGCTGCTGCTTCTTAAAATTTGAACTGTTTAGCTTATAAGCAACCATCTATGATCACAGAAGGTCATTTAACTTCTTGTTGCCCACTTAACGCATATGTGTGGTGGCAAAGATAGTGGATTTTAATGCCCACATGTTGCACATTTGCATCTATAGATGCGCTGAGAGCGTGCTCACTGCGCGCTCCCAGCACAGAGACCAAGCTGTCAAAAACAGCTTCCAGTCTCTAGTAATGGGGGAGGGACTGGCTCTGGATTATTCAACTAATTTAGTCTGTAGTTGGATGTCTTCAGGAAGCTTGAAACAAAACTAGCCGAGGCGGTGTTCCCTAGCTGGTACTTCACTTTCGGTGACGTCACAACCTATCCCTGGAGCACAAGCTGGCATCCGGTCTTGGAACCGTGGCCGCCATCTCAACCAAAAGCACTTGGTGTATGGCATTGGAAGGAATCGCCTACTGGTACATGTGAGGGGTCAAGATACACAGTGGGTCAAACCAAAAAAAGAGTCTTATCTAGTATTAGAAGGTCCATCCATGGTGGTGAGTGTAAATCCATGTAAGGTCACCTGGAGAACTTGAAGGTGGTCACGTGTTTATCTGTTATTAATGGCACAACACCTGTTCACCTACCTTTTTGTTTTTTAAGCAACTATTATTTGAATGGGACTCATTGATACATTGGACACTAGTTGTATTTTCTGGTGTTGTTCATTTATACATTTTTTGCACTATACATGGTAAAATCGTGTTTAGTAATCTTGATTCACGATTTTCGGCAGTGCGGGCTTTATACACATTTATAGGGTTCACGAATGTGGAAATCAGACTCATTTTGAAAACTGCAGTAGCCATCATCTCATTCATCTGTGTTTTCTTTTTTGTTTTTTGCCTGTGGCGGAGAGTTTTGATTGTTATTTACAGTATCTCACAAAAGTGAGTACACCCCTCACATTTTTGTAAATATTTTATTATATCTTTTCATGTGATAACACTGAAGAAATGACACTTTGCTACAATGTAGTGAGCTTACAGCTTGTATTTTGTGAGATACAGTATATTACAACACTGGCAATGAAGAAGAATTCTACTCATCTATATGCTTACTCACCTTTACAATCAGTGTATATGCAAGTTCCTTACGGAACATTTTTCTTAGGATCTTTCTGTCAAAAAGATCCTGAGTATAAACATCAGTAAATTATTACCGCGTGCAACTGGCCTAATGGTTTAGACTGGGTCAATATAAAGTGGTGGTCAAAAAAGAATCTATTTCTTGTTTTACTCCATATGCTACTAGTCTCAATTACTAAAACTCATTTCCTTATAGACACTAATTTAGTCCCACTCGGGAACTTGAATGATTCAATTAAATGGCGTTTTTCTAGTTCTCGACCCTGAATTATATATATTCAGATCTTTACAACTTGACAGCTGTATGTTAAATAGCTTCCATGCATCTTTCACTGTTATTACAAGTCAAGAACCAAACAAATCCAGCAATGACCTTGCCAACCACATATTTCTTATACATTATATATTTTTTGTGACAGATAGAACTTTCTTTTGGTGGCATGTAATAACCACCGGGTTTATTTTATTTTTTACTATATAAAAAAAAAAAAAAAATGACTAAATGTCCTGGTATGGTTAAAATATAGAACTTGGTAATGGTGCACATTAATAAACATCTCTCCAGAAATAGATGTCTACTTCCTCGCCACTTTTTTTTTAGCATTAAATTTTGTTGATTTTTTTAAAAGAAATGTACAAACAATACAATATAAGTTCAAACAGAAAAACACAGTCATAAGGAATGTCAGTACAGTGAACAATGTATGAAACACATTGGTCAGAGAGGGGATGTGCACATGTGGAGCATAGCAGAGCTTCTAGGAGACAGTTCAGCTCTGGTTGGCCCATTGCGCCCAAAGTTTTCACAATTTGAGAAAGGTGAGAAGTTTATCCTGTCTAGTGGCTAATGCCGCATACACACGAGCGGACTTTCCATTGGAAAAAACTTGGATGGTTTTTCCGACGGAATTCTGCTTGGCTTGCATACACATGGTCACACAAAAGTTCTCTGAACTTTTGACCGTCAAGAACGTGGTGACGTACAACACTACGACGAGCCGAGAAAATGAAGTCCAATGCTTCCGAGCATGTGTCGAATTGTTTCTGAGCATGCGTAGGAATTTTGCGCGTCGGAATTTGTATAGATGATCACATTTTTGGATAGGAACTTTTTCCGACCGAGAAATATAGAATGTGCTCTCAATCTTTTGCTGGCGGGAATTCTGCCAGCAAAAGTCCGATGGAGCATACACACGGTCGCATTTTCTGACTAAAAGCTCTCATCGGTCTTTTGCTGGCAGAATTTCCGATCGTGTGTATGCGGCATTAGAGTTTTCATAAATATAATTATTTTTGATCATTTCAATTCTGAGGGGTTAGGAGCAAGTTTTTTTTTCCAGTGTCTGGTAATAGTGGATCTAGCACTAGTAAGATATGGGTGATCATGATGTGGAATTGGGTTGGAAGGGTCTTTAGACCTTTGTTTAAGACATGTCCATGAACATTGGGCTCATGGAAAGTTAACTGAATAATTTTGACTGTCATTCAACTCAGAAAACTGAGGGCATCTAATGGCAGAAAGGAATTACTGCTTTTACATTTCTGGAACTAAAGATACTTAATTAAAAAAAAAACATTTCAAGGAAATCTCCACTGAAATTAATAAAAAGGTGATTGCTGATCAATTGAATCATTCACCTGGAAAAAATTATGCAGATTAGCAAGGACACCTGATCATCACACTTGTTCAAGGTCATTGATTCAGAAAGTATTGAAGCCATTGAAGTAACATGACAGCCAGAAAACTACCAGTTTCAGAAGGAGAAGTCAACATTGGCTGCCTACAAGTACAGATTTCCTTTCCAAATGTAAAGAGTCATGCTATATGTACCACAACATATAAATATAATGCACTGATAGGTGTCAAAGTTACACTGAAGTCCAATAAAAAATACAGTCCAATAAATTTTTTTTGTGAAAAAATGAATCCAGTAAAAATGCAACATAGATATTGTGTAATGTTAATCATAAATAAAATAAAAAGCAAGCAATATGAAAAATGAAGTCAAATCCTCCTCATGTGTGACCAGGATATCAAAACAAGTGTATGTGGTCACCATCCATCACCAAAAGTGCAATCTTGACTGGAACTCCACCTGTATAGTAAAATGCCTGCTTACCAGCTTTATGGGATTTTCTATGACGGAAGGTCCACAACGCCTGTGGCTATACACCCAGCCAAGACCTTTCTGTGTTGCTCTTATGGCATACCCTCAGGGCCACAGGTGCAGGTCATCCAGATATCATAGTTTCATCCCCAAAAATACATAAAATGCTCCAAATAGTATAAAATCTGAAGATGTATTTTGTTAAGAGTAAAGGTTGCACTTACATCAATCCAATCTAAAAACTCCTAAATAGCAATCTCGCTGGCTGGCATAATACAAACAGCCTACACTTCCAGGAACAGAAGAACGTGATGCCATCAGCACATCACTCCGACCTGTGTGTATCGTCACAGAATGACGTTTTCAGGGGCACCTGCCCTGATACAGGGCGGCTGTTCTGTGCAGAATCACATATATATAAGATTCTGCACCTCCGCCTAGGGGGCGTGCCGCTATTCATGACTCTGCACTTCCATCTCGGGGGCGTGCCACTTCTGCAGTGATTAGTCACAGCAGGAGCTGATTAGCGGGTGCCGGCCAATGGATGTCTGCCGACACCCACTGATCGTCGAGAAGAGAGGCTGAATGGAGCTCTGCACTCCTAAACAATGCAGAGCTCTGTCCTGACACCAGGGATGTGATTTATTTAAAATCCATCAAATCCCTTAGTAAAAGCACCTCACAAAGAACACAAAACACTGGTTAGGCACACATTTAACCCTTTGATCACTCTGCATGTTTAATCCCTTCCCAGCTGGTGTCCTTAGTACAGTGACAGTGTTTATTTTTAGAACTAATCACTGTATTAATGTCACTGGTTCCCACAAAGTAACAAAAGTGTCAGTTAGTGTCCAATTGGCCGCTGCATTATCACAGTCCTGCTATAAGTCGCTGATCGCCACCATTACTAGTATAAAAAAAAAAAATTCCAGTATATATCCTATAATTTGTAGACACTATAACTTTCTACCAAATATATGTAGCAGAATACATATTGGCCTAAACTTATGAAGAAATTCAATTTTTTTCAAATTTTTTTATTGGATATGTTTTATAGCAGAAAGTAAAAAATATTGTTTTTTTTTCAAAATTGTCGGTCTTTTTTCATGTATAGTACAAAAAATAAAAAACACAGTGGTGATTAAATACCACCAAAAGACAGCTCTATTTGTGGGGGGACAAAAAACATAAATGTTATTTGAGTACAGCGTTGCATGACTGCGCAATTGTCAGTTAAAATAACGCAGTGCCATATCGCAAAAAATGGCCTGGTCATGAAGGAGGGTAAATCTTCAGGAGGTCAAGTGGTTAAAAAGGTTGTAAAGTCACATAACAAAATTACTTGTATCATCTCTGTTTTTGCAAGATATAAAGTGCAGTGTGTGTGTTTCTTTTAAATTATAATCCTAAATACCTTTTTTGTGCAACTCCTCTGTGCAGTCACATGACCTCGATCTAAGAACAGCAGCAGGAGGGGCTGAGATTCCCCAGTGATGTCAGCCAGCCAGCAGAGTGAGATCATGTGACCACACAGAGGAGCTCTGCAAAAAGGTATTTGGGATTATTATTTTAAAAAAAAACTGGCATACTGCACTGAATATTTTGCTAAAATAGAGAGGATACAAGTAATTGTTTTATGTAATACTTTGGAATAGAGGCAGGAGGAGAGGGGAGGGGTGGGGAGGAGAGGAGATTGGCTCTGCAGATACAGACTGAAGCTGACAGGCAAGGAGGGAGGGGGAGAGGGAGAGACACTCAGAACACTGCGGGATAACGGAGGTACGTAATCTGACTATGGTAATCATGGATCAGCAGCCATGATTACCATGGTCAGCACACAGGGGGACACAGGAACAGGCAGGATCAACCTGGTATTTTAGATTTAAAAAAGGGACAAATTACACTGCAACAGCACTATGCTACTGATCATGCTGCCACTTTAACAAAAGGTTATGAGAATGAGAATTCTGGATGGTAAATGGTGGTATAGAAAAACATCCAAAAAAGGCGTATAGTAAAACATATATAGAAAACGTGCACCAAGAGCAAAGGTGGTCCTATAGGAATCTCTATTGAGAATATTTGTGGTAAAATGAGCAGTGGGCATTAAAGAAGAGATATGACTGCTCTGGGGGGGGATCAGCAAATCTAGCTGAAAACTGTCTGGGTTTGGTTTAGTGGGGGGGGGGGGTGTCAGGAAGAGCAAGAATAAGGGCCCTAGGAAAATAAAAGAAGAGAAAGGTTAAGGAAACTAGAAAGGATTGGGAGAGTAGGTGAAAGAAAAAGAAAGAAGGGGTCCCAGGGGATCTCAATGGCTTAAATTGTTAGGAGATGATCAAATCTACAGGGGTGATATGCAATCCAAGGTCGGTATTTTTAAACTTTTTTTGCCAAAACAAATGTGAGTATGATCGCCTCTTGGTTGACCTTGGTTGACTTCTTGGTTGACCTTGGTTGACCTTTGCACACTGAATGAAATCCACCAAAAATGTATTCTCTGTTTTGGGAGTGCAGCAGGTTGTGATCTCATGCAATCTCAATTCAAATTCTGAAGGCCATGTCTGTAATGGTGTGAAACTCCTCCCCTCTGGGTTCCAGATGGCAGTAAAAGACATTAAGGATGGAGCACCACTCTACTGCACCTGAAACTGAAAAATACATATTGTAATTCCATTTTTGAAATTCCATTTTTGAAATTATTTTCCATTTTCTGCGTGGTACAAAATCAAGAAATATCCACAACCTAAATCTCAATTGCTATTGCATTATGAAATCCTATTACTATATGTACATACATAAAAACAAAACACGTATTGTGCGCATTGGTGTGTTGCAATGCTGTTCATTTTTTTTTTTTTTTGTTAAACAAAGGTGCTTTATTGGTATCAAACAGGTTAATATACAGTATACAATTGACACATGACAATGCATAACACAGCTGGCAACCATGAAATCAAACAGGTAATCACTCATGTACAGATTGGTAAGGTCAAGGTATTAGTGATAATTAAGCATGGAATACGGTGCGACCAGTAAATCAACTCTGGCGAAAACATAAAAAGGTAAAATAGTAATAGCAGGAAATCATCGGGAGAAGGGTGGGGGGATGAGATGCCGAGAGAAGGGGGGGGGGGCAGAACATCTAACCCAGAACTCCAAACCTTATACATAGTGTGTTATTATGCATATTAAGTTGGTAGTCTCAGGTGGAGGTCCAAGGAGCCAACACCTTATACTTCCACTTACAACCTCTATTCATATAGGTAATCCTAGGCGGGGCTGCATCTATCAGTGCTTCCCAGGAGGAGAGGGCTGGGGGGGGGGGGGGGGGTGGCGAGATCCATTTCATAAGAATCTCCTTTTTGGCATAAAAAAGAAGATAGGAGATCAATAGCTTAGAATGCTGAGATCGTTGGGCATCCTTGTGAACCCCCAGCAAAGCCAATGCTGTTCATTCTTAATGGCTCCTCAACACACCTTGCCATCTTACCTATATTGCAGAACACTACAATACACAATGATGCACTACCCTGTGTTGTGGTGCTCTGCGTCACAAAAAGCACTGCATGACCCTTTTTTGGTGCATTAGGGAGTCCAATAAAGTGGATGTGATGCCTTAACGTAACACACATTAATGTGCAGCATTGACACATGTGCACCAATGCACTTCAACAGTGAGAATCCAGCCTTACAAGTCACAGCCATTGATCATCTGGGTGCCCAGAATTAAGAACCCTTTCACATGGGCTTTGTCTGCTTTGTTCAGCAGGGGATCCATAAGCAGATCCCCTGTTGAATTGGAGCTGAACAGAACCAATGTCAGTTTTTTCTTTACATCCATGCCTGTTCAGTTTGTGTACACATTTGACAGCAGACGGGGTAGACCCATGATGGCTGTATGCACGGCCGGATGTAAATGGACTTGTATCTGTTTACATCAGACTAATGCCCTGTACACACGGTCGGATTTTCCGATGGAAAATGTGTGATAGGACCTTGTTGTCGGAAATTCCGACCGTGTGTGGGCTCCATCGGACATTTTCTATCGGATTTTCCGACATACAAAGTTTGAGAGCAGGATATAAAATTTTCCGACAACAAAATCCGTTGTCGGAAATTCCGATCGTGTGTACACAAATCCGACGGACAAAGTGCCACGCATGCTCAGAATAAATAAAGAGATGAAAGCTATTGGCCACTGCCCCGTTTATAGTCCCGACGTACGTGTCTTACGTCACCGCATTCAGAACATTCGGATTTTCCAACAACTTTGTGTGACCGTGTGTATGCAAGACAAGTTTGAGCCAACATCCGTCGGAAAAAATCCTAGGATTTTGTTGTCGGAATGTCTGAACAAAGTCCGACCGTGTGTACGGGGCATAACTCTGATCAGTCATGTTTAGGTCCTGAAAAGGATGTAGTCCTGCATGGAGCTTCCGATCAGGTCCACCTGTCAAAACTGACAGGTGGACCTTATCAGAAAGCCTGCATGAAACAGCCCTCTGTTAGTTTTGGAAGTTGAGTAGTGACAGGTGTACTTTAAGCCAACAGAAAGGAACTAAATGTGAAAGAAAGTAAAATTCATCAACTTTGTTTCCTACAGAAAATACAATACATTTTATTAGGTGGAATAAAGACATGAAAAATTGCTTTTAGTCGATATGCTTGTCATGCATAAAAGAATCACTGGTTGTATTGTTTTACATAAGTTAATTGCTATATACTGCTTCTATATTAATGCAGAAAAAGATACTATATCCTCCTCCATGGGTCAAAAAGCCAACATACCCACAGATCGTAGATTCATCTGGACTAAAAATTATCTGCATATGCAAGTAAGTCAGATGACTCCTGATAGTAGTTTAAAAAGACTCTGCCATTGAAGGGGAGGAGGGCTGCAGCGCATTTGAAGTACACGTACCTAGACATACCTATACATACTTGCATCAGCATTCCAAGCCTTCTTGTCTTTGCTAAATCTCACACTTCAATTTGTCCCAATAGTACCAAAATGCGCCCACCCCTTTATACCTCCTGTGCATTTTTATTGGCCAATGAGGCTGCTCATCACAGTGAAGGACCATTATGAATGTGTGTGGATGGACTTTAGTGGCAAGTTTCAGGCACCATCCAGAAGTGCAAATTTTTTGCTTGTCATAGCTGCCCGGCCTTCACTGTACCTCAAATGTTTGGGAGGTCACTACAGGTATCTCTATATACCTCCACCCACAATAATGAAATAAAAGTGTATATTTAATCAGTTTTTGCATTGAAGCCTACAGAGCATTGCAACCAAAATCATTTCATCACAGGCTCCTGCATTGTTTAAATCTCAGCCCCAGGACCCTACAGAGGTACAGACCCACCATTATGGGGCTGGAGCTAGTAAACAATAAATTACCAGTTTGGCATTGTCACCACACTTGTGCCAGCAAGATCTGAGTCTCATTACCACGGTGGCAGATGGGATTTGCAGTCTTTCCTAACACAGATCCCAGGCATAGCCATGCTTAATTCAATTATCCACAGGACACTGCACAGAGAAGCACCCTGTGATTCAGGTACAGTAAGTGGCAAGTTGGGGAATGTGAGACTAAATATGGTGGTAACCTGGAACATGGTCTGAAAAATGAACTAAGCTTTTAAAGCTGAATTGTGGTCAAGCAGCAAAATAAACAGGTGAAATACTGTTGTGGGACCTATTTTAGCTGTAAAAGTATGTACTATTCTCTTCAGCCAATGGTATGATCCAGTCAACTCAATTAGATGTTCTACCTTCGCTGCAGCAGCACAGTTTGGTAAAAAAAACACCCCCAGCCAGCTGATTGGATCATGAGGAAGCAGCAGTTCCCTGGTGAGGCATCCCTGTTCTTGCTCTGTTTATCCTTGTGACGGCAGGATTTCTGCATGCTATACAGAGGACTACTATTACCCCAATTGCATTTAAAAATATATTGATTTGAAACTTTAAAGTTTCTTTCTTGAGAACAAAACAATCCTCTTTTAGGATTTTACAAAACATAATTGCCTTCTGCTGTTACTTTCTCAACCAGTGTTCCCTAGAATCCTAGTGTTCATCCGGAAGTTGCTATGGGTTGTTTGAGAGATTAACAAACTTTGCCCCTCAGATAAGTAATTACTGACACCAATGGTCACCACTTTATTTAAGCTGTCTATAAGGGTGACAGTCTTTCTACTGAACACCAATGTAGGGGACATTCTTCTCAGTGACCACCAATGTAAGAGCCACTCTTCCTAATGACCATCGGTGTAATGAGGTCCCTCTCCCAGTGACCTCAAATTAAGGTGGTTCTTTTCTCACTGACAGCCAAAGTATGACCACCAATGTAAGGGGACACTTTTGCGTGCAGTTCCGCACTGTTGCCTGTAGGTGTCATTGTCACCATAGGTCAGTGTTGGAAAGCAACAAGCTGAAGTATATTGAGTGCTCTTCTTTCTCGGAGGCAACTCGGCAGAGGTGGTCCGCTGCTGTGCACTCTGGGAGAGGGTACTTAAGGGGCAGGCGCCATTTTTCTTTCTCTTTCACCTGCTGGCCCTCCTGGCCTAAAGGTAAGTGACGGGGAGTTCTATCTCGTGGCCCTCCAGGCCGGAGGGTTGCGTTGCTGCAGCCGTGCAAGTGGGCCCAGAAGCCTGTCTGGGGCCTACTACTACAGAGATGGTCCTGTGCTGTCTGTCCTGCGGGAAGAGGCCGGACAATTGAGAAGACCCAGGGGAGGACCCGTCTTTGGAGAGGACCGTGTGGAATGCTGGTGTCTCAAGAGGGGCCTGGTGTCTCAATTGGAGGATACATCTTAATCTAATCTATCGCACAAGTACTGCTGGGTCGGCTTAAAGGTTCTGGTACTGTGTTGCTGTTCATCTAAAATTACTACTACGTCCTGTGGCAGAGGATCGTACAGAAAAATTGTTCTTTTCAAGTCTGTGGCAGAGACTTTTTGTTCGTGCTACACTCGTTCTGCTAGGTCAGTGAGAGAGACCTATCCGGGTGGGCAAAGATTTAATCCTGGACTGAAGGTACATTCATCCCCAAGATTTCAAATTCCTTAGTGTGCTAAAGCAAAAGGTATTTGAACCTCCCTGCAACTCTTCTTCTATCTCTTTCCTGCTACTTCTTCAAGTTACTTGCTATTAAAGCATTGAAAAAGTACTAAAGTGACTGATGCCTACATTTTCAGAGACAAAGTTCAACATAGACTCCAAGTTCTGGTATTGGTAAAAAGGTGACGGTAACAGCCCGATTTAACTCAGCAGCTCCTAAAGGAGTTAGTGCTATATATATATATATATATACTATATATATATATATATATATATATGTGTGTGTGTGTGTGTGTGTGTATTTTTTTTTTTTTTTTTGCCCTAAAGTATGACACATTTCTTATTTGTTTATGCCAATGCACTGTACCTATAAGAATTATTAGCAGGGGTTCTCTGAGATCTGAAAGTTAATGCAAGTGTTCCTCCATGTTAAAAAGGTTGAAAATGGGCTGATTGAGACCAACACATATATTCCACATATTGTATATGTGCAGCTAAAAATATGCTTCTATGAAATCATGTTAACAAGTCATATGTAACATGGTATACTCATGGTATACTCTGCAGGTAATTGATTAACTGCCAAACATTCACTTCCAGCTACAGTCAGTTCCACTTCACAGGTGTGCAATTATTTAAATTGCACAAAAGAAAAAAAAGTCATTATTTTTAAAGGAAAACTGCAATTTCCTCAAAAATCGATATGTAAATAACTGCTACACGAACCATTTACTGTTATTAATCACTTGAGTTCCCAATGCTGTTTTGAAATTACACTGCAATTAAATTTGCTCATCCCAGCACTGTTTAAATGACCACCCAATGTCAGGAGTTGCGATGGGGTCTGGCAGGTGTTTTTGTACTGGTACCCCTGGCCGTCAGTGACAACCCTGAATTTGCACTAAGCTTGAAAGCTGAATTGATCGGCTTGTGAGCTTGCAATACTGTAATGCCACGTACACACAATCGGACATTCCGACAACAAATGTTCGATGTGAGCTTGTTGTCGGAAATTCTGACCGTGTAAAGGCTGCATCGGACATTTGTTGTCTGAATTTCCGACAACAAAAATTTGAGAGCTGGTTCTCAAATTTTCCGACATCAAAATCCGTTGTCGGAAATTCCGATTGTGTGTACACAATTCCGACGGACCAAATTCCACGCATGCTCGGAATCAAGCAGAATAGCCGCACTTGACGTTCGGAATTTCCGACAACATTTGTGCGACCGTGTGTATGCAAGACAAGTTTGAGCCAACATCCGTCGGAAATAAATCCAGGATTTCGCTGTCGGAATGTCCGATCGTGTGTATGCGGCATTACAGTGCACACACTGAGAGCCACGATTAAAGTTTACATGTCGCGTTTAGACGCGTTTGCGTTTTAGAATTAAATTTTTTTTTTCAAATGGTCAAAAATTACAGACGCGTGTAAACGAAACGTGGCTAAACATGAATTAACACGTCTACACGCGTTTACAAGCGTTTCAAATTCCTCTGAACATTCGTCCTGAACGCATGCTTCTAAAATCAACTGCCTAGAAACTATTATAAATGACCCTGTGTACATGTACTGATAAGATAACAGAGGAGAGTTCAGGAGCAGCTGAAAAAAATGCCCTACTGCTCCTAAACGTTTGTTTACTAGCAGCAGTGTACATGAGGCCTAAAGTGTTTGTTACCCCAGCATTTCACAGTCCTGATATGTGCCTGCTGTACCATGTACATGTATGAGAAAGCCTTCTTTTCTTTTTGTATTGCTTCCTTTGTCTGAAATCCCTGGTGTTCCTGCCAGTCCCTCTGCTTTCCTATTAAAAACTGACCTCACCAAGCACGGGAACACATTGTGGTCAGTTCTCTAGCTATACTGAGAGAACTCAGCCTGCTCTCCTCCAATGATTAGACTTGTCGTGACACGCCCCCCCCCCCCCCTGCACAGCCATTCACTTGGAAGCTCAGTGTACTGTTGTGTCTCCTCCCGCCAGCTCTTATGCAGCTGAGAACAGAGGGGATGTAAAAACGTATTTATCTTTTTTTATTTTTATTATCTATACACAAATGTTTTTCCTTTTATTTCAGTTTTAAACTGAATTGGTTGTTTTACAAGGTTATTGTTTACAATCACATTAAGCAAAGATGTCTTCAAAGTTATAAAAGCTAAAGAATGCAACGCATGCCAAAATGTGTAATGTAGATATAGTATTCACATAGTTGTACAAAATTGATTTTTTTGGGTTCTTCTGTTTCTCAGCCCAAAGAAGTCACCAAAGCCAAGGAAAGAGCCCCCCTAATTCATTAAAGGTCAGCCAGTTATGAATAAACTCACAACCCCTAGGCCCAAAAGAAAATAACCACCATGGAAAACGTGTAAACAAAACTACATGATTTGACAGAAGGAAAAGACTAATTTATGAATAATAATTGTGAGATCCATTTTTTAAAGGATCAGTTCACTCACAATTGATAGTTCTTTGTATTATTCAGACATAAAGTGAAACTAAACCTATCAACATAACTGTTTCCCAAAACTGTTACATTGAAGACATGCCGTGAATGATAACTGTCATGGTTGCTTGTGCCCATGATCCCATATGCAGCAGGGGATCCCATGTGCTCATGATATTATGTGCAGCACCATGTCAACTGCAGACCAAAAAGAGGCTAAGATGGCAGCTTCCTTGGCTGTAAAGGCTAGACGTGTTTAGTTCCACTTTAAGGGTTAAGTTCATCTTTTTAGGAAAATAGCCTATGCATGCAAGTAGCCCCAGTAGGTTAAAATACATGTGCATATTTGTAGAATGTTGTTTAAAGTGATTGTAAAGGCACAAGGTTTTTTACCTTCATGTATTCTATGCATGAAGGTAAATAACCTTCTGTGAGCAGCAGCCCCCCTAATACTTACCTGAGCACCTTCTCGATCCAGCCTTGTCTCTCTGGGGACTCACACTCCTGGTTGGCTTTTATTAGCAGCGGGAGCCATTGTCAACCACAGCTAGTGAGTCAATCAGGACATGGAGGTCGTCGGGCCAAGTCACGGCTCCGTGTGAGAAAAAGCAGATTCGTGGCTCAGGAGTGCACCTGCTTGGGTGCCACCAGAGCAAGCTGTTTTCTGTGGGGGCACCAAGGCAGGAGGGAGGAGCCAGGAGTGCTGGCTACTCAAGAAAAGGAGGATCCGGGCTTCTCTGTGCAAAACCATAGCACAGAGCAGGTAAGTATAACATGTTTGTTATTTTTTTCTAATAAAAAACCAAGGCTTTAATATCATTTTAATCACTTGTTGCCTGCTTCCAGTAGCTTTACAGCTACAGGGCGTCTTGGCTGTGCAGAATCACATAAATTGACATGATTTGCATTTTTGGGTGTGTTGTCATTCACTACAGTACAAGCCGATCAACGGGTCCCGGCCAATGATTTATGGCTGGCACCCACTGATCGGCTGAGCGAATGACAGAAGAGAGCCCTTTGTTGATGAACAACACAGGGCTCTCTACAGACAGCAATGATGTGCCATTTTTTTTCTATCTGCTAACCAGGGAGTAAAAACGAACAAATTGCTCAGTAAAACAGCACACAGTACACAAACTAAACATTGTTAGGCACACAGTTATCCCCTTGATTGCCCCTAAATGGTAATCCATTCCCAGCCAGTGTCATTAGTACAGTGTCAGTGTATATTCTTAGCACTGATCGCTGTGTTAGTGTTACTGGTGATGTCAGGGTCGGTTAGTCAATTCACCCCCAGTGTCAGTTGGTGTCAAATCGCCAGCCACACTGTTGCAATCCCATTATAAGTTGCTAATCGCCGCCATTACTAGTATAAAAAAAAAATAGCAAATTCTAGTATACAGTATATACCATCATTTGTAGAGAGATTTGTTTTATTGTTTTATTTTTTAATAAGTTTTATAAAAATTGTATTTTTTATTGGATATGTTTTATATCAGAGAGTAAATTTTTTTTTTCGAAATTTTCCATTTATATAATAAAAAATAAAAAACCCAGTGGTGATCAAATACTACCAAAAGAAAGCTCTATGTCAGGTCACCTGAGTCCAGGTGACAGATGCACCCTGTTGGGGTCTGGAGTGCACCGCAAGGTAGTGGACCCTACGGCTGACTGCTGCGGATGGAGCTCTAGGTGATACAGGAGAGCAGGTACTCTGTAGTACCAACACGGATGACAATGGGAGCTAGAGCATGAGATTTCCCAGGGCGTGGAACCTAAGAGCCAGCAGGTGTTCACCAGAGGCCTTAGTGGTGGAGATGGATTTAGCTGCAGCCTGGCTCCAGGTTGCGACCCCTAGGGCCTCCCAGTTTAGAGAGGAAGCAACAGACTGCAACAAAAAGGATAGTCAGGAGATAGCCAAAGGTCAGGGCAACAAGCAGGTGAGGATAGTCAAGAACAAGCCAAGATCGGTAACTGGAATCAGACGTAAAACACACAACAAGTAGCACACGGAAGCCAAAGACACAATATTGATCAGCAGGGCTGGCTTGCAGTGCACAGGTTAATATAGAGTTCCCTGATAGGGGCTGGGGTGGAGTCATGCTTTGAGGAGAGATTACTTAAGCAGCCAGGTGAGAGTGGCTGGCCTCTTAACACATGGAGAGGTAAGCTGACAGACAAATTGAATAGCAAAAAATGGCCTAGCCAGGAAAGGGGTAAAAAAATGTACGTGCATACCTGTAGGCCATTACTACCTCCCCAGAAGCCTGTCCAAAAAACTCCCAGTCAGTGCTGACATGTCTTGGTCAAGTTATGAGACACTACAGCTGTTAGAGGCTCACTCCAAGCATCATAGGAGTGAATGGTGTTCCTCATTCCAAACCCCGCAGCAAAGATGCGCCTGGCTGCTGATATCAACTAGAGGGGAAGGAACGGCTCATGCTCAGGCTTCTTCTCTGGGCTTTTGATTTGAGGATTTAAATATTGAACATAGCTTGCTCCTTTAATGATGAGAGTGAGCCTCTAATGGCTGCAGTGTCCAGGAACATGGTCAGGGCAAGTCAACAGTGAGTAGGGGTTTTTGGCCAGGCTTCTGGGGACAGACGTTGCCTACAAGTATGCACTTACATTAAACAGCATTTCACAAAAATGTATTTTTTCAACTGTCTACTTGTTCATGTAGGCTTTTTTCTTAAAAAGGTGAACTTGGCCTTTAATTGATAAAATCACTGTGCTTCAATTATAGACCTCCATGCCTGCCATGGCCACTACAAGATTGGATTTTTTATTTTATTTTTTATGTGGAAAACGCAACAGAAGCCACTGGAATGCACAGAAGTGCATGGGAACACTTAAAGCCCAAAGCTGATCTAGTACAAAGGTATGAATTCTGTTAGATAGATCATAGAAGTCATGGGCTGACAGAGCACACCAAACATTGTACTCTGTTTATTGCACCCAAATACTGCTGCCAGTTAAAGTTAAAGGGTTCAAAGTTAGAAGCTGTGTGTGTCCATTCAAGCTTGTATTCTTATATGGGGAAAAATCAATTTCCCCTATGAGGCAATAATACATAGCTTATTTGGACCTATATTTTTCATTTTCAGGCAACTACTCAACTTCTTGTAGCTGAGAATATGATACATAAACGGCCCATATAGTAAACTAGTTCTCCAACGCCATCACAACAGGCAAAGGCAGGCCAAAGACGGTGCGGTAAAGAAATTTGCACAATTCCCCCATCAACACAGACAGTGCTGATAGGGGAATCCTTCCTGCCAAGACATTGTATTCTCCTGGCGGGGGAAGCCATCCCTGCCGGGAGAAGACAGTGATTATTGCCAGCGACATTAGCAGCCACTAGCGATAATCACATGTAAAATCTGGCAGGGTGTTTCTACCCAAGTTGATCGATTGATAAACTTGGTATATTCAGTCTGCCCATACATTGTTTAAATCTTAGCCTGTTCCTGCTGAACTGGCCAAGATTCAAACCATCTATGACCAGCTAAAGGGGCACTCTTGCTGCTATAGGCATGCGCAGGGGGTGTGGCAGGTGTGCCTGGGCACACCCTAATCACTCTGTACAGTGTCGATTCCCCCTACTGCCCGGGCTTCCCCCCGTGTTGCGCGCCCCAGTGCCCCAGTCCCCGGTGCTGCTGGCTTCTCTCCTCTCCTCTCTGTCCAGGTGCTGCTGGGGATGTTTCAGGACAGAGAGTGGGGCTAATCAATATGTCATTTACGCGCCCCTTCCTTTTCTAAAGGAACACACTCACAAACTGTGTTTACTATGCTTCAGTTTGTGAATGGACAGGAAGCTACTCAGCACAGATGACTTCTTATTCATTCACTGTCCGTTGCAGCTGAGGCTGCAGAGAAAGCCATGTGTGTTTGAGCTTTGGGGTGTACACCTTAATGCAATAGGTTGCGCACACCCAGAGAAAAAAGGGATTTAAAGTGGAGTTCCACCCACTTTTACAACTCTTCAGCATCCCTCACTAAACTGTGCACTGTAAAGGAATTGGATATTTAAAGAAAAAATTTCTCAGCACCTACTGTATATCTGCTGTATTCATTTTTCACTTCCTCCTCCCTGGCCGTGGCCCATCGCATTATTTCCTGTTTGCAATGCCTTCTGGGAAGAGGCTGCAACCTCTGACACTGCCGTTGCTATAGAAACCTGACCTGAAACCGATTACACTGCTTGTGCTGCACTGAGCATGTGCGAGATCTGCGAGATCTGCAAGGATGAGCTCCAGGAAGAAATACAGTCTGGCTTCAGATGCCCACACTTAAGATGGCCACGGCCTGCTGTAAGTTTATGAAATAACAAACTACTGCTATAAACCAACAAAACAGACCTTAGTTTACAGACTAACTTTACTAAAATACATTAAGCTTGTGTATTATAGGGGTATTTTTATTTAAAAAGTATAATTTCGTCTGGAACACCACTTTAACATCTGATTTGAAAAGGTTCCTTACAATAAGAGCTGTATACAACAATGTCAAAATATTACTAAACAAAAGGACAGTTCTAAGTGAACAAAATATAAAAAGCATTCATGTTTTTAGGAAATAACACTATAGATTGCTAATCCAGGAAATTTCTGATTGGTTTCGGGGATCAAGTTTTTTTTTTTTTTTTTAGGGTTCTGAGGAGTTTTTTTTTTTTTAATACTTGTGATCCTTTGGTATGAAGTTGAAGATAGATCTCGTTTTCTCAACTTGATTATGTAATTAAAATGGGATGTGCACAGATGTGATTCAAAGCATCAGATCTTGGCCTGCAAATTAGACAATTTGCAATTTACAAAAATAAAAAAAATACATAAAAGTGTTTTATTTAGTGGCTTTAACAACTTTTAATTAAAACAACATCTTACTTTTACAACAGACAGGAAGACATTGTGATATAGTAAATCCATACAGAGTCTGTCCTTTTCTGCTCTTCTTTTAATGGATCACAAGCACATTGCCTTCTCTACTTAATAAGCTATTCACAGAAAAGTACCTGAGCAGTCATTTTTTCAATCTCTAAATGCTATAATCGCCGAAGAGGTTAATTCTACCACTTTGGCGGTATATTCCTTGCAAACGCGCGCGCACAGCTCTCATACATTTGCATTTTCATTAGATTTAGTATTCAGCACTTAATGCCATAAATTTGTTCCCGAAACTCTTTAACTCCCTAGAGTGTTTCAATATATTGAATGCTATTTGCTTTGTATTATGTTGGCAGCAAGTCTGCAGTGGAAATACTGTCAATATATATTCATAGCTAACATTGTTAACTAAAAGCAATATTGTTTTTCCATTGTAAACTGTCATAAATGTTTGGCACCCTGTGGTGTCAACCAAAAAGTCAAAGAAACATCAAGCCCAGAAAAAATAAATAACACAAACGCTTTGATACAATGTCAGGACGCTCAGCATTTAAATATGTGGCATTATCATACACTGGAAAAAAGAAAAACTTTTTATTGTGGATACTATGGAAAACAATGGGAAGAAAATTGCATTGGAAATTGGATTAGTCTTGTGATAATATCTCCCAATTTGATTAAACAACAGATGTGTGGACATGGATAATGTTTGCTTTCTGTGTGCTCAGGAATGGATTTTCTAATAGGGAATGCCCTTACCTACAGTATAGGATGGGGAGGCGTTTGATTGGCTGGGTTCACACAGCGCAGAGCGGCTCACAGCAGGAAGTTCGGTACATCCCTGTTCTCCGTTTCAGGGACGAATCAGGCCTGAATTTTTGGCTGGATTCGGACCTGAAACGGACCAGAAGACACACAGGACTCTTCTGCAAACCATAGCCATCCCAGAGCTGTGTGAATTGTGAGCCAGTCACAGTCTCCTGACATACGAATTGGATGCTAGGAAGCCTGCATCCAATTCACATTAGTGTGAACCCGGCCTCAATATCCAGTGTGCAGTATTCATTTAGTGCCAGTGGTATGTTGCCAATCATATTTACATGTTATTTGAAATGTAAGTAAATTCTTACCGAAAACGTTTATTTTATTTAGAGTGTTACTAAACCCAGGTCCCTGCATTCACTATAAGTGGTCTCCCACAGTACAGAGAACATGAAAATGCAATTATTTTAGTAATTCTAAACTGCTAAATACCTTTTCTCATCAGCAGTATATAGCGGTCTTGTGACTTCTATCAGTGTCTGGTTAAAGCTTGTAGGAGGAGTTTTCATTCTCTGACTGTCCTATAAGGCTGCAGGACCCGCTGTCTGGACAGTGCTGATTGGCCCTGTGCTGATCACATGGAACCAAGTAAAAAAAAAACCTTTCTAGCAATACACACCAAACTGAGCATGTGCAGAGCGACTCCAGAGGCACATTAAGTGAAGTTGACACCATAGGACAGGAAGTGTGTTACTGGCAGGTTTACCAAGTGAATATAAAGAGCAAAAGACCTAAAAAAATAAACCAAGGGCACATGCGCGGTAGCTTCCAAGATGTCTGCAATGCCCTGAAGCTCCGCCCCGTTCCGGTCATCTTTTGCCCGCCACAGCATGCAGAGTGCTCACTCTGGGCCTGCTCCCACAGTAATCGATCGGGATATATCCGGGGACCAACCCGATGTCAGCAGTATCTGCCCGCAGGGACCTATCTCAGTAGCTGGAACTAGCCTTGAGGCCCCTCAGCGAATCCAAGATGGTGGCCGCGGCAACACAAGACAGGATCACAGAGACAGAGGGGTCGATTGCTGATCAGGACACGGCGGGCTCCTCGGCTCCCTCTCCACCTCATCACATAGTGAGTAATCCAGACTGCATACTCCCCTGCATCCACTGATCCCTGATCTGGAGGACAGTAGACCTGCTGGCCCCTATGCATGACCCACTGGCTGGCCTAGATTCCTGTGCAAATGGAAACAATGACTGCCCCCTCTCTCCCTGACTTTCCTTCCATGAAGACTGCCTTCTCCCAAATGCTATCCAGAGGCCTGGCACAAACTGCAGCCCAGATAGCTTCCTCTTTCAATGCAGACCTGCAGCAACTGGGTTTTAGGATGGAAGTTATAGAAAAGAAAGCTGACCAATCTGTCGCAAAAATTAACCAAAACTCGGCCAGAATTCAGGATGTACAAGATCAGTTAGAAACCGCACTTTCCACAGCCACCATTAAATCATCGCACCGGGCAACGTCATCGCATTCAAGGCTTCCTTGAATGGACCATTTGGAGGTCCTTGCTTCCTTGTTGACTGCCGCTCCATCTCCACCCTGGATGTCTACTAACCCCGCCCCTTTTTTTTTTCTAAGAGACATCCCTTTGGGGTGGGTTGGGGCGTGAGAATTAAGTTCAAAAGTTTTGAGTTCAAAAGTTTTGTTTTGTCTTTCTCCAAAAGTCTAGCTACATGTTGCTTTATGGTTGCAGGAGGGATTCAGTACCTCATTCAGGTCTAATTCTCATTAATGCTTTCTCTGTCTGACCACAATGAGCTGCCTGGTAGGTTCCAAGGCCTTCCCCTTCTTAGTGGGGTGTACTGAGCTCTACTATAGGCCACCAGATGTTCTTCAGTTACACTGGAATGCTACTTAGGGCCAGGTGTGGGGATTTCCTTGTCGCCCTGGATCTCCGGGGGGGAGGGGCGCTGTATGTTGCAGTGGCTGCCCGTGATGGGGGCTCTGGCCAGGTTCTAACCACATTTTTCTAGTTAAAGGCACTCTGTTCAGTTGACTATACTGTTCCAGTTTTAGGATCCTTCTTCTAAGGCGGGGTTGACCTAGCGGTCTTAATGTGCCTCCATCTGTCTCTGCGGGACATATGTTTTCCTTTCGAAGACAGATTGATGTTCCCTTTTCCAAGGGTCATCGACCTTCTCAGGTCACGGGCTGGGGAGTGGCGGGTCCCTTCCCAACCCGGGTGGGTTTTGTGGCTCATGGGTTACGTTGTTCATTTACTAGCTGCCTTCATAGTCTCATTAGCCTCTCCTTTTTCTTCCTCCTCCTTCTCTCTCAGCTTCTCTCTCTCTAAAGCTCTACCAGGAAGTTCGATCTCTCCCATTCCCAGGGTCAGAGCTCAAGCAGGTACGTCGTGGCCCCGCAATGCCAGAAATCCTGTCCAAAATGGGTAAGTGTTCATTTTGTTTACAAGTCTTCCTTCCCTCTGACCCATGGCTAACACAAAGTCTACCAACACACTCATTCAGATTGTCTCCCATTGTCTCCCATAAACACTCCCCTATTGGATCATTCCCTCATGACACTATCCATCAAACGATCCTTAGGGGGGAAGGGCCCTTTCAAATGGCAACTTAACAAAGGCCTATTAAGTGACCCAGTTCAGTGTATGACTCTAAAATCTGCTTTGGCAGAATACTTTGTAAACAATGACCGCGACCCAGTTAAACCGGAAACTTTATAGGCGGCTCATAAAGCAGTCATGAGGGATAAACTCATTGAGATTGCTTCCGAATTAAAACATGATTGCAGAGCTGACACCCAGAAACTGACGGAGGCTTACCTCTCACTAAGAGCACAAAATAAACGTAATCCCAACCCAGACACCTTAGCTCAGATAGAATCTGCATGAGTTCCTTTTAATCTTGCCTTAACCACAGCAGCAGAGAAACAGCTTAGATGGACAGGGGCTAGATTCTACTTGCAAAAGGACAGGATAGGGTCTAAACTGGCAACCAGACCCGCCCCCTAACATTCCCGAAAATTTGCACCTCAGAAGGAGACATGACTCAAAACCCGTCTCGGATTATGGCAGCATTCCAAGGCTTTTATTCAAAACTCTACAACACAGACTCTCCCCTCATAAATTGGAGATCTTGTTGGGGGACCTCCCCATCCACAAACTCACCAATAGCCATAGGGATCTCCTTGAGAAACCAATTACATCAGAGGAAATTCTAGAAGCATTTAAATCTCTTAAATCAGGCTCCTCTCCAGGACCGGATGGCTTCTCGATCTGCTATTACAAAAAATTTGGTCACTGCCTAGCTGCTTACATGGCCCAGTACTTCAACTCTTTCAGAGATGGGGCCCCATTAGACAGAGATCTAAATTCAGCTTATATTTCAGTCTTCCCCAAACCAGAGAAAAATACAAGCGAGGTTGGTAATTATCGCCCTATCACCCTCATAAACAATGATCTCAAAATTATGACCAAAATCTTTGCCACAAGAATCTCTAGTTTTATTGCTAAATATATACACAAGGATCAGGTAGGTTTTATTCCGGGAAGACAGGGCCCAAATCAAGTTGGAAGAGCTGTCGAGGTAATTTCCCTACTACACTCCCATTGGGACATGGGACCACCGCAAGAGGGCTTCCACCTCTCAATTGACTTTCAAAAAGCATTTGATTCTGTGTCCTGGCCCTATCTCTTTGAAACTCTATAGAGGTGGGGGTTTGGCCCTAGATTTAGAGGTATTATCCACTCACTGTACTCGACTCTGAGTGCGCAGTTATGCCTAATGGGCAGATACTCGGATACTTTGGATATTAGAAGAGGAACCAGACAGGGATGCCCCCTTTCCCCTTTAATTTTTGTGATTGTGATCGAAACACTGGCTATTGCAATCAGAACTCATCCTGACATTAGAGGAATGCGCTGCGGATCTCAAGAACACAAATGCACTCTTTTCGCGGATGACTTACTCCTATTTATCACTTCTCCACTGACATCCACCCCCATATTACATTAGTTACTTAGGGACTTTGGCACCATCTCTGGTCTAACAGTTAATATATCCAAATCTGTTGCATTAAATATATCAGTACATGCTGATTTGGTGGAATGATTAAAACAACATTTTGCTTTTACATGGTCCTCTGACTCCATTCCGTACTTGGGAATTAGACTTCCGCAGAACATAAGCAACTTATACTCAGTTAATTACCCCCCCATGTTTCGGAAATTAAAAGGTGACTTACAAACATGGTCAAGGTGTGGTCTTTCTTGGCTTCCTTTCATTTACTTTCACCTCTCTTTCTCCTTGGCAGACTTTTGTTGGGGGGGGGGGGCATTCTGTAGCTCTATGAATAATGTTATATCATTATCTGCATTCTCCTAACATTAAAAACAAAGTTTTGTTCAATTTGCTCACTAAGATAGCTTTTCCCATTCGTGACCAGCTCCCCTTGGTCTAGCTCGACCTTTTGTCCTCAGACTGATGTGGTTTGGGGGGGTGGGCTGCGGGCTCCTGGTTTGTCAGGAGGGTGTCCCCACGTCCACAGTGTGTTCCCACTGGGGTGGTGTGGAGGCTGTCTTCCTGGCAGGTGGAGCCTAGCGTGTCCACCTGGATGGGTCTTCAGTAACTTAGATTCCTTGGAGGTTTAGGACCAAGGAGAAAGCAGCTTCTCGTAATTTTGAGGGGACTACTGGTTTATTTTTGCAACAATCTCTTCTCTAGTCCTGATTTACTATGTCTGCTTACTCAAAATATCCTTCAAGTTTGTTTTTTTGTTTTTTGTAACTGTACTTCACTATTGTGGGCTCTGCAGGACAACCATTTATATTGTTTGCATTTGTCAAAACTCGATAAAAATATTGGAACGAAAAAATAAACCGAATAACAGCCACCACGTCTAAGCTGCAATATATTACATTTTGTTCTTGGGTTTAGATACAGTTTAAGTAGTGGCATCACTGATGCACCACACATCTTGTTTTTTCAGTTTCTAAAAGATATAAATCTGTCCTTATAGGCTGCAATTTCTAGCTTATATTACAAAAACCCAAAAAAAAGACACCAACTCCTTGCCCATTCAAGGTCTATGTAAAGCCCAATGGTTCAAGAAAGGTTGACTGCACTCCCAGGTAAGCCTCGGTTCACACTGGGACGACTTGTCAGGCGACCTAGGTCGCCTGACAAGTAGCGTCCCGTTCAGTACAATGGAACCGTTCTAATCGGAGCGACGCAAGTTGCTCCGACTTAGAAAAAGGTTCCTGTACGACTTTGGGGGCGACTTGGGGCGACTTGCATAGACTTCTATACAGAAGTCGTTTTGCAAGTCGCCCCGGCAGTCGTGTGCAGGTCGCCTCGGTGAGGCGACCTGCAAGTCGTGCCGCCTCTGGTGTGAACCGAGGCTAAGAAGCAGCGATGATTACTTTATTGAAGATAAAAATCCATCAAGATACATCATAAGACATCATGAGACCTCTATAATCAGATTATGACTAAGTGAACCTTGATTCATGAAACGTGTTAATCTTGCCATGCCTGCATAGAGGTCTCATGATGTATCTTGATGGATTTTTATCTTCAATAAAGTAATCATCGCTGCTTCTTACCTAGGAGTGCGGTCAACGTTTCTTGTACCATTGGCTCTTATCCAGGCTGCGGACTTGACCTGCACCACAAGGTTAAAGGGAACAATCATTCCTACCCGGAGTGACACAGCTCTGTCTTTGTATCAGTTATCTATGTAAAGCCCACAGCCAGAACACTTTATACTCACTTTTCCAGCACATCCTCACTGCTCCTTCTTATATGACCCCCACTGCAAAATACTCTGTGTTTACAGGTATGGGAGAGCAGGTAACCTCCTCCCATGATACAGTGCTCAGGCCTTGAAAGCAGTTGCTAGGCCAACGTAATGTCCCATGATGCAGGGGTGTCACTGATTACTCTGCACTGACACCAGCTGGCACACACTATTTTGCTGGTGGCTGCTAAAGAGGAAGGAGTAGGTGAGCACTGAAATGTTGAATATAAGGTGGATGGGGAAGGCCCAACACAGACACTCTCACTTTGCCCTAAAAACTGAAAAAAGAAAAAGGCTGTAATACTAAATTTATTCCTTACTCCCCTGACTGCTGGATCCTGGAATGGCTACTGTAAGAACAATGTGGTGCCAAATACCCTCTATTCTGGGGAGGTGTCTCCAAGAAGCCATATTTATACAACAAAACAAAAACAAGATATGACATCTACAAAGGCTCCAATAAAATACAAATGTATTACTTTTCTCCAACACACAGGGTTGTGGGCGGGCCCTTGACATCCTCACCTACAATGCAGGACTATTGGTCCAGTTATGTACTTAATGTGATTGCCTGCTGGAGCACCAGAAAAAAAGAGGCCTTGGGGGACCAATCATACATATGGAACTCTGTCATGTCAGATGGATGTAATAGGGTAAGTATTACAACTTATTACTCTATCCTCTAGACCAGTGGTTCCTAACTCCTTTCCTCAAGACTCACTAACAGGCCAGGTTTGCAAGATAACTGAAATACATCACAGGTGATATAATTTGCTGCTCAGTGATTGCAGTATTCTAGTCTGCATCTCCCCAAGGTAATACATAAAACCTGGCCTGTTAGTGGGTCCTGAGGACAGGAGTTGAGAACTACTACTCTAGACTAGGGATGAGCTTCGTGTTCGAGTCGAACCCATGTTCGACTCGAACCCATGTTCGACTCGAACATCGGCTGTTCGATCGTTCGCCGAATTGCGAACGATATGGGCCGTTCGCGCCAAATTCATGTGGCGCGTCACGGCCCATAATTCACTGCGGCATTGCAGTGCATTGCTTGCTGATGATTGGCCAAGCATGCACTATGACCCGCATGCTTGGCCAATCACAGCGCCGCCTTAACAGAGAGCCATAATTGGCCAAAGCCAAGGAGGCTTTGGCCAATTATGGCTCAGGGGATTTAGTACACGCCCCACACTATATAAGGCCGCCTGCACGGCGGCCCTGTGCAGTGTGTTCCGGTGTGCTTAGAGAGAGAGAGAGACAGTGTCATTTCATTTGAGTTAGCTAGATTAGGCAGGACAGTCAGTCAGTTAGCTGCACTTAAAGTGTATTGTGTATATATATGCATCCCAGGTGTTGCATATATATATATATATACACTGTATTCAGTTTAGCTAGATCCGTTCCTGTTATCTTCTAGACTATTTACATTTAGTGCAGTGCGTCCTGCTCACAGTGTTCAGCTAGATCCGTTCCTGTTATATTCCTACTGACAGGCAGGCTTGTCTTGTTACAGTATTTTGAAGAAAATTACTGGTGTTCTTTTGATCCTATTAGTACCACAGTCAGGCAGCTAGACTATTTACATTTAGTGCAGTGCGTCCTGCTCACAGTGTTCAGCTAGATCCGTTCCTGTTATCTTCTTACTGACAGGCAGGCTTGTCTTGTTACAGTATTTTAAAGAAAATTACTGGTGTTCTTTTGATCCTATTAGTACCACAGTCAGGCAGCTAGACTATTTACAGTTAGTGCAGTGCGTCCTGCCCACAGTGTTCTGCTAAACCTACAAGTAAGTGGGGTGCGTCCTGCTCACAGTGTTTAGCTAAACCTACAAGTTAGTGGGGTGCGTCCACCTCACAATGTTCAGCTAAACCTACAAGCTAGTGGGGTGCGTCCTGCTCACAGTGTTCAGCTAGATCCGTTTCTGTTATCTTCTTACTAACAGGCAGGCTTGTCTTGTTACAGTAAATACAGCTACCTGAAGAAAATTGCTGGTGTTCTTTTGATCCTATTAGTACCACAGTCAGGCAGCTAGACTATTTACAGTTAGTGCAGTGCGTCCTGCTCACAGTGTTCTGCTAAACCTACAAGTTAGTGGGGTGCGTCCTGCTCACAGTGTTCAGCTAAACCTACAAGTTAGTGGGGTGCGTCCACCTCACAGTGTTCAGCTAAACCTACAAGCTAGTGGGGTGCGTCCTGCTCACAGTGTTCAGCTAGATCCGTTCCTGTTATCTTCTTACTGACAGGCAGGCTTGTCTTGTTACAGTATTTTAAAGAAAATTGCTGGTGTTCTTTTGATCCTATTAGTACCACAGTCAGGCAGCTAGACTATTTACAGTTAGTGCAGTGCGTCCTGCTCACAGTGTTCTGCTAAACCTACAAGTTAGTGGGGTGCGCCCTGCTCACAGTGTTCAGCTAAACCTAAAAGTTAGTGGGGTGCGTCCACCTCACAGTGTTCAGCTAAAGCTACCTGTAGAAGGTTGGTGGTGTTCTCATACTACAGGCAGGCAGTTGATTTTGCTAGCTGCAGTATCAGTACATATATATATATATATATATATATATATATATATATATATATCCCAGCTTAGTGCAGCTACAGGCCATTAGTATGTCTGGAAGGCCAAGAAGGAGAGGCAGACAGTCACAAGCCAATAAGAGAGGGCAAGCAGGCTCTGTGTCTAGTGCTGGTCGTGGAGACGGTGCATCCTCATCAGCACGTGGCCATGGGACACGCTTGGCCTTTTTTTCGGCAGCTGGCCATGTTGAGCCGCAACATGCGGAAGACTTGGTCGAGTGGATGACCAAGCCGTCCTCATCCTCCTCATCCTCTCTCACCCATGCCCAGGGTACTTTGTCTGGCAAAGCAGCGGCCTCTTCCCTTGGCTCAATGTCATCAGTGACTCCTTCCCTAGCCCCACCATGTCCT
The DNA here is from genome assembly GCF_042186555.1 of Aquarana catesbeiana. NCBI lineage: Eukaryota > Metazoa > Chordata > Amphibia > Anura > Ranidae > Aquarana > Aquarana catesbeiana. Next base: position 296,148,727 of record NC_133330.1, read on the forward strand.
CCTGAGGAGTCCCTCGAACTGTTTGACCACAGTGTTGGGTACATGCTCCAGGAGGATGCCCAGCGTTTGGAAGGCTCTGATGATGATACTGAGCTCAATGAAGGCAGTAACACGAGCACGGACAGAGGGGGTGCCCAAGAAGGACAGCAATCTGGCAGTCATGCTCCCCCTGCTGCAGCATACTGCCAGGTTTGCTCCAGTGATGAGGAGGGAGGGGATGATGAGGTCACTGACTCAACGTGGGTGCCTGATAGGAGAGAGGAGGAGGAGGAGGAGGAGGAGGAGGAGGTGGCACATCACCAACGAGGCAGGATGCCCTCCAGGGGCCAGCCTAAGGGCAGCACATTGACTGCATCACACCCCAAAGCTCCACATGTGCAGGGCGCTGCAGTCTCTGCGCGTTATTCAAAAAGTTCTTTGGTGTGGGCCTTTTTTGAGACGAGTGCATCAGATCGCACCGCTGCTATTTGCAACATATGTCTCAAGCGTATCTCGCGTGACCAAAACATCTCCCGCTTGGGTACCACATGCTTGACCAGACATATGTTGACCTGCCATGCAGTTCGTTGGCAAGTGTATCTAAAAGACCCACACCAAAGAACAAAGAGGACCTCTGCTTGCTCCTCATCAGCTGAGATTTCCAACCCCACTAGACCTTCAGTCCTCTCTGAGACCTGCACTGAGAGGAATGAAGGTGTAGAATTAGGTGTGTCACAGCCACGTACTTGTGGGCAATCTGATTTTGGTACACCGACGTCAGATTGTACCAGGCAAATTTCCCTGCCCCAGCTGCTGCACCGCCGAAAGAAGTTTGCTCCCAGCCATCCACATGCCCAACGGTTGAATGCTAGCTTGGCAAAATTGCTAGCACTTCAACTGCTGCCTTTTCAGTTGGTAGACTCTGCCCCCTTCCGTGAGTTTGTGGAATGTGCGGTTCCTCAGTGGCAGGTACCCAAACGCCACTTTTTCTCACGGAAGGCAATTCCGGCTCTCTACCAGCATGTGGAAGGCAATGTCCATGCCTCGCTGGACAGGGCGGTCAGCGGTAAGGTGCATATTACCGCTGACTCATGGTCCAGCAGGCATGGACAGGGACGTTACCTAAGTTTCACGGCACATTGGGTGACTCTGCTGGCAGCTGGGAAGGATGCAGGACAAGGTGCAGTAGTGTTGGAGGTTGTTCCGCCACCACGCCTCCAAAATGCTAATGATTGTGACACACCTCTCTCCTCCACCCCCTCCTCTTCTTCTTCCTCCATGGCCTCTTCCTCGGAACCAGCGGTGCTCCATAGTCGTTCAAGGGGCTACGCAAGTACGCAGGCCAAAAGATGCCATGCGGTGCTTGAGCTGGTGTGCTTGGGGGACAGGAGCCACACTGGGGCAGAGGTTCTGTCAGCTCTGCAGGGGCAGGTTCAGAGGTGGTTGACGCCACGCCAACTTAAGGCAGGAATGGTGGTTTGCGACAATGGCACCAACCTCCTCTCTGCCCTCCGACAGGGACAAATGACCCATGTGCCCTGTTTGGCTCACGTCCTTAACTTGGTGGTGCAGCGGTTCTTGGGCAGGTACCGGGCTTACAGGATGTCCTGAGGCAAGCCAGGAAAGTCTGTGTGCATTTCCGCCGGTCATATAATGCCAGTGCTCGGCTGACGGACCTCCAAAAGGAGTTTAACCTGCCCAAGAACCGCCTAATCTGTGACATGCCCACCAGGTGGAACTCAACGTTGGCCATGCTGCAGCGGCTGCACATGCAGCAGAGGGCCATCAATGAGTACCTGTGCGACTATGGCACCAGGACAGGGTCAGGGGAGCTTGGTTTTTTTTCCCCACGCCAGTGGGCCATGATCAGGGATGCATGCACTGTCCTGTCACCATTTGAGGAGGCCACGAGGATGGTGAGCAGTGACAGTGCATGCATCAGTGACACTGTCCCCCTTGTCCACCTGTTGGAGCACACGCTGCGTGGAATAATGGACAGGGCACTTGAGGCAGAACAGAGGCAGGAAGAGGAGGACTTCCTTAGCTCTCAAGGCCCCCTTTATCCAGACAGTGTTCCTGCGTGCCCGCCGATCACACAGGAAGAGGACGAGGAGGAAGAGGAGGAGGAGGAGGAGGAAGATTGTGTCAGTATGGAGGTGGAGCCTGGCACTCAGCATCAGCAGCAGTCTTTAAGGGATCAGTCCCAAGAAACACATGGACTTGTACGTGGCTGGGAGGAGGTGGCTGCGGACCATGTCGTCCTTAGTGACCCAGAGGACTCCGGACCGAATGCCTCAGCAAACCTACGCTGCATGGCCTCCCTGATCCTGCAAAGCCTGCGTAAGGATCCTCGTATTCGTGGTATCAAGGAGAAGGACCAATACTGGCTGGCAACCCTCCTTGATCCACGTTACAAGGGTAAGGTTGCGGACCTTATCTTGCCATCGCAGAGGGAGCAGAGGATGAAACATCTTCGGGAGGCCTTGCAGAAAGGTCTGTGCAACGCGTTCCCAGAGACTGGGAGGTTACAAACTCCTGTTTCTGGACAACGTGTTGCTGAGGCTTCGGTCAGTCAAAGAAGGAGCGGTGGAGAAGGTGGCCGTCTGACCGATGCGTTCAGACAATTTTTTGGTCCGCAGCCCCAAGGTATGATCGGTTCCAGCAACCATCGCCAGCGTCTGTTTTACATGGTGCAGGAATACCTAGGGGCAAGATCAGACTTGGACACCTTTCCCACCGAAAATCCTCTGGGTTACTGGGTCTTGAGGATGGATCACTGGCCAGAGCTTGCACAGTATGCAATTGAGCTACTGGCCTGTCCTGCATCCAGCGTTCTTTCGGAACGCACATTCAGTGCTGCTGGAGGCGTGGTAACCGATCACAGGGTGCGTCTGTCCACTGACTCGGTCGATCGACTGACCTTCATAAAAATGAATGAGTCTTGGATCACCACCAGCTACCAAGCACCTGATGCTGATGTAACCGAATAATTTTTTTTGAAATCTCAGATCCCTTCAAAGACTGCCTATGCTGATGCTGAGTGACTATCCCTGAGTAATTATCCTCTTCCTCCTCAATCATCACGCTGATAGCTTGTAAGAACATTTTTGGTTCTGTGTGCCACCACCAGTGCCTAAGGCACAATTTTTCAGCCCCTGTTTAACAGGGGCGTGTAATTACGATTTTTGATGTAATACTTTGCAGCAGGGCTCGTTCCTGCATTCCAACTAGAGTGTCTGTGAGGGGTTGCAGTGTTGTGGCACCAGCACCAGTGCCTAAGGCCCAATTTTTCAGCCCTTGTTTAACAGGGGCGTGTAATTACAATTTTTGATGCAATACTTTGCAGCAGGGCTCGTTCCTGCATTCCAACTAGAGTGTCTGTGAGGGGTTGCAGTGTTGTGGCACCAGCACCAGTGCCTAAGGCCTAATTTTTCAGCTCCTGTTCAACAGGGGCATGTAATTACAATTCTTGATCTAATATTTCACAGCAGAGCCCTGTGAGGGCTTACAGTGTTGTGGCCACAGCAACACCTAAGGCCCAAATTTCTGCTGAGTATATAGGGCAGGACCCTACTTTCAAACAACTAACTTACAAACGACTCCTACTTGCAAACGGAAGGAGACAACAGGAAGTGAAATCTACCCCTAGGAAGGGAAATTCTCTCCTGTAAGAGTTAATATGGGAAAAACATTTCTCCTTTCCACTGATGCTTTCCAATCCATTGGGACAAAAAGTGAGGTGAAATCTTCTGAAGAGGAGGAAAGACAGCAAAACAAATGTCACAGGGGTGATAACCCTTCCCTATGTTTTCCAAAAAGCTTAAAAAAGATTTTTTGGCTGGAGCTAAACACGTTAAAAATGTACCCGTTCAAAATTACAAAGAGATTCTACTTAACAACAAACCTACAGCCTGTATACTGCTGTTCAGAGTATATAGGGCCTGGTGGCCCCACACCTTTCCTTATTTTAATTTGGGTGCGGGGTTCCCCTTAATATCCATACAAGACCCAAAGGGCCTGGTAATGGACTGGGGGGTACCCATGCCGTTTGTCTCACTGATTTTCATCCATATTGCCAGGACCCGACATTACATTAAACCCGCAAGCAGTTTTAAATGAGATTTTTTCCTTTAAAAATGACATTTGGTGCAGGGACTGTTCTAAACACGGGAAACACGCGTCACTTTACAGGCATACTATAGACACCCCTCAGGTACGATATTTAAAGGAATATTTCACTTTTTTTTTTTTTTACTTTAAGCATCATTAAAATCACTGCTCCCGAAAAAACGGCCGTTTTTAAAAGTTTTTTTTGCATTGATACATGTCCCCTGGGGTAGGACCCGGGTCCCCAAACCCTTTTTAGGACAATACCATGCAAATTAGCCTTTAAAATGAGCACTTTTGATTTCGAACGTTCGAGTCCTATAGACGTCAATGGGGTTCTAACGTTCGTGCGAACTTTCGGTCCGTTCGCAGATTCTGGTGCGAACCGAACCGGGGGGTGTTCGGCTCATCCCTACTCTAGACCTAAAGAGCCTTTAAAGGTTAAGTTCACCTTTGGGAACATGTTATATGTACTACCCATTTTTAGGGTGGAACATGTAACATGTTCCCACTCCTGCAGCTGCTCCCTGCTGCCCTCTCTGCCTGTGACAGCAGTGCAGGGAGAAGTTCAATGTTCTAGTTGTCACTTTCTGAAAACAGCACAACCGTGCGGGCTCTGTCCACACGGCCGCGTCAGTTATTCCCAGAGTTCTGTGAATGAATGAACTACAAGTCTCACACTGACAGTCTGCAGGTGGCCTGCATGGCATCAGCTTTCCAGGCTCCTAAAAAATAAAATAAAAAAATATTTTTTTAAGTGAACTTATCCTTTAAAGTGGTGGTAAAGCCTCAAGGTGCATGCCTATGCACGAAGGTAAAAAACCTTCTGTGTGCAGCAGCCTTCCCGGTGCCCCCTAATACTTACCTGAGCTTTATCATGATCCAGTAATGTGCACAAGAGCCTCGACTCTTCAGGCCTCTCTCTTCTCATGGCTGAGACAGCAGAGAGAAAGAGAGAGGGGGTGGGGTTGAGCCATGGCTCTGTGTGTGAATTGACATGCAGAGCAGTCTCGGGAGTGGGCCTGCTTGGGTGCCCACAAAGCAAGCTGCTTGCTCTGATGGCATTAGGCAGAAGGGAGGGGCAAGGAGCACCGGTGGGGGGACCCGAGAAGAGGATGATCAGGGCTTCTCTGTGCAAGAGAGCAGGTAAGTATGACATGTTTGCTATTTTTTTTTAAATGCCTTTATTATCACTTTAACTCTTGCAGTGTTGGGATAGGGGCTGAGACACTGAAAGGGTACATTGTCTTGAATGACTGGGGTGGGGCTTTAAAAATAACATGGTTTCAGATAGAAATCTCCTTTAAATTGCTGTTCAGATTGTTGTCCACAAAGGGGTGTTTTCTTTTATCCAGCTGAAGAATGAGTTTTTTCTGAGAGCTCTCTTTGGTGCTGAAATGATGCACTTTGTACTTGATTTGCACTATATAAAACAGAATATTGATGATGTTCAACATCTCTCAGGCTATAGTCAATTTATGTTCATGATTATTTAAGTAGCTTCCATAAGTGCTTCTTCCAAGGTTAAATGAGCAAGAAAAAATTAAACTCAGGCCCACTAGTATTGCTGCTGTCATTAATGCATTAATTGGATGGCTGCTGTTGTTGTTCCTCATGCTATCAGTGACATTTTAATGATACTTTAACCTTGCCATGATATTACAGTTGTTGATGTAAGTACTATACATGTTACTGATGATCAAGGGTTGTTAAACGTTTTAAAGTGGGACTGTAGGCTTGTATTAGACACATGCAGTATACGATGAGGGAGATGGTTAATCTAACTAAAGGGGATTCACTTCTGTAAATCTGTCATTAGATAAATATAGGGGTACAACTGGTGATCTCTTTCCGAAAATGCTAATTTCTTGGCTGTAATTTCCAACCACTGGCTTCATTACTCTCTATACTGCTGATCAGGGAGAATTGTGCAGATCATTGAAGTAAGAGAAAGGCCCAAACTATTTATTTGCATGCTTGTTCTGGAGCAGTGACTATAAAGCACTGAACCCAAAAACATAGTTTGGTATCCAGACAGCTAGCTCCATTTTTAATTTTGTTATTTTATTTTTGAAGTTGTAGATTGTTTGTGCTAGAACAGTGATGGCGAACCTTGGCACCCCAGATGTTTTGGAACTACATTTCCCATGATGCTCATGCACTCTGCAGTGTAGTTAAGCATCATGGGAAATGTAGTTCCAAAACATCTGGAGTGCCAAGGTTCACCATCACTGTGCTAGAACCTTAGGTGACATTAGTACTTGAGATTAATTTATAAAAACTATACTGATAGTGGCCTAATGGGGCATTTGTGTGATATGTGGGCTGCTTCCATTCACAGTAGAAGTGGCACAAAAACCTGAGGATGTGAAAGTAATTTTTGAATCTAAAGATCGATGTTGAAAGGAATTCAGTAATGTTCAACGGCTGGTTTAGGCTACCTACGAGCACGTACAGCAATGTGTGTAGTTAGTCGCCTGTACTATACAGGTCCAGGGCTGTGGTCCATTTCTATAGTTCCCAGACCTTGAAGACTCCCCCAGGGGTATACCTAATGTGGCATGCAAAGCTCAAACCTAATTTTTGAATCTAAAGATCGAAGTGCCACATCAAAGTTTTCGGGTCCAAAATATGGTTTTATTCCAAACAACAAACGCGTTTCCATGAGCCACACATCGCCCCTTTCACTGGGGGTTATGAAAATATAGAACCAGCTGGTATGGATAAAAGCAATTCAGTAATGTTTAATGGCTGGTTTGGGCTACCTTAGGTAGCTAAACAAGCTGCTGAATGTACTTTCTTTTTATTATTTATGTTTTTTAATTAGTCTCAGTCCTACCTTAGGTAGATGATTCAGCTGCTGAACATTACCTGTGTTAGTTGCTCACCCGAGCATGTACTGCAATGTGTGTAGTCAGTCGCATGTACTATTGTAGAACTATAGTTCTACAAGCAGAGGATTTTAGTATTACTCACTTTATTGTGGTAACCTATTGTCATTTTGACACTTTGTCCATAACTTTTCTTGAGGTAAACATTTTAAATTTGCAGTTTTTATCTTCTTCTGTCGAGACTCAGTCTCAGGAGGATGAAGTAACTGCGTCATGCCTCCTGGATGATGCCTTCCCATCCTATTTTTCCACGGAGAACACACACGGCACATTGCTGCACTCTTGCTGACATCTTCTACAAAGATACATCTACATAAACAAATTTAGCACCTGGGTTATGGCAGCTCCTATATACGCACATGCACAACCCTCTCCATTTCACATCATAACCCTGAGTTACTTAATTCACTCACTCAATCGTGGATCATAGGTGCAATGGAGCTAGGATAAAAGGGCTAAATGGTATGTGCTCTGTAGATGGCCTGCAATAAACTCTAGCTACTGCTCAGTCTGATAACTGTTCCCTTTCCCACCCAAGGCCCCTCATGTCAAAATGGCACCACTCAGTTAACTTTTGCATGAAGGTTCCCGGGCCACGAACTCCAGCTCTGTGACTGCGCAAAGGAGCTGCCAGTTACGGCACACGCTGGGGAAGAAACTGCTTCAATTACCTCATCGGCGCACTACAAGGTAAATATATCCTAAATGGCGCACGTTTAGGAGTTATTTTCAGTACATATAGGTAAACCTTATTATAGGCTTACCTATATGTAAAAATGTTCTCAGGGGGGTTTACAACCACTTTAATCCTTGTTAAAGACTGGAGTCTCTTGGCAGGTGGACTTCCTAAGTCACCAATAGCTAGACCCAGGGGAGTGGTCTATAATAACCTGAAGGTAGCTGCATATATGCCATGGTCTAAGAATACAAGTCCTGCATCTTTGTATCTCAAGATAGGGAATTTAAAGGTAAACAAAATACTATTTTGTATCACTTAGAGAGTACAACATTTTTGCCTGCTTAGAAAATGTTTGTTTTTATTTAATTTAGTGTTCTTTGCATTTTTTTCCCTTTTTTATGTATTTTTTTGTGTACTGTTAAATTTGTATTCACTTTTTTCTATGTTTTTTTTTTTTTATAAATATAAAATTTTAAAAAATGAGGTTATTTAGGGACTGTCCAGGATAGTTGAAAGGAGCTTCTGTAACCCTCAGTGCAATTTAAAGCTCATTACACTCTTAAAAACCACCAAAACAATGTCTATTTCCTGACAGCTCAGGTTCGGGCCCCATGTGTGTACTGACATGGAGCCAGTCAGGAAAGGAAATTGCAGTAGGTATGGATTTCAATTTTCTGATTTTCCTGACAGTTCCATATAGGCACAAACATGGGGCCCAAATCTATATGTGTGCTGACATGGAGCCAGTCAGGAAAGGAAAATTGTGGTAAGTATGGATTTCAATTTTCCGATTTTAGCCTTCCCTATTGACTTTACTAATTATTGTAAAAAAAATATTGTTTTCAAAGTAATTAGTAAGAAGTAAAAATAGTAAAAAAAAAGAAAAATGTAGTATTGTTGTAGCTTACCTGTTGTGTAGTGCCTGCATTCATTTTATATTTTTTCAGGGTTTTTTCAGTTTCTTTTACCTGTTTATCCTGCCAGCAACATACCTCCTTTCTTGGGGTGACAATACTCACTCACTGTTCTGTATCTATGGAGGAGCAGGGTTCTTTCCTTAGGATAAGATGTGCATCGGGACCACAGAACACCTCCTCATCTCCATAACATAGAGGGGAGGTTTTTTTCAATCCACACAGAGAACTAGGAACAACACTACCTGACATAGGTGTGCTCAGCATATTAGAAAGAAAAAAATGCACAATCCTATACCCACAGTTGATCCAGAGGAAGGCAAAAATCAATAAAGCATTAACCAATTTGCTCCAATGGGGGAAGAAATTTCTCCCTGATGCCCCAAGAGGCAATCGGATATTCCCTGGATCAACTTTACCTATAAATATTAGCATCCAGTTATATTTTGTGCATTTAGGAAACAATCTAGGACTTTTTTTAAACAATCTACTGAGCTGGCCAGAACCAGCTTTTGTGGCAGTCTATTCCCCCTTGTCCTCTATTGCTAGGGCAGGGGACAGTGTCAGTAGTTTTTTATTTTTATAATTTTTTAAAATAATTTTTTATTATCTTTTCTTAAATATTTTTAGGAACCCCACTGGGTGGATTTGGTGAAATACCAGGTATCTAAACAGACCCCTTATGTCTTAGGGGGGATTTTTCAATGCACGGGATGGTTAGGATGTGCCCAGGCACACCCGGCACACCCCTTGCGTACGCCTATGCTACATTTTTAACAGTATCATCAGGACATTTTTGCACTTGTAGAGAAAATACAATAGAACAGTTTTTCAATGGTATTTTTAAAATACCAAAAGGAAGCCAAAAAGGTTAGATCATTGTAATGGTTTACAAACCCATTAACTGATGGAATATGGATGATCAAATTAGCATTCCATTAACATATTTTTTGATTGTCTACATTTTGATTGTATTTGTCAAACACACGTTGTGCCTATAAGACTCTTACTATGCAATGTTTTATTTCCACTTGCCTACTATACTATTTTATGACTAAAAATTTAAATTATTGTATTAATTCAGTTGTGACTAGTGCATTCTTAGCATCATTTCGCCTTCATATTTCTTTTCTAAGTATATTTATAATTTTAGTGAGAAGAATTCTGTTATATCTAAAAAAAATAAAAAAAAAATATCAGGTTATCCGTCACATAAAACACACAATGATATCTACTATTATGAGCACACTAAACAAACATTCTCTGTACTGCCGACAAAGGATTCGAATAGAAGATTGTTGAAATTGTCAGCATGGTTTGATGTATTCCGCCTAATGAAAGCGCTCCTTGTTATTACTATTATTATGTGACTACTTGTACATAATTTACATATTGCCTGCTTTGTCCAGTAGTGGATATTTCTTGTTTGATTGTGCTTAAAGAACAAGTCAGCTTTTAAAGTGGTTTTCCATTAACTTTAAACAAAATTCTAGACCTCTGACATTGTTCATTATTGTAACATATATGGGTCCCCCTGGCTCCATATATATCCGATGCTGTAAATCCACAAATTAAATGTAGCATAGCACTCTGTGCTGATATTTTGACACTATTATAGTGATATGAACTGACTTCAGTCCTCCATGTCTGTATAAGTAAGACTTGGTTTCTGCTTCAATTAAAGTGGATGTAACCCCTACCTGAATGACATTTTATTCGCTAAAACACAGTATATTAAAACAATTGGCATTTTAATATAAAATACTTGTTTTGGCTTTCCTATCTAAATGGGCTCCAGTGAGGAGTGTATGGCATTTTTCAGGGCTGGTTTCCTGATGGTAGCAACAGTGGACCATAATGTGCATTGAAATGGCCACTTTCAGTCTACTTCAGAAGCTAGTGTGACAGGAAAAAAGTAGGAGCACAGTTGGGAGATAGTTGCACAGCGTCACTCATAACAGGAAGTGCCTGCACAAGAATCTGGTTCATGGCAGGATCACTAGGTGTTACTCTGACGAGAGCCACAGATTTAACCACATCCCGCCTGGCTTATAGCAAAATGACAGACATGCGGTGGCTTAATTGTTGTGACTGGACGTCATATCATGTCCTTCACAACATGCCACTCTTGTGCGCCCCTGGGGGGGGTGCGTAGCTCATCGATCGGTGGTGCGGTGTGTTGCTCAACACACTGCATCTCCAATCTTGGCAAAGAGCCTATGATGTAAGCTCTTTACCATGTGATCAGCTGTGTCCAGTAGAGTAGAGGAGAGCCGATAATTGGCTTTACTGACAGGGGGGATCTGTGCTGATAATCAGTGCAATGATGATCAGTGCCCACCATCAGTTATGCCCATCAGTGCCCACCAGTGATGCCCACCAGTGATTCCCACCAGTGTTGCCCATCAGTGATGCCTGCCAGCACCTTCTCATCAGTGGCGCCTATCAGTGTCATCTATCAGTGCCCATCAGTACTGCCCATCAGTGCCCAAAGCTGAAAATTTGCCTGGGTAGGAAGGGGGTAAAAGTGCCCAGTATTGAAGTGCTTAAACCCCCCTTCCTCCAATTTGCAGTAATAGAGTTATAGAAATGTCCTTGGTGATTGGCAGGAGCAGCTCAGTCATTTTTTGTAGCTCATGCTCATAATAAAAGACCCTTGTAATCCTTTGTAATGTGTAAAAGAAAAGTGACCTAAGATGCAGTTTATCATGGGGACTTGCAAAGTTACATTGATAGAGTCCTAGTTTGAAAGTATGATTCAGTCAATCTGGAAATGAAAGGGTTAGTTCACAGTACCAAAAAAACTGCCTATGAAGGTAAAGGGTGCCTGTAGATTAAAACAAATTGTGCAGCCTGGCTAAAGTTAAATAATGCCCTCTCGACACACACAAAACCCACAATTTGGCGCCTTGACAATTCTTTACTGACTGACATAGAAGCGACCCAGAAAATGACTGCACACCTTTCACATTACTTTAAACAGAATGACATGGTAGACTCCACGCCCGCTACTATTTGGGCTGCACATAAATGCGTAATCCGGGGAGAACTAATTTCTTTAGCTGCCAAACAAAATAAACTCAGAAAAGCTTGCATCGCTGATCTATCCACACAAGTTCAGGTTCTGGAACATGCTCACAAATGGTCACTATCCACCAAAACCCTTGTTGACTTCCTGCAGGCCAGAGAAGAGCTTTTGGAGGAGCTAGGCAAAACAATGAATTGCAAATATTTGCTAACGCAAAAATTGTTCTATGAGTTTGGGAATAAATCAGGGAAACTGTTAGCTAGAGCCCTACAGCATAAAAAGGTAACATCTAGCATACACACGATTAATGATCCCTTGGGCAACGCTTATGTTACCACAGAAGATATTGCAGAGCAGTTTGTTCATTACTTCTCTAAACTCTATAACTTGCCCCCCCCCACACACACACACAACGGGACACACCAAAGACTGGATTGAGTTGATTAATACCTTATTAATACAATATTGCCCAAAACCCATTACAGCAGAAGACTCTGCGGACTTAGAACACCCCATTACGACAGACGAAACCCTGACCGTCCTAAAACAACTTAAAACAGATAAAAGCCCAGGACCGGATGGCCTAACGGTGAGCTATTACAAGACTTTTTCTGACATACCCACCCCCCCCACTTCACCAAGGCATTTAACTCATTATCTTTAGCTCCACAAGCTAACAAAGACATTCTTGAAGCCCACATAACACTCATACCTAAACCAGGCACAGATGTCACAATAGTATCCAACTACCGACCCATATCCCTCTTGAATGTTGACGTGAAACTTTACAATAAAGTCCTTGCCAATCGCATACTACCCCTACTCCCCAAACTGATCTCTTTGGACCAGGTAGGATTTATCCCTGGATGAGAAGTCAGGGATAACACCATAAAGGCTATCAACATTCACCACTAGCTCACAACTACCTCTAAATAGGGCTTTTTCCTATCCCTCGACGCGGAGAAGGCGTTCTACAGAGTAGCATGGGACTACATGTCGACTACTATACAGGCTATGGGATTTCCTGCTCACTTACTTCACATGATAATGGCACTATATTCTACTCCCACTGCCAGAATCAGAGTCAATGGATGCCTGTCGAATGCCTTCTCCATCTCGAAATGGCACACGTCAGGGATGCCCCCTGATTTTTGTGCTCACTTTGGAACCCCTGTTATGCAAATTAAGAGCTAACCCAAACATTAAAAGGCATTGAAATTCAAAACAAACACTGTAAAATCGTGGCATACACGGATGATATTCTTCTCTTCCTCTCTGACCCCATAACCACCATTCCCAACCTGCTTAAGGACTTTGCCCTTTTCAACTCTATCTATAACTTACAAATACATTTTGCAAAATCAAAAGCCCTAAACATCTCCCTCCCTTTAATCCTGGTTTTACAATGTCAGGCAAACTTCCCTTTTGGATGGGAACCACACGCCCTTACATATCTAGGTATCCAAATCCCCACAAAACTATCCGAACTTTACAAAAGGTATTACTTACCTATAGTCAAAACTATCCAGCAGGACTTCCATAAATGGAATTCGGGGCACTTTTCATGGTTTGTCCAACTAGCTATCATTAAAATGAATGTCCTGCCCAGAATTCTATATCTCTTTCAAACAGTCCCAATCAAAATCCCCTTATCTTTCTTTACAAATTACAAACAACTATGCAGAAATGTCATTTGGGCATCCAAATCTCCAAGACTAAGCTGGGATAAAATGACCCTACCCAAGTCGAAAGGAGGGCTAGGACTCCCTGATGTACACAGATATCAATGGTCATGTCACCTTACCAGAATAATCGATTGGCATATTCATAGACCCACTAAAGATTGGATTACAATCGAGGAATCCTTTGCGCAAGTACCACTTTCCCACTTACCTTGGATTGATTTCAAATCAATCCCCAAGGCAAACTCTACACACCCTCTTACAGGCCCCTCACTACTTACTTTCAAAGCAGCATGTAACACACTGGAGCTGAACCCCTCACCTGGTCCAACGACCCCACTAGACCAAAACTCCGATTTCCGTCCTGGGTTCTCGGAGGGTAACCTGTCTCACCCACACTCTGAACCGCCACTTAGAGCACAACAATTTTTTCACAACAATGACCTCATCACATACGCCACTCTATCCTCTCGATTGCTAGAACAAAACATTCCCTTCTACAAATTCTTACAAATTATACACTTCTTGAACAGCGCCAAACCTCTTACACAATAGCTTAGAGACTATACCCCCTTTGAAGCACCCTGTGCTTGCACGGAACCACAGAGACGCCTAATTTCATCGGTATATGCCCTCCTATTCGATAGAAATGATCCTAAAGCCAACTCGATCAGCCAAAGATGGGAAAGGGAACTTTCTTTAGATCTATCCAAAGACGAATGGGAACACATTCATTAGGGGTCCATTAACATCTCAGATCAATGGCTATAAAATTTACTTGCGTTAGTACAGCACACCTGAACTAATTCACACATACCACCCCAGTGTCTTCCCGCTTTGTTGGAGATACAACTCAACTTTGGGCACACTACTACATATTTGGTGGGATTGCCCACACTTACAACCATTCTGGAAGAAAGTCCACGATGCAATTATCCGAATCACTACTTAAACCCCAGACTTTTTTCCAGCCCAATACCTGCTACATCACATATCTATACTGCACTCTGCGTATAAGAAATTCCTCACACTCCATCTCATAAATGCCGCAAAACAATGTATAACTGTCCTGTGGAGAAGTACCACCCCTCCCAAAATTACTGACTGGCTGCAACGTGTAGAAAGAATAGCGGACATGGAAAACTCAATCCATCAAGCTAAGGAGAACCCGACGAAATATCGGAAAACCTTGGTCCGCTGGCTACACTTCCGAGATTCCTCACATTTTCAGGATATACAACGCAACGCATAACTTAACCAAGTAGTGGAAATAAATAGACATTCCTCACCTAAGTTTACATCCTCCACTAAGATAGAATCTCCGCCCCCCCCACACCTGCCCTTTCTTCCACATCCCTCACTTCACATGCTTCCTCCCACGCATTATAAGGATAATATTTACTCCTACTACTATAACAACCTTCACAGGGAAGGCCAACATACAGGTGTTATGTAGAGGAACTACTCTATATGTAGGCCTAATGTCAAAGGCTTATTATACAAAACCTTCATGTCTGAGGAGAGGACCAGTTAAGCCCATGAGTAAACCAACACTATAGAGATGAGTCAACAGCTACAACTGCCCCCTCTCTCTCATAGTATGATCCTGTTCAGGGTATTAGGGATATGGGAAGGCTTGCTTTGGTTTACCAGACACTCATGTGCATGCCCTCCAAGGACTACCCTCCCAAAACCTTACGACAGAGACACTTCTGTTTACACTCAACTACACCCGATACGACTGATACTAGAGTAGAATATATTTCAAGTGTATATGTGCATTGTATGAGAAATGTGATATCTATTGATGTCTCTGCAGTCGATTTTATAACTATGTATACCTGATGTAACAATTACAGCTCTGTTGTTCTTGCTTGTAAAACTTGAAAATTTAATAAACTTTTTGGAAAAAAAATAATGCCCTCTATAGGCGGAGGCCATTTATACATCTCCCAAAGTCTGGCCAAAAAACTCCCAGAGATAGCATCATTCCATGTTGCTAGGATGTTGCTACGACAACCCCAGCCTATTCAACTTTCCTCACATGTGCTCCCTCTCCCCAGGAGCTTTGAGCTTAGCAATGCTGCTACAAAGAAGGTAGTGGACCACACATGTGCAGGGGGATTAAAGTCCCGCTCCTGTGATGATCGGGGTGAGCAGAAACTGCTGGGAGTGTCTTATCTTCATCTGAGCAACAAGGCAGGATGGGACGATACCATCTGTGGGAGTTTTTGGCCAGGTGTTGAGCGGTAAGTAAATCGCTTACACATATAGCAAGGGTATTATCTAACTTTACTCAAAGCTGCACAGTTTGAGGCCTCCTAGATGATGTTAACCCCTTAACAACCTTGGGACGTCACGTGGTATCGTTGGCTCATTTTATTATTTATCTTTTTATTCATTACTTTGTTTTTTGAAGGAATAAAAACATTGCATTAATTCATTTATGGCTACACTGACTTTCTCATCATCATGATATCCAATCGACCAAGCGCCGTTACCAGTATCTCCTTTCTACACCACATCCCTATATGTTTTTTGTCAGCTGCACTGGGTTTGTCATTATTGTAATACATTTGATTTGGTTGTACGACCCACAGTTTTAGAGCTCAAGGAACTGTGGTTTCTGATTTTATCTGCAGGTGCCCCTTACCTGTATAGATAGCTTTTGGTAAAGATTAACTAACTCTTTAAACTTTCAGATGGATGCAGGCTACAAGC
Source organism: Aquarana catesbeiana (assembly GCF_042186555.1). Lineage (NCBI taxonomy): Eukaryota > Metazoa > Chordata > Amphibia > Anura > Ranidae > Aquarana > Aquarana catesbeiana. The sequence goes on from NC_133330.1 coordinate 296,164,728, forward strand.
TCTGTACTTCATTTTTTTCATCCCAGCATTGCTATAGGGCATCCGCCCACCCTGCTTCTATTCATCATTATTTAGTGGTCTGAGAACCCCTGCTTGTGATAGCAGAGAGGAATTTCCAACCTCATCCATGTCAGCCTTCTTGCCTACAAAAATGACAATAATGAGAAGTGTTTTTTTAGTACTGTAGAACTTTACATATTATGTGATAATGAAGAGCTTGAACTGTCACTCCAAGCAAAGGCTGTAAAGTTTCCCTACCAGTATCCAGGATGTGGGAGCAGGCATCCATTCAATATTCCAGGAGTGTTTGAATATTTAGTGTAAGATGCTACTCAAGACCAAACCCGATGCTCGTAGAATATGTAAGATTTTGTGATCTCAGCCAGTGCCGCTCTGGCCATGCCCCTTGTGCGTTTCGTCCCACAGACTGGGACTTGGTCACAGGGGTGGATGATACAAGCAGGATTCTGGAGACTCTCAGGATTCTGAGCACCGGGTTTGGTCTTATGCAGCGACTTACACCTTATTTACACATTATGTGCTTTACAAAGCATACGCCCAAGTGAGCTGCATCAGTGGACTACAAAGAGTTCAGATAAAAGGACATTAAGTGAACTTTCTAAACTTGCAGTAGCTGCTGAATATCACTGGTAGTTTACAGATTGACTTCTCCTGTATCCGTTACTCTTTTAATTTTATTATGGCATGATCAACACATTATGGCCAAAAGTTTGTGGCCTATCAAACCTATATGAACTTGTTGGATATCCCATTCCAAAACCATTAACATCAATATGGAGCTGCTTCCCCTCCCCTTTGCAACTCTAACAGCTTCCAACTCTTCTGGAAAGAATTTCCACATGATTTTGGAGTGTGTCTGTGGAAATGTGTACTCATTCAGCCGAAGGAGCAATTGTGAGATCAGGTACCTGACTCACAATTCTAATTCATCCCAAAAGTTGTTCAATAGGGGTCACGGCTTTGAGCAGGCCATGTTCCTCCACATCAAACTCATCAAACCATGTCTTTATGGAGCTGTACAAAGGCACAGGCATGTTGGAACAAAAAGGCATTTCCCCAAACTGTCTCCACAAGGTTGACAGTTGTCTAAAAGTCTTTGTATTCTGTACTTTTGGCCATATGGTGTATGTGGGATCTGATTAGGTTTCCACTGGGTGATCCAAATTATTCCTGCAGTCTAAAAAATTGACGTTAACAAACTGTAGTGTTACTTGTCCCGTGTGTGTGTCAACGGAGCTGTATTCATGACAAAAGGCTATGCATGACCACTCTATCAATAGATAATTGAATTTTTTGTCTACCATTAATATCTAGTGTGACATTACTATAACCTCCAAAGGCCAAGGACAGGTATCCAAAGACAGTCTGATGCTGTAGCCAGTCAGAAATGGGTTATTGAAAATGAGTATAAAAAGTAAGTAAGAAAGACCATAAATATGGATTAAAGTTTCCACATTTACTGTCAAAAATAAGCTGAAAAGAGTATTAAGGTGCAGAGATGAAACAAACCAGAACTTATCCACAGTGAAATCTATAAAGTGTCTTTGATTGCTCAGGGGATCTTTAGATATTGCATTATTTTCTCTATCTTATGGATAACTTGACCACCTCCGCTATGAATTTTTCATGATTTTCCTGACCCAGCAGCTTCTGCCTGCAGAGAGAGTAATATAGTATTGATTTGGGTGTTAGGTTGCTGCCTTTCGTACCACAACAGGATTTTTGTAGCCTGAAAACTTCAATCTCTGATTACTCATTAGAGACCAAGGAAGTTTTCTCAGATCTGGAATGCAAAAGCCGGTAACGTGTGGATGCCAGAGTCACAACTGCCTTTGTAGTGGTTTTTAAGGTGTCAGGGTAATGAGCTTTGATTACGGTCTCAAAGATGACTAAGTAGGCTTATTCTTCATTTTTAGTGCTGTTGTTTAAGGTCAAGAGATGTGGGAATATGTAATTCAACCACAGCCTAAAATATATATTTGCAGCTACACGAATGCATTAGCCTCATTTCACATAAAAGATGGGCATGGTTGGCTCACAGTCAACAACCAATCAGATCTATTGGTAATGCTGGCTGTGGTGTGCACTTACCAGCAGATGTGCCTGTTTTCTTCAGGTTAGTAATGAATCTGGTCAACAGTGTTATTTTTTACATCAAACTTCAATTTTGTTTTTAGCCAGTTTTGACGAAAATGCCATTTTAGTTTTTTGTCGTATTTTAGTCATCTGAATTGTTTTAGTTTTTGTCCTTTTTTAGTCAACAAAAATCGAATGGGTTTAATTAAATTCTGATGCATTATTTAAGCATTTCTCCAGAATTGCCAAACTCATGATATACTTCTGAAGTAAAAATCTAATAACATGTTATTATCTATAGTATTAAAGTTTGAACATGCACTACAGACAGATTTAGCTGTTGTGATATATACCATCTTTATAAATAAAACCAAGTTTCATAAACAAACAAAAAACATTGCTTTTTGACAAACAGAAATGCATAAAAAAAAAACCTGTAAACGCTATTGGCTGTAATGCCATCAAATTTCAATTTAGTTTTAGTCATAGTCTTTTGACTAAAATGCCATTTTGGTTTTAGTCATATTTTAGTCATCTGAATTGTTTTAGTGTTAGTCGTATTCTAGTAAACTAAAATAGCGTTAATTTAGTTGATGAAAATATTTTTGCCAACGAAATTAACACTGCTGGTCAATATAGATTTGATGTTCTTACGGACATGAAAGAATGCTGACCTCTACACTTACAATAAATTAGTTTTAAAGGTAGACTGTTCAGTGATTTTGTAAGTTTGTGTGAATACATTTCTAACATTTAGCAATAAACAGTAACAGTAATTTTTCAAACAAAGCTTCACGATTTTACATTAAAAATCTGTCCTTGATCTCCAGTCCAGAGACTTTTATGATGATGTCATCAGTTTGCTGCCGGCAGGAAAAAGTATTTCTTCAGTCTCTCGGTGATTAGTCTTCAACTTTATAACTTTGTAGTAAATCACAAGGCTGCAGCAGGACCCAAGCCATGTCAGGCATTTGTGCACCCAGCCAAAAGGTTTAAATGAATGTATAATCTCTGAAAAAGCATCTTAGTCCAGCAAAAAAGGCTTCAACCATAACTTTTTTTTGTGGGGGAAAGAACCTTTATTTTCTCTGTCCTCGAGACCTGTAAAGAAAAAATTGGAATAAAAAGTCAACGGGATAGAAAAACACCACCACCAGAAACCAAGGTTTTCACCCTTCTCCAAAAGTGTTTCTGTCACTGTCATTGTTGGAGAGATTTCTGTTTACCTGCCCACATAACACCCTCTCACCAGGACAGATGAGTAGTCCATGTTACATGGACAAGTGGGTAGAGGTCTTCCTGCTGGGGACACAATATAAACTTGACAGTAGCCTTAAAGCGGTAGTAAACTGCTGCAGACAAGACAAAAAAAAACACCTGTAAGAAAAAGGCATAACGTGCTGGTATTATGAAACACTTACTTTAAATTGAAGCCATTTGTAGCGGGGCCCAGTCACTGCTGAGAGGGCTGATATCTTCCCCTGGCCTTTTTTCTGGGTTTGCGGACTCCAATGCTGTGAGTGGCTGGAGCTGCGCTGACGTCACATGCGTGGGAACTTTCAGTTCCGGCAAGAAGCTCTGAAGGTTCAGTATGGTATGCCGAACCTTCAGAGCACATGCGTCGGTGACGTCAGCGGCTGCATCCACGGTGAATATCTCCTAAACGTTGCACATTTGGGAGATATTCATTTTACTTACAGGTAAGTCATATTATAGGCTTACCTGTAGGTAAAAATAACAAAGCAGGGTTTACTATCACTTTAACCCTTTTCCACCCTCTCCAAAAAACAAAAACAAATGGCAAGTGTTAGGCTTTAAAGTGTGAGACTTTGTCACTTTTCTGGACATACCACCACACAGGAATGAATACTTACCCAACCATGCTCCCTCGCTACCTCCCCACTGTACCTTATCTTCTGTGTTTTTGAGATGAATGTTGATGGAGCTAAGACAGGAATGAGGTCATTTCTGTCCTTACATGGACACATAGGGGAGGTCATGTTCTATATCTTAAAGTCCCACTGTTAGCAAGAGCTCAAGCGCTGCAAGGAGGTGATGAAAGGCTGGGAAAGTATACATCCCTTGGGGAAGGTCCATGTGCAAACACTACAGGACTACTGACAGGCTAGTTGTGCTGCATCTCCCAATCCCAGTTTGAGCTCTGCTGAATAGGAAAATGCAAGAAGCTGATAGCAGTTCAAATTCAAGTGCTTACACTGCTACCAATTTAGTGAAGTATTCATGAATACAGAGAAGAATTACGTTGTGTCTTTATATCTGTCTGGATATCCATCTGGAGTTCAGCTTTAGGGTTCATGCTGCACATTTACAGATCTACTATCCTGGTCATAACTTGATATGGCTTGTCTTCTGGCTTTTATTTTGTAACCTGCTATCCTGGTAAATATTTGCCTAGTCTTCCTAATATTATGATCTGCTATTGGCTAGTCATTTTTTTTTACATTTTTCTTTAACTTGTTTTTACATTGCTGCTTTTTTTTTGTCAGGCATTAACCTTGACCTTTAGCTTGTACTACATCTATGCCTGTTTGCCATCAAACTTGACTGTAGCCTGGGGACAACAGCTCTACTTTATGACCTGCTTGGTTTAGCTGTCCACAGTAAATACACCACAAGGCTGCAGCTTGTGCATCTTCAGTCCCTATTGAAGAGTAGGTACTGTGTAGACCAGCCTTTCTCAACCAGGGTTCCTCCAGAGGTGCTAAAGGGTTCCTTGAGCAATGAACAATTTCTGCCACTTAGATAAGAAACCACTGAAAGCAATATCATTTTTAGCTATCTGTAAAGGGGGAAGGGATTCTTCCTAATGACCACAAATAAAAGGATCATTCCTCCCAATGACTATCACACCAATGTACTGTAAGATGTAGGTATAGTAAATATTAACAGGGATTCTTTGTGACCAGAAAGGTATTTCAAGGGTTCCCCCATTTGAGGTGTCTGATCTGGATATATCTAGTAGTAGTTAGTCACAATCAACTGGATGTGTTGAATGTTGAAGACATTTAATAGCTCCTCCAAGCCATTTCTTCACTTCTAATGAGTGTCAGGAAGATAAGAACAGGGGTTCCCTGTGACCAGAAAGTTATTTCAATGGTCCGTCTGTGTTAAAAAAGGTTAAGAAGGGATTGCCACCAATGATACAAGGTATTTACCCCCAACCATAACAATCTATTAGAAATCAATGGATTTAGTTAGTCTTCATGGGAGAATGTATGCAGGTTGAGTACTTATGCATGAGTGTAAAGACTTATCTGGCTTGGAAGGTAACAAGAATAGAGATTTATTGACCATGGGTGTCTGTTGATGTCTGACAGTTCCCACAGAAAACATGAAACCAATGTAATTAGGCATCAAAAATCTGACAAAAAAAGAGAAAAAAAAGTTATAGTCCCTATTTAATTTATACATAGTTTTGCTATGCTTCTGATGAACTAAAACAAGCTCATTAGGTATTATAGAGGGTGGGAGGAGGGATGAATTTCTAGTAAAGGCAAAAAGATATCTGCAAAACATACAAAGCTTTTAAAATATTATTTTAGTTGCATAAATTGTTCAGTTTCCCTATTAAACCAAATCACTGGCAGGTCCATTTGCTATATAAATGGACATCTCAAAATCTTTTTCTTTTGCAGCTCACAGTGGAAAATAAAATGCTTTGCTTCAACAAACGAGTAATTGATGGGTTGTTAAATATGCAGGTGCCCACTGGCTAATTGTAATTCTGCCAGTTAAAACATTTCCTTGTCCAAGGGGAACACTTAAAGCATACTAAATGTCCAAGTTACACACATCATTATGGAGAAAGATGTACAACAGTATATCAGTTTAAACAGGTCTGTGCCTGAGCACTGCTATATTAGGACAAAGAAATGGGGCTTGTTATTAAAATCTGTCACCGGTGGTATGTAGGCCAGCGGATGTAATGACAGCAGGTTGGCAGATATAAGAGAATATCAGGCTGCAATACAGTGCAGAAATATGAATTTATAGATATGGATAAAGAACAATTCCAGCTAACAAGTAAAATCAATCAATGACCCAATAATTTTGTCCAAGAAAGTGTGCAAAAGTCAGGAAATCCATTTACTGTACTTCAGTTTGAGGTTTTTTTATAACCCAGTGCAGTCAGATTAGGAGGCTTCATGGGGGTTTTCTACAGACACCACATTCAGGTTTGTGACACCTCCCTCTTACATTCCAGTACATGTAGGTGAGGCTGCTGTTATGCCTAGTTTGGAGATGATGCTTGGAGCGATGAACAGTATTTGCCTGCATTTTCACTATTAAAGTGGAATCCCAGCTCACATCTTTCTAGCCTTTAGGACACTTTCACACTGGGGCGATGAGAGCATTGACGGTAAAGTGCTGTTAGTTTTAGTGGCACTTTACCATTGTTTTAGTGGCGCTTTTCGGCCGCTAGTGGGGCACTTTTAACCCCTGCTAGCGACCGAAGAATAGCACCCACAAAGCCCCGCTGCTGAAGCGCTTTGCAGGCGCTTCAGCAGCACTGCCCATTCACTTTGATGGGCAGGGGCGTTTTAGGAGCTTTCACACTGGAATGACAGGAGAGGCGCTTTACAGACACTTTGCAGGTGCTAGTTTTACCGCTAAAATGCATGTAAAGTAAAAAAAAAGTCTATAAAAATAACAAACATGTTATACTTACCTGCTCTGATGTAGTGGATTTGCACAGAGCAGCCCAGATCCTCTTCTTCTCGGGTGCCTCTTCTGTGCTCCTGGCCCCTCCCTCCTGTTGAGTGCCCCCACTTGCTATGGGGGAACCCAAGCCGAGCTGCAGCTCCATGTGTCCATTCAGACATGGAGCTGCGGTTAGGACCCGCCCCCTTCTGTCTCCTGATTGGCTAACTGACTTTGACAGCAGCAGGAGCCAATGGCACCATTGCTGTGTCTCAGCCAATCAGGAGAGAGAGTCCCCTGACAGCCGAGACACTCGTGGACATCGCTGGACAGAGATGGGGCTCTGGCAAGTATTAGGGGGGCCGAGGGGAGGCTGTTGCACACAGGCTTTTTATCTTAATGCATAGAATGATTTCATACAATCATTTTGATACAGTAATGTAATCTGTAAGATTACAGTGTACTGTATGCGTTATGAATTTAGAACTTTTTGAAATTGCCATCGGGCTCCGCCCCCCATGCGTCGCAGCACTCGCAGGTAACAAAGCCCTGGTACACAGAGGTATCGGTCAGAGGACACAGCCCGCAGACACAGAGGGGGGACATCGCAGGATCCCAGGGACAAGGTAAGTAACCTGCACCAGGATCCTGAGATGCAATCTCGAGTGTGGCTCGGGGTTACCGTTAATGGTACTGAAATTTAATCCCAAGCCACACTCGGGGATACCACCAGGGAGGTTAACCCATTGGCGCCTGTCACATGAAAATATGTGGCCTCTTGGCAGGTGGGCCTTGGCACTGAGCAGCCGCATATTTGCGTGAATTGGTGGTAATCAGCTGGGCCTGGCACAGTTACTGACTGTTAATGGAAAGCTCACTATCACCAGCTCAAAGGGGTTAATGAGTTCCACAAAAAACAAACTGGCAGCACTTGAGAGATGCATGCTTGAGCATCTGTCGAGAGCTGAGACTAATATTAAGCTCTTGCTGTCAGGTAAGATGTGGACCTAGGGATGGAAATTTATTCCCACCCAAAGTGCTACAAAGTCTCCAGGAACCAGAACAGGACTTTCTGAGAAAAATACAAATTTGTTTTCTCCATATCAGTCATAAATCTTTGAGCTCCTCACCATGTATAGGTTAGAAACCTAGATGACACATGTACATCATACGCAATCCTGCCACCCATTGCCTCACAATAGATAACACATTAAAATTGTTGAAGAGTGTGGTAGGTATTAGTGCATTAAACCAGTGGTCATCAACCCTGTCCTCGGGGCCCACTAACAGGCCAGGTTTTATGTATTACCTTGGGGAGATGCAGACTAGAATACTGCAATCACTGAGCAGCAAATGACACCACCTGTGATGTATTTCAGTTATCTTGCAAACCTGGCCTGTTAGTGGGCCCTGAGGACAGGGTTGATGACCACTGCGTTAAACCTTTCCTTTTTTCCTACCAGTTTTGGGATGTAGTCATATTGGCTAGCATCTCTTTGAATAATCTTTGATTATATCGAAGAAGAGCAACTGAAAAAAAGATTTTTAGATTATCAAAAAGTTTATTGGATAAACCCCTAACACATGAAGGTACTTTTTTGCTGTTGTGGTCAATTTGCCTAACGGTATATATGTAGTTTGATGGAACTTGTGTGTCGCTACATACACATGTGCTGCTGTTGTGTCCTTACGAAGTATCAGGCCCCAATTTAAATGGTGCTGTTTATTATACATAATCCACCATACTCTCATTTCCAAAGGGGGCATGTGTTAGCTAAATTTTATCCAAAATTTGCAAAAAAAGGCCCAAATAAAAACTTTTATTATGTGTCATGTTAAAATCTGTCACCAGAATCCTGAAGCTTTAGGCATGATGGAAAATGTGTACCCCAGTCTCAACAAGGCTTCCATTTATATACACTATATTACCAAGAGTATTGGGACACCCCAGTCTTAGTCCATAGGGGTCAATATTGAGTTGGCCCAACCTTTGCAGCTATAACAGCCTCAACTCTTCTGGGAAGGCTGTCCACAAGGTTTAGGAGTGTGTCTTTGGGAATGTTTGACCATTCTTCCAGAAGTGCATTTGTGAAGTCAGATGCTGATGTTAACATCCCACAAAGGGGCTGCCCATTCACTTCGATGGGCTTCTGGAAGAATGGTCAAACAATCCCATAGACACACTCCTAAACCTTGTGAACAGCCTTCCCAGATGAGTTGAAGCAGTTATAGCTGAAAAGGGTGGGCCAACTCAATATTGACACTACAGATTAGGACAGGGATGCCATTAAAGTTCATGTGTGTGTAAAGGTAGGCATCCCAATACTTTTGGCAATATAGTGTATGTATATACAAGTAATGAAATACAAGTAAACTGCTGTCGCTGTCTTTACAGCTGTATAAGATACTCCTGTTTCGCAAAGTGACTTTAGAACTGCTGAATAGCACGCTCTCTGCTACTTGCCAATTAACATTATCTATTTTGGAGTATTGATTTTGTAATTAACATAAGCTATATATTCTTGCGAGCACGGAAACTGAGAACAAAGCATAAAATTGATGTGATCTATTGCATAAGATCTGAAGTATTTTCTTGGTCAATACTTGATACTTTGAGTACTGCAAAGCATTCCACTTACTTTGTGAATTGCACATTAGAGCTGGAGGAGAAAGCACAGCTTATTAATATTGTATAGTGGAATCACACAGTTCAAAACGACATTCCTCCAGCAGCTTAACTATGTGTGCCCATGTACAAGGCTTCTTGTATATCACCACCTGAGGTCTGCTAAATCTGCTTCACATGGCTTATATCTCAGGGTAAAGACTATCATTATTTCTGGAATAGCAGTTCCAATATGTGAGTTATTTATTATTGGCAGGGCTGGCTTTACAGGGAAAGAAGGGCTATTTGCAGTAGCTAACGCCAACTAGTTGTTCCCCTGTATGTACATACAAGCCTCAGAGGAAATTATATTTATTGCATTATTCCTTAATCCAGATAGTCCTACAAAGTGGGAATGTATGTAAATATGTATGTGCATATATATGATTCTCGCACTAGGGAACTTTCCATTAGGAGGAACTTAAGAACTACCAGGGTGACTGTAATAATAAATATATAGGGGGTGAACACAACAATGGAAAATCTACATGAAAAGGTATTTACCATAATGACAAACACTGCTAGCAGGTGATTTGTAATAGCTGGCTTGGCAAGTAGCAGTAAGTTGGTCTAGGAGAAGCAAGAGCTCACAGTGAATCAGGCGATTTCCATCAAGAAAAAGCTTGATATTTTGTAATCAATACCACTGTGAATTGTGCCATGTTTCTACCACATGTGTATTTGTCGCCACTTGGGTTTAACATTGTAACCCATGGAACAGTCTTCCAGGTTTGGGTTGCTGATCTCTTTTGATATAAAGGTCTCTGGAAAGGTGTCAGTTTTTTTATAATTCCCAGACAGGACAATCATGGTTTATCTCAACTACTCAAGGCATAACAGTTAAAACTTTGGATTAGGTGGGATGTCCTCCAGGGCAGCACCCTAAAAAAAAACTTATAAAACCACATTATGGTGATTTGTTCATTGATGAGGTTGGTGGAGCAATTTGATCAACAGGATTATATGGTTTCTCTCAACTACCCAACAGTCAAACCTTTGGATTATGGAAGATGACCTCCAGCCTTAGCCAGGAAAAGCACTTACAACCCCCCCCCCCAATGAAACTGTATTTTGGTGATTTGTTGATTAATGGCGTTGTTAGAGTGATTTGATCTACAGGATGATTTGGCTTATCTCAGCTACTCAAGGCATAACAGTTAAACCTTTGGAATATGGATCATGCCCCCCAGCCTTAGTCAGGATAAGCATCCTAAAAAACCCCCCATAAAACCACATATTGGCGATTTGTTGATTGATGGGATTAGTGGAGCAATTTGATCAACAGGACAGTTATGTCTTATCTCAACTACTCAAGGCATCACAGGTAAATCTTTGAATTATAAAGAATACTTTCTAGCCTTAGCCAGGAAAAGCACCCTAAAAAAAACCCAGAACCACATTTTGGTGATTTATTGATTGATGGGGTTGCTGGTCAAAGTGAGTTTTGAATCAGATCTAAACAGATTGAGTTTTTAACCAGACTGCTTGATAGTTTAATTTGTAAACATTACAAAAGTTCAGTCTCCAGAATTACTATGGAATGGAATCAGCTTCTCTCAGATCCTGTCTCAGCAGAATTGTATATTGTGCATTTTACAAACTGAAATTCATGGCAGGGCACCCATTTGGAAATTGTTTGTATATAATGCAATACAAAGTCTAAAGACACATATAGTAGCTTACTGAAATAAAGGATTTGGCGCTATACATGTTCATAAAAACCTTTACACAAATAATAAATATACAATGCATCAAACCTAAATGTGCACACTAATGGAAAAAATTGTCATATTAGCAAGCAAAAAGTCCATAAGTGATAAATTCCAACAACAAATCGAAATGCTCTGAGCTAAAACTTCTAGTTCTTCCACCACGAGTGCTCAGTATGAAGATGGCTACTCACCAGAGATGTTTAACCCCTTTTTACAGGACGGTCAAAAAACGCTTTTGGAACACCAAATTGATTCCGCTAATAGCATAAATCTACTCCAATGGTCACTCGTGATGGAACTAGGATGGAACTAGGATGTAAAAAATTACTCCACAGGAGACACGGAAAAAAGTCTCATAGTGTAGTAATTTTGAATAAAGTAAAATAAAACAGCAGCAATAATAGCAGTTACACTCACATGTTGAAGTGCCTGGCCTTGCACTAGGTGTAATCAGCATATGTGAGTCAGCTAATCCCCTGGGGATTCCACGTCTCGCTCTGGAGGGCAAAGCCTAGTATGGGATATCAAGTTAGGACCAAGAAGTGATGGATCCTCCGCGGCAAAATATGTTCGCCGTGATTGGCGTCTTCAGGAAGTGACGTAACGCCGCTTCCTGCTTGGTTTTATGTGAATGGAAAGGCTGCTATTGGTGAGGCTCCTCCAAAAAGGAGAGGGCGAAAATGTGATACAGGATCTGCCTCTAGGGATGCACACATGCTGCCCACACCACACATTAATAGCCAACCATAAAACCAAATCAATTAATTGACTAATGTATAAAAAACTTAAAATCAACAATCACCTACAAAGTGATGGGTAAAATATATTAGTGCATGGATGCCGTTTAGAACTAAATGAGTTCAGATTAGCACATTAAAGATTGAAGGAAATAATTAGGACAGCACCATCTAGTGGTGAATATCCATATGGCCAAAATTACCAATACATCCATGCCTAAAATGAACAATCAAAATAAAAAAAAGGAATAGTCCAATATACAAAAAAACATGAAGGACTTCTTAAAGTATTGTGATGCTAAATATTTATTATTCAAATAGAAGCCCTAGTATTCCAGGGTCTAATCTGAAAATCGAATACAACCAATAAAAGTAGATACATTACTGCAATCAATAATCAGTTAAAAAACATTTTAAATCAATATCTATGTTTAATCCCATAGGGTGGAGAGATTGAAGTCTATATATCCACTGCGTCTCCATCTGCAACACTTTTTTAGTCATGTCTTCTCCAATGCTGGCGAACCCTATCAATATCCAGAACCTGAGCAGGGAGGGGTCCTTATTATGCATCAACCTAAAATGGTTGGATACACTGTGGTGTTCAAACCCATTTTTTATGTTGTCTATATGTTCTCCCACTCTTTTTGGCCATGGTTCTACCAACATGTTGAAAATTGCATGGACACCTAAGCAAGTAAGTAACATATCTCATTTCACAGGTGATGAACTGTCTGGTGTCATATTCACCACCCGTGACCACTGATGAAAAGTTGGTAGCTTTCCTAGTTTTGTCCCTGACAGTTCTACATGCTTTGCATCTTCTGCATTTGTAGAATCCAGTACGGTCTAAAAAAGTGGGGGGTTTTGGGGGGCCCGATGACATTTTTGGCCAACATATTGCGTAACCCTGGGGCTCTTTTGTAAATTAACTTACGTTTATTGGGAAGGATCTTTCTAAGGGTATGATCTTTTTGTAACATGGGCCAATAAGTTTTAATTATCCTTTCCACCTCTTTGTATTGGAGATGGAAGCCTGAAACAAATGCAAGGTTAAATTGGTCCCCTACTGGGTCCCTGGCTCTCAAAATGGTAATTTGATCGATTTGCCTAACATTATTGGTACATATTTTACATACAGTAGCTTGATATAAGGAGTACAAAACCATGGCAGCTAAGCAATGGAAGAAAAAAACAGTATGGTCTGATGAGTTTTCTTAATCTGTGTCACCTACATTAAAATTGGTTTATGTTTGGAGGGAGCAAAACAGTTTGAAACCCATAATGCCCAATGCCAGCTGCAAAACATGTTGGTCATCTGTATAGCTTTGTAGTAGGCATTGAAATCATTAGGTTTGGTAAATGCTTTTCAAGGTTTTTAATGGTCAAGGATACAATGCCATTTTATATGAGCAGGAGCAGGTGCACTTGCTGTCCAATCAATATTTCCTTATGATAGTCTTCATGATAATACTGCCATAAAAAATACTATCAAATGCAAGAATAACAACTGTCTATGATACTTTTTTTTTAAATTTGCACTAACATTTACATTTTCAGGACAAGCTTTCAGGTTGATTCCTTCTTCTTTTTCCAAGTATTGCTATTTGGGGCTGTTTTAAAAGGGATGTACAGGTTTCTTTTTTTTAAGATTCATACTTACCTACGTGGATGCAGAATTGGCTCTGTGACGTCAGCGGGTTCTGTAATGTCAGCTGACAGCTGGCTTCAGCCTGGTGTCTGTTGAAAACGGGTCACAGGAGTGCAAAATGAACTGCACTCCTGTGATCAGCAGGGGAAGTACAGCCAAACAAGCTTTGGCTTTACTTCTTCAAAAAAAGCAAAAAAGCAAAAAAAAAACCACACATATGTACATCGCAATGGTAATAGAACTAGCATAGTTAGTGAGATAAGACAGAGGGAGAGCTATAGACGGGGGGGGGGGGGGGGGTAGTGACGGTCAAAGAGGGTGTTGTAGAACTGTGGGATAATGAGTATGAAAGCCCATACAGTATCTAAATTCAGGCCATTATTTTTTTGTGTCAAATAGAACTATCATTCTCAGTTCAAAAGTTTTCCTCTCCTAAATAGTTTTGACATTTCCTTTAATAACTAAGACATAGAGGCCCTCCATAGTGTGAGAAATGATGTCCCACAGGTGTGCAGAACTCATCCTTTTTATGTTCCAAATTTTTGTGAATTACTACTGCTGGGGGACCTTGAAAAAGGGGACATACCCTGAAAGCAGTGGCGGCCCATCCATACGGGATGCAGGGGCACCGCCCCCCTAATCCATGCGCCAGACACATGGATTTAAATGGGTTTTAAAAACATTTTTGAAGCACATGATTAGAGCCTCTAATTGGCTTCAAAAAAGGGTAGGCTTGGGGAGCAGAGCACTGCGCCCTGAGCCCACCCAGTTGTGTGACAATAGCGAACTAATATTCTTCCTGATTCTCCTCCCAGCCAATCAGGAAGCGGGTCCTGAGGCCGCCTTCACATCCGTCTACAACACGGGGGGGTCGCCAACTTGTCCTGAAAAATGTTATTTGCCCCAGAGTTTGCCGAATGTTGGTAAGTTTCACTTTGCAAAGAATACCCAATCACATGCAAGGGAGATAAAAAAACATTTTTGCTTGCACATGGTTCAATAATGGACGTCAGCGGAGCTTCATCTCATTCACTTCATTCGCTAAACTGTGTGGCAATTTCCCTTGCAAAGTAAATAGTCTATTTGCCTTTAGTAAATCAATCCCACAGTCTGCAACAAAGCATTGCAAGCTGCTGGGAGATGACAGGCAGTATTGGGGTTGATTAACCTCCCTGGCGGTATGATTATTTCAGATTTTTGATGCTGAAAGCGTTACATTGTTTTGCATGGAAATTTGGCGTTTTATATTGTAGGCCTGTAATTCTTAGGAATAACTCACTTAAATCTGTCCAAACAAGATCTTGGGTATGATAAAGTTTGAAAAACGAAATAAAAAATTATAATATAATAACTAACTACAAATAATTATAACAAATAATAATATAATGATAACTAGAAAAGGTACAATTTCTGGGGAAATTGTGAAAGTGTTCTTGCCTCTACAACTGGAGTGGGCGGAGTAACTGGGTGGGGTGGAGTGGCTTGAGTAACTGTGAAAAGTGTTAAAAAACTTAATATTTTAAAAAGTATAAATAGTAGTAAAAAAGTTCCATCATTCGCTGAAAGAGCTGAACATTTTTTTCAAAAGTAATTTTTTTTTTCAAAAATGAATTTTTTTTAATCAAAAATGATTTTTTTTTCTTCAAAAATGATTTTTTTTTCAAAAGTAATTTTTTTTTTCAAAGGTAATTTTTTTTTTCAAAAATGAATTTTTTTATTTCAAAAATTTTTTTTTCGAAATTATTATTTTTTTTAAAGTAATTTTTTTTTCAAAAATAATTTTTTTTTTTCAAAAATATTTTTTTTTTTCAAATATATTTTTTTTTCAAAAATAATTTTTTTTTAAAAGAAATTTTTTTTTCAAAAATATTTTTTTTTTTCAAAAATAATTTTTTTTTTTCAAAAATATTTTTTTTTTCAAAAATATATATATTTTTTTTTTTCAAAAATGATTTTTTTTTTTCAAAAATATTTTTTTTTTTACATGGGGCGGTCATAATGTTTTGGCTGATCATGGGGTGGTCATAATGTTTTGGCTGATCATGGGGTTGTCAGCTTTTGTCACTTCCCACTCTAGTTTTGAACATTTCGCCATTCATTCCTATGGGACCAATTTCGCCGCAAAAACGTCATTTCGTGGACCATTCGGCAAAACATTCCACAAAGTAATAACACACCAATCGGGAACAATCCGCTCGTTTCTGTATATTATTTGTCTCTGTAGTGTGAAAACTGTGGGAGGAGTCTACAAGCATTATCAAGTCTAGCAGATGAAGTCACATGCATTTGGAGTGTCTCAGCATCTTGTGTTTACAACCACTGTTTCCTAGCAACGCTCATGCCCTGTTTATGCTTCCCAAATACTACTTCATCAAAACTGCCCCATCAGAATTACCCCATCAAAACTGCCCCATCATATTCCTCTATTATAAATCAGTACATGGTGTGTCTGTCCCCTCCCCCGGGCTCTGTAATCAGCTGAGATGCTCCAGCCACCTTCCCCCCCTGTGTATAACAGAAGCTTTGGTAACCATGGCAACAAAACAAACACTAACAGTACACTCTGATTAATGGCTAAAATTTCCTGAAATGACCTCTAAACAAATGGCCGTATTTTAAAAACTATACATCCTACAGCGAAGATCTTTATATTGTGAGAATCACAAGACCCAGACCTAGATTTTGATGTATAGTATGTCTCTGAAATATTAAAAATGAAGGCACAGTTGCAGTTTAGAAATTGCCCTTCAAATTTGGAGGGGGCTAGAGTGTAGTTTCAATGAATGTCAATGGACGGCGTGAGTTACAAACAAATGGTCATATTGTGAAAACTGTCAGGACTATGGCTTAGCCGTGGACATGTTTAGTGGCAGCAGGGATAGCTGAACGTTTTGATATAAGATTTGTGTAGGTGGGCTTGAAAATGAGGGAGTGGCGGCAGTTTAGAAATCATGTTCTGATTTTTCAGCTTTTGTCATCTCCCACTCTAGTTTCCCCATTCATTCCTATGGGACCAATTTCGCCGCAAAAATGACGATATTTTGTGAACCATTCGGCGAAACGTTCCACAAAGTAATAGCACACCATTCGGGAACAATCCGCACGTTTCGGTATATTACTTGTCTATGTAGTGTAAAAACTGTGGGAGGAGTTAGGGTGGTAAATTTGGCTATAATAATAAGAATAATATATATGTGAGATAACAGTAAGTGGTCTTGCTATGCAAGAACACTTAATAAAAAATATTCAATAATGTAATCAAATCAAAAACACTGAAATTTGCTCCGTTGCAGAATTGATGCTTTCGTTACTTTCAGTGTTTGATAACGGATTTCCCCACAAATCACAAATTATAGCTGTTTTCTAGCTGTTCTAAAAGCACTTTTGACGTAAACGGACATTTTTTGGTTGCTATGGACAATCTCCAGTTTCCTGGCAGAAAGAACAGTATTTATAATATAAAACTGCATGCAGGACACTGGACAGACCACTAGGGACAAAGGGGAAGTGTAATTATTTGATATAGTACTGTAATCTGTAAGATTACAGTATACTGTATCTATACTGTGTTTTTTACTTTTTGAATTTGGCACCGAACTCCGTCCCCGTGCGTCGCATCGCTCACAGGGAACGGAGCTCGGCACTGTGAATCGAGCGAGACACGGCGGCTCGCAGATCACAGCGGGGA
Source organism: Aquarana catesbeiana (assembly GCF_042186555.1). Taxonomy (NCBI): domain Eukaryota; kingdom Metazoa; phylum Chordata; class Amphibia; order Anura; family Ranidae; genus Aquarana; species Aquarana catesbeiana. Next base: position 296,181,940 of record NC_133330.1, read on the forward strand.
GACATTGCAGGATCCAGGGGACAAGGTAAATAACCTCTACATGGATCCCGCAATGCGATCCCGAGTCTGGCTCGGTGTTAGCACTTTTGGTACTGAAAATCCACCCTGAGCCACACTCGGGAATACTGCCAGGGAGGTTAAGGGCTGGTTCACACCGCAAAATCACACTCCAGATCCGTTCCGGTTGCGTTTCTGCATGCACATTTTTAACACATTTTTGACAAGTTCCGGTGCGTTTTTTGTGTGTTTTTGATGCTTTTTTTAATGCGTTACCAGATGCATTCCAGATGCATTTTTTCTTCTTTTTTTCTGGTTTTCTTTTTACTGTACTGGGGTCCGGTGAATTTTTATGCATTTTCGATGTGTCCCAGTTCATCCTGGTGCTTTTTTGATATGTTTTACTATGTTTCAGTACAGTCCAGTACAGGAAAAATGCAGCATTTTCTACTTTTTTTTTCTGGAACTGGAACGCCCTGGAACTAACCGGACTGGTGCGAACTATGCCATTGAAAACCATATAACCTACTTTCCATGCATTTTTTGATGCAGAAAAAAACACACTGGACTGCATGTGGTGCGAACTTGCCCTTACTAAAACCGGAGAGTGCAAAATCTGTTGCAGCTGTGCATGGTAGCCAATCAGCTTCTAACCTCAGCTTGTTCAATTAAGCTTTGACAAAAGAACCTGAAAGCTGATTGGTTTCTATGTAGAGCTGCACCAGATTTTGCACTCTCCAGTTTTAGTAAATCAGCCTCACTGGGACTAGTCCTTTGTCCTCTGCTTGCTTTTCTGTACAGCTTCCACAGTCCAGGTTTGTTTTAAGAAGGCAAACACAAATATATCATCTGCTTAAAATTTCGGGAATCTTGGATGCCTCTTTCATTGACCAAATACAAAACACTGCAGCCTGCAATATTATTATTATTATTATAAAGGATTTATATAGGGCCGACAGTTTGTGCAGCGCTTTACAACAGTAGGGCAGACAGTACAGTTACAATACAATTCAATACAGGAAGAATCAGAGGGCCCTACTCGTTAAAGCTTACAATATGTACATTTGAACATTTTGGTAACATAGCACTGTAGGGAAAAGATAAGAACGTCATCAGACCTGCAAGTTCAGAAACCCAACAGCACAATTACTGTCTAAAGCTGATGATACATGCTGGCCACCCCCTCTTATAATAAGGACAGATCTCCTTTTATTATTAACATTAAATGAGTCACTGCATACATGATGTTAACTAGGCTGATAAGTTTTAGACATGATGCAATGCCATTATCTCATCCTGATATTTGTATCAGCAGAAGGTACATGAGATCATGCGTATTTCCCAGAGGCTAGTGCTTAGATGGAAAAATGGAAGTATAGCCTCCAGGCAGAAATAAAACATTCCACTATTCGTGGGAGATGACTCATTCATTTTTTTTTAAAGCTTATTTGCTCATGTCATCATGATCAATCAGGCACTTTCACTAGAAGAGTTGGACTTTGAGAGGCTAAAAATGGCAAGTGAGAGATAAGAGCACAGGATCACCAGCAGCATAGACAGCAGACCTAAGAACACGAGGCAGTTGCCAGATAGACCTTTGACCACTGATTAGCAGAAGCAGAAAATGGTGTGCAGTTATGATATGCTAATGTGTGTTAAAGTGGTATTAAACTCAATAGGGAACATTTATTATTTTGCAGCATACTGATTTTAAATGTGGTGGCTGCATGTTTGCTTCTTTAGACTTTCTTTTCTTTATTTTCCCCCGGTGATCTCACCAGTAAGTCTGTTGGTTTTCAACAGAACAAGTTGTCCTGCTGATGTAGAAGTTTTTTTTTTCTTTTAATTTTGGAGAGAGTTTAGAGGGATTAGAACACCTGTCAGTATTTATTGCTGTCTGTGTCCCCGAAATTCCCCCACTCTATTTGTCCTGTTTACCGGTATCATTGAAAGAGAAGGTAAAAGACGATCCCAGATTTTGGGTTGACATCAAAACCGTAATAGTGTAGAAATCTTCCAATGGGGATACTAGTTTCGGTGACCCTGGCGACACCCCGGGATTCCCTCACTTGGTAGGAATTTTAATTTATTTGTAATATTCAAAGCAAAATCCTCCATCCATCCATGTCTCCATGTTTTATTTTGTTGAGAAATCACTTTACAAAACACCCTCCTAGCATTTGTGGCCGTGGCCATTTTAAGTAAGGGCAAACGATTCATGTAGTATTTACTTCCTAGAATCTATCTGCACTTGGCTCAAGCATGCATGCAGGAGGGTGTGCTTAGCTGAGAAAGCCTCCTCCTGGGATGTATGACATCCTTTGCCTAGGCAAGTAAACAGGAGGTAACCTAAAGTGGAGTTCCACCCTAAAATTTTTTTTACATTAAATGACTCCTTTTATCCTAGACACAAACATTTGAAGGAAAAAATGTTTTATGCTCACCCGAAAGGCACTGTTGCTATGTAGCCCTCGTAATCTGCCACTTCCTGGTCTGCGGAGCTCCTCGTGACTTCCTCCCTCGCCTTTGCTCCTGGGAAATGATGACACATCATTTCCCAGGAGTCTGTGGGCAGTACTGTGCTCAAAAAATGCATTATTTCCTGATAGGAAATGACAAGATTTAAGGTGGATTACAGCGCCATTTAAGTTGTCATAACAACGGGGCGGGACCTTTCTCCGTCGCCGCCCGTTGTGTTGGCAATGTTAGAAACAATCGGCGCTATGGCCGTCATTGAATCACGCACGCTCAAGATTGAGAAAGCAATTCCAGGAAGCAATCTAGATTGGGCTTCACAGGCCCACATTCATGATGGAGATGGCCACAAACAGAGTAATTCAATACTACAGTAAGAAATTTATATTTTTCAAATATTGATCATGATCATTGTATAGTCTTTTTTGAATTTCATTAGCAATAATGCTAGGATCCCAAAAATTTTTGCATCGGAACTCCGCTTTAAGAAATGAAAAAAAAAAGTTTAAAACAAGTAAATATTCACTAATACTAGCAGCATGAGGATTAAAAACAGTCAATGTTGATTGGAAGAGTGAAGTTCCACTTTAAAGACAAGGGCATATAGAAAACAAAATTTGCCCCAAAGGGAAAAGTAGCAACCAGACAAAAAAAATAGTAAATATAGCATCACATTGGGGCCCAGGATCTCCACAAAAACTTCAGTGGGTAGGGAGGGTGTGTGCCAGTAGGTAAATCGGAGAAGCAGAACAAGTGGAGCTACAGGATGATCCTAGGGACCGGCAGAGGAGTAGCATCCAAGTGTAAGAGCTAAAGAAGCTGAGACATGTAAGAAGAGAGAAGAAAGCATGGGAAAGGAGGCAGGAGGTATGCCAGGGAAGGAAAGTAGTGAGCTACTCAGGGCTGGGTGTAGAGAAGGGCTATAAGTGGGTCAGGGGTGGTTACAGTCGCAGATAGCATAGAAACGATATAAAAAATTTCCGACCAGTACTGCCTAGCCACAAGACAGTGCCACCATATATGGAGAAGCCTTTATTTTGCTCTGCAGCCAAGACATTGTAATTGTATTAAAAACACCTTTGAATCAATGGAAACAGCAGTCTGGACCTATAGTTACTCAAGGAATCAACAAAAGTAAATTGCATCGAACAGATGGAGGACCTGACTGCCGCTCTTCGGGATAAATCAGAGGAACATAAGACCAGGTGGTTTTATGAGGATCTTTGACACTTCTCTGGTGAATTCTTGCAATATGCATAGCCCATGCCATGTGTTTGTGGATCCCGATGCTTGATTTGCACCTCTGCACTGATGCTCCCTGCTCCCAGGGAGAGACACCTCCTTTTCACCCAGTCTCCCCCCTTTTTTTTTCCCCTTTTCTTTCTATTGTGTCCTTTCTTCTCTTTGTCCTAATGTTTCTAATATTTGTTAAAAACAGGTATTATTATTATTACACAGGATTTATATAGTGCCAACAGTTTACGCAGCGCTTTAGGCCCCTTTCACACTGGGGCGGTTTGCAGGCTCTATTGCGCTAGAAATACTGCCTGCAAACCGACCTAAAACTGCCGCTGCTGTGTCTCCAGTGTGGAAGCCCAAGGGCTTTCACACTGGAGCGGGGGGCTGGCAGGAGGGAAAAAAAACTCCTGCAAACAGCATCTTTGGAGCGGTGAAGGAACGGTGTATACACCGCTCCTTCACCGCTCCTTCACCGCTCCTGCCCATTGAAATCAATGGGGCAGCGCGGCTATACCGCCGGCATAGCGCTGCTGTAGTGGCGCTTTGCAGGCGGTTTTAAGCCTTTTTTGTCCGCTAGCGGGAGGTAAAACCGCCCCGCTAGCGGCCGACTACCGCCCCGCTAAAATGACAATAAAGTGACGCTAATAGTGACGCTAATAGTGGCGCTTTACTGTCGATGCACCTCCCGCCCCAGTGTGAAAGGGGCCTTACAATATAAAAGGGAAACAATACAGTTATAATACAATAAAATACAAGAGGATTAAGAGAGCCCTGCTCAGAAGAGCTTACAATCTAATAATATGCCCAGACCCTAGTTAGCTTTTTTATAATAGTCTTCTCATGTACTGATATCAACACGTTTATGTCTGAGGGACCCTCCTCTACACCTGGGTTGTCATCTTCATGGTCCTCTTAGGAGGGACCCAACACGGTATCTCTGTTACATTTTTTAATGTTGCTACACATTTACATGTGGTCTTAACCGTTTGCTGTTTTTTTTTAAAGTGGTTGTAAACTCACCACTTTCACTTTAGCTCATTACAATCTACATAGTACTGTCAGCTTATCACTGCCTGTGACATTTTACTTACTCTTTCTGTTTCTTCAGAATCCGTCCTGCAAACTGTAGTGATGTCACTGGTGCATGCGCAGTCCGTAGCTTCTTTAACGGCACGCTATGTGTGTCGTTTCACTATCTTCAGCATGCAGGGTTATTTTCTTCCATTGAGAACGGCACAGAGGAAGCCTCACAATACTGTGCCCTCCTCCTCTCCTTCCTGTTTCTCCTGTTATGAACAGCTTAGCTCGGTTGCCATATCCCTATGGATTAAATGCGATCGCGTATGCGCGAGATTTAGACAGGGAAGCAAAGGAAGGGAGCGGAAATGACGTCCACACAAGAGCCAGCAATCACTACTAAAGATGGCGCGGCCTATACCCGGAAGAAGAAAAATTTTAAAAAGATAAAAACGGTATTTCCAATAACCGTTTTAGTTACCTTTTAATGTGTAAGGCTTATCAATACATTGTTGGATGTTAATATTTATCCACTTCAATACTGGGCTCTTATACACCTTCCTGCCAAGACCAATTTTCAGCTTTCAGCACTGTCGCAATTTGAATGACAATTGCGCGGTCATGCTACACTGTACCCAAACTAAATTTTTATCATTTTGTTCCCACAAATAGAGCTTTCTTCTGGTGGTATTTGATTAACTCTGGGATTTTTATTTTCTGCTAAACAAATAAAAAAAAAAGACAGAAAATTTTGAAAAAAAAAAGTTTTTTTTTGTCCCTGTTACAAAACTTTGTAAATAAGTAAGTTTTCTTCTTCACTGATGGGCACTGATGGGGCTGCACTGACAGGCACTGATAAGGCGGAACTGATGGGCACTGATGGCACGAATGAGGTGGCACTGATGGGCACTGATGATGGGCGGCACGGATGGGCACGGATGGGCACTGATAGGCGGCACGGGTGGGCACTGATGTACATTAATGGATGGTACTGATGGATGCCAATCAGTGCCAAACAATAATACCTGCCAATCAGTGATGCCCATTGTGGGCACTGATTGGCATCCCTGGTGGCCATGTGTGGCATACCTTGTGGTGACTAGTGGTGGGCATCCCTGGTGGTCCTGGTGGCATCCGTGGTGGTCCAGTGTGGGCATCCTCGGGGGGGCTGTGCTGATAATCAATCATCACAGACCCCCCCCTGTCAGGAGAGCAGCCGATCGGCTCTCTTCTACTCGCGTCTGACAGACGCGAGTGAGGAAAAGCCGATCAACGGCTCTTCCTGTTTACATCGTGATCAGCCCTGATTGGACACGGCTGATCACGTGGTAAAGAATCTCTGTCAGAGACTCTTTACTTAGATCGGAGTTGCGGTGTGTCAGACTGACAGACTGCAAAAACGATCGCCACGATGTGCGCTCCCATATATGGCAGGCGGCAAGTGGTTAAAAAAAAAAGAAAAAAAGTCCAGGGTTTACTTCCTCTTTAAGTGATGTTGTTTTTAACTAGATGTACCTGTACATGGGCGGAACATATACTTTTTCATCTGATTTATTGTTTTGAGAAGCTACTTTTTGTATCTGTTGCATACCATTAAATAAAGAATTAAAAAAAAAAACACCTTTGAATGTGGTCTCCAGTAGTCCGCCTACATGAAGTTGGTCTCCCAAACATTACATGGTACAATATCATTGCTCTGTTAAAAATAGCTTTAGCCTTGCTCTTGATAAATGAAAAATTAGAAAATCCTTCTTTAGAGATGCTTTAAAGGCTTGGAATGCTTTCTGAAAATATCAAGAACAAAAATTTAAGAATTCATATTATTTTCCTATTTGAGGGAACCCAAGCTTCATAGCAGGGCTAACTTATAAAACATTTGGGGTGCACTCACATTGGGCATTGTTGAATTGTACACTTCACTGCTGTTCTGCACACCGTGCTAAAAACAAGTGTTCCTGGGCACACTGATATCATCTCCTCTGCCAACCAGAGTACAGTGATCCCTGCTTCCGTTTTCATTCATCTATGGGGAGTTTTGTGCGGTCATACTGAAGCAAACTATGCTGGACCACAAATAATGCCTGGGACCACTTCTTTCCTGGCCCATTTTGGAGCACTGATAGTACACAAGCAAACAAGACCAAGGGGGTGAACTGTGTCCATGCTTAATTATAAATGCCAGTGTGACTGCACCCTTAATGAGTAGGAAAGATGTGGTTATACCTCACTCCTGAAGTTCCTGGATGAAAAAAGGCAACATCATGGTACTTAAATAAAACTTTGCTATAGTTAATCATTTATATCCCTCCTATAGGCAAATAATAGACTATATGGATATGATTAAAACAGAATGTTTGAATATCCAGGGAAAGCTAAGCATGGCTAAGTCTTAGCTAAGGCTAATGCCGCGTACACACGGTCGTACTTTTCGTCTACAAAAGTCCAACGGACGCTGACGGACTAAAGCTGGCTGGTAATCCGATCGTGTGTGGGCTTCTCCGGACTTTCAACGTACTTTTTTAGCCTCAAATCCGACGGACTTTAGATTTGAAACATGCTTCAAATCTTTACGTCGTAACTACGACGGACCCCGAAGTCCGCTCGTCTGTATGCTAGTCCGACGGACAAAAAAACGACGCATGCTCATAAGCAAAAACTAAACGGAAGCACTCGGTCTAGTAAAACTAGTGTTCGTATTGTAGGTAGCACATTCATCACGCTGCAAAATCTGTGATCGTTGAATGCAGCGCATTTTATTTCTTCTTTACGAATGCTCTAAAGAACGAAGGTGTTTTGCTGTTCATAATCAGAGTTCTCCCAAACTGATTTCTGGATTCTTTTTCTCTTTGATCTCATGAATGATATAGTATGCTTTTTAAAAACAATGTTTCCATACTAATAATACTTTTTCCCTTTTTTTTTTTAGGTTTGTAAAGTTACCACAAAGAACCCATTATTCTATTTTTTTTTCCTAGTGATTATTTTTTAGTTTTTAGATAAAGTTAACCCAAAGCACCGTTTTTGGTTATGTAGATTTTTTTACTTTCAAGACTTACCACTTGAACATTATTAACATTAGTAATGTATTTTTGGTGTGTTTTTTTCAAACTCAATGAGATTGTTGTCCCTTGTTAATTTAACATTGTGTGTAAAATCAATGATTTAAAAGAAAACACATAAAGTCTTTTGCTAAACTCAAAAAAGATCCATTTATTCATGGTCAAAATAAAATAAAGAGGAAGTCAACGCTGGCAAAAGTCGGTGTACAAGAAAATTGGGATCTTGCGGAGTCCATATAAGAGGGAGCACAATCTGGTCCAAGAATCCCAGAGATCAACAGCACCAGCAGATGATCTAGATGTCCCCAGACTGTGGTCCTACAACAGCCTGCGTCTTCTGTCAGACCAGACTGAACCCAGGTCATCACTTTCTTCTCTTCCCTGCAGCCTTTCCTCCACGCTGCCCTGCAGCCTTCCCTGTAGCCTTCTTTTGAGGCTGTGGCTCTGGTGTTTCAGTTGTGGCAGGAGGAGGAGGAGGAGGAGGAGGAGGGGGGGCTGCCTCATGTAGTTGGGTGTTTCGTGTTAGCGTGCCCTGCAGCCCCTTATGGATTGATTCCCAAAATAGGCGCTCACAAATGAGGCGCTGCTCCCAATCCATCTGAAGAAGCCTGCTGGCTAAGTAGCAGCCATAGGATTCTTCCACTTCGGGGGGGCTCCTTAAAAAACGGGTGGCCTCTTGCATGAGGCGCAGGGATGCGTCCTGTGTGACCATCCCCTTCCTGGCCCTTTTTTTGGGAAGGTGGAGGGGAGGCACTTGGGATTCGGTCAGGCTCCTACTGGGCCCAGCCACCTCACTTGGCCCAGCCACCTCACTGGGAGCAGCCACCTCACTGGGAGCAGCCACCTCACTGGGAGCAGCCACCTCACTGGGAGCAGCCACCTCCTGCCTGACACTGGGCCCAGCCTCCTCCAGGATGATGGTGAATCCGGCCTCCTCCAGGCTGTCCATGGGCCCGGTCTCCTCCTGCCTGCCACTTTCCCCACATTCCTCCTGGATGGACTCATCCTGTGTATAAAAAAAGGACAATAGTTTGAGTATATTTTTTTGGGTTCATCAATGACACACAGTTTGCTTCTCATGAATAGCAAATTCAATGTGAATACATCTCTTTAATAAAAGAGTCTAATCAGACACCCTAATTATTTCAAGCAGGTGCCAAACATATTTAGCCACTACTGTCAATTGATATGTATACACAATTTTGAGTGCAAAATTATTTTAGACAATTATAACATCCAGTTAACATCATTAATATTAGTACAGTAAATATTTGTTAAAATAATTTACCTGACTCCAGATGGTCATATCCGGTTCATCCAGGATGGAAGACCCAGCTTGCTCCTCATCAGCCTCTGCTGGGGTGGAGGGAAGGGTGGAGGGAAGGGTGGAGGGAAGGGTTGAAAGTGATGGCCTGGCTTCATTCTGGTCAAGAAAACGGAGTTGATTGTAGTACCACAGCCTGGGTACATAAACATCATCTGCTGATGCTCCTGATGCTCCTGATCTCCTTGATTCCTGGATCTTCTTATGCTCCCTCTTATACATGTTCCTCAAGACCCCAATTTTCTTGAGCAATGTCTCCATTGTTGCTTCCGGGATGGTCGCCTGGACAAAGGACAGAAGTCTCTCCAGCGTTGACTTCCTCACATGCTTTGCATAATACTGAGGGTGTTTCACCTCCCACAAATTCCTCATCTCTCGATATTTAGAAATAAAAGCTGTAAGGAACTCTGGATCCTTAAATAGGGGATTCATTATATCTGGAAAAGATAAAGTCACAAGACAAAAAACACTTATTATAGGTTTCTGCTAACCCCTCATCATCTTCTCCCTATGTAGGCCTCATCAATCTATCAAGCCATATAGGCCGCTTGCTACAAAGTCATGACCATAAAACCCAAAAAAAAAATATTTAAAATTACCTTTGTTTTGTAACGTCCTGGTCCACTATCACCTACGCACAGAACGTACGTACGACACGTGCGCAAGGGCCCTCTTTATACACTACGCATGTGTGAAACTCCGCCTGCGTCGCCCGCCCCTGACGTTCGAAATTAACTCATGTTCTCCGCCCCCTAATTCGACGCACAGAACGTACGTACGACACGTGCGCAAGGGCCCTCTTTATACACTACGCATGTGTGAAACTCCGCCTGCGTCGCCCGCCCCTGACGTTCGAAATTAACTCATGTTCTCCGCCCCCTAATTTGACGCACAGAACGTACGTACGACACGTGCGCAAGGGCCCTCTTTATACACTACGCATGTGTGAAACTCCGCCTGCGTCGCCCGCCCCTGACGTTCGATTTTAACTCATGTTCTCCGCCCATTTTTTGTTACGGCGCGTAGTGGGGTAAATAATGGCGGAGACACCTGATATGTTGACGACCTCAGGTAGTGGAGACAGCCCGGAGGCCGGAACGTCAAGATCTGTGAGGCCTAGATTTAAGGCCTCTAATATGAGTTTTAAAGAGATGGTGGAGATGGTGGCCATTCTTCACAAAGACGACTATGATGGGAAGTATGGGCCGTACGCACGGCCAAATTTGCGCAAGGCCAAAATAATGGCGAAGGTCGTGGACACTTTGCAGGCATCTTTTGGGGTCCAGCGCTCCAGAGATCAACTTAGAAAAAGATGGTCTGACCTGAAACTCAGGGAGCCGGATCAATACAGACGTATCCGGAAAGTTCTTAAAAAAAGTAAGTACTTGTCGTGTTTTTCTCTTGTGTTTATTACCTTGTATACTGCTCCATGTGCTTTTCCTTCCTATACGATTTTTTTGTTCATCGTTTTAAACGATCTTTTACTAAACCTCGTTACATATCTATAGATAGATCTATCTATCTATCTATCTATCTATCTATCTATCTATCTATCTATCTATATATATATATATATATATATATATATATAGATATATATAGAGAGATATATATATATATATAGAGATATATATAGATATATATATATATATATATATATATATATATATATATATATATATATATATATATATATATATATATATATATATAGAGATATATATATCTATAGATATATATATCTATATAGATATAGATCTATATAGATATATATATCTATAGATATCTATATCTATATAGATATAGATATCTATAGATATATATATATAGAGATAGAGATAGATATAGATATATATATATATATATATATATATATATTATATATATTATATATAGATAGAGAGAGAGAGAGAGAGAGAGAGAGAGAGAGAGAGAAAAATATATAGAGAGAGAGAGAAATTTAGAGATAGGTAGATAGATAGATATAGAAATGTAAAACATTCTTTTGGAATATTTTAAGTTATCTTTTTTTTTTTCTTTACATTTAGTTAGATATTTAGAGATTTTGTTCCAGATATAGAGAGAGAGAGAGAGATCAAAAGATTATTAACTATATTTTGAGATATTGATATCTAGATATCTATCTATACGATATGTCTTTATAATTTTAAATATTGAGGTAAAATAGGAACTCTACACAAACCACTTCACTACAAATGTTGGAAAATTACTATGTACTAAAATATCTGTGTGCTAAGTAGATTAATAATTTTTTGTTTCACATAGGGGAAAAATCACTCAGCCAACAAGAAGACAGTCCACCCCAAGCCAAACATGATTGGGAAATCAGCCCAAGTCCCACTGAGGATGTGGAGGAAGGAGAGGTGGGCGACATGGGCACCCCACCAGGTGAGTGTCTGACACACCAGCTTACGGTAATCTATGCATGGCTGCCTTTTGTTTAATGTAATTTGTCTACTCTATTTTAGGGGATCTGGTTGTGCTTGATTCAAGCAACAGTGCCACCCCCGAGGATGTGGAGGAATTATGCTACATGGGCACCCCACCAGGTCAGTATCTGAGACAACAGCTTTATTATGGTAAGGTAAACTATGTATGTGTGCATATTTCTAAATACATTTTTTGGTTTCATTCCACTTTAGGTACAAGAAGTGACTATTTCACCTCAGAAAGTGCCCAACGGCTAATTGGTCAAATAATGGCCTGGAATAAGGACATCGATGAAATGCGTAATCGGCTGGATCGTATGCAGCAGGAAATGAAGGACATGATTGATGTTTTGGGTCGAATCTAAATGCCCTTTTTGAAACCCCAAAACATCAATCATGTCCTTCATTTCCTGTTTTGCTGACCCCATTCTGGGCCTTCTCTTTATTTTTTTGGCTGAACAGAAATGGCTGTTTAACCTAATTTAAAAAAGGAGGGCTGTTTCTCGTAAATACCTAAAAAATCCACAAAAAAATAAAACTTGATTTTCTCAAAAACCAAAAAAAAAAAAAAAACTTGATTTTACAAAAACCAAAAAAATAAAAAAACTTGATTTTAAAAAACACAAAAAAAAAAAAAAAAAATTGATTTAAAAAAAAAAAAAAAATTTGATTTTCTCAAAAACCAAAAAAAAAAAAAAACTTGATTTTAAAACAAAAAAAAAATTTTGATTTTCTCTAAAACCCAAAAAAAAATAAAACTTGATTTAAAAAAACCCAAAAAAAAGAAAAAAACTTGATTTGAAAAAAAACAAAAAAAATAAAAAACTTGATTTTTAAAAACAAAAAAAAAAAAAAAAAAAAAAAAAAAAAAGCCTGTTTGCGAAAATCAAAAAGCCAAAAATATTTTTTTGTGGATTAGGGAGAAATATTTAAATATAATTATATTTTGCAAAATTATTAAGAGATCATTATATTTTTGTCTATGAACATTTTATACTAAATGCAGAACTGAATGCATAACAACCATTAATAAAAACATCTCCTTATAGGAATTAAATAAATGTGTGGTTTGTTATTTCAATGCTCAGTATCAGTTTGGTTATAATTGTAAAAAAGTTGTTTACAGTGGCAATGGAGCTTATTTAGACATTTAAAATTAAAATACAGTTGGCACTACAACTGCTCGACCATAACCTAGGAGACAGCCCAAAAGAAAGGCAAGCAATTAATATAATGCAAGATTTCATCAATATTTTTTTTATTGTAAAAAATTAAATATCCTGGCCCATTGCAATGGCCCCCCTACCCATAAAATAATTAACATATTGCTGTCTAACTTGACGGGCACTTTGGGGGGCCAAGCCATTACGGACAGTATCCAGGCCCGTAAGGTTGGCATCTATTTGTCCGGCCTCAGGCCCAACTGTGCCTATATAATTCTGAGAATGTTTGTTTAAAAAGTTGTGCAGAATGCAGCACGATAAAATTATAAAATTAAGTTTGTATTCCGCCAAATTAATGGCTGTTTGAAACAGGCGGAACCGGCTGGCCAGAATTCCAAACGCATTCTCAACCACTCTTCTAGCTCTGGCCAGCCGGAAATTAAAAACCCTCCTCTCCGGGGTGAGGGTTCTTTGGGGGAATGGCCTCATGAGGTGCTTGCTGAGAGCGAAGGCTTCATCGGCAATGAAGACAAAGGGGAGTCCTTCCACGTTATCCGCATCAGGTGGCAATCCCAGGCCACCACTCTGGAGACGCTGGCAGAGCTCCGTCTGGGCAAATACTCCTCCATCCGACATCCGGCCATTCTTCCCCACGTCCACATATAAAAATTCATAGTGTGCCGACACCACCGCCATTAAAACAATACTGTGGAACCCCTTATAATTAAAATAGTATGACCCCGAATGGGGTGGTGGCACGATGTGGACATGTTTCCCATCTATAGCCCCTCCACAATTGGGAAAGTCCCAACGGCTGGCAAAATGGGATGCCACAGTCTGCCATTCCTGTGGCGTTGAAGGAAACTGGGGAATCAAACAAGAAAACCAAAATCAATTAATTTGTAAGCTAACATTGCAAGAAAATTAGACAATTAAAAACATTAGTCCCCAGCATCAGTATAACATTAAATAATTTAATTCTTCTGGAATAACTAATATGGAAAGGCACACTTATCAGATTGCTCACCCCCTCTGATGGAACATTGATTACATTTTAGGGGGTTGTGAAATCCCTAAAAAAAATTACTTTTAGGACACGCAGGAATTTAGGGACTAAAAAGGCTACAAGACTGCAGTTGTCGCACTCTGCAGGTGCAGTTGCTAACCAGCTTACAGTAAATGAGGTAATGTAAAAAGGCATTCATGTTGCAAGGAGTACACAATCACATGCAAGGGCAATTAATGAAAACACTTTGAGGCTTGCATATGATTTGATGATGGAAATCAGCAGAGCTTCTGCTCATTTACTAAGGCACTGGAACAAATGCACTTGTAGAGTGCACATGCATTTAGCAAAGTGCAACATATATTTGCTTTAGACAAATCAACACCACAGAACATTCAAGCAAATTTTTACGAGGGTGGGGGGGTTGTGAAATCTAGCTAATTGCTAATTAGCAGCACACTATTTGGAGTGAGTTTAGGTGGGGGGGGTTGTGAAATCTAGCTAATTGCTAATTATAAGCACACTAAATACACTCAAACAAAATACATTCAAAATGAGTAGACTAGGTGGATATGTTCACATCACTGCATGCTGGGGAGGTTATTGAAGGAAAATATACATGCATGACAAAAAATAACAGGAAAAAAATCCAGCATGTGTGAGGATAAAAAGGGGACATTCACACTATATTGCAATGATGGTAAGTAGTGTTTGAAGCAAGAAATACATTACATTATCAAAGATTACATAAAAGAACATGTGATGCTAATAAAAGAAAAATATCTTACCTTAATATAGTCCTTCTGCAGGACCTGGATGATGGCAGAACAGGTCTCTGGGATAATGATACCCAGAGCCTGGGGGGAGATGCCTGTCGAGAACTTAAGGTCCTGCAGGCTTCTCCCTGTCGCCAAGTACCGCAACGTGGCAACTAGCCTCTGCTCCGGAGTGATGGCTTGCCTCATGCAGGTATCCTGCCTGCTGATATAGGGGGTCAGCAAAGCCAACAAACGGTCAAAAACGGGGTCCGTCATCCGGAGAAAGTTCCTGAAATCCTCAGGATTATTCTCACGGATCTCACGGAGCAAAGGCATGTGACAGAACTGGTCACGCTGAAGCAACCAATTCTTGGTCCATGAACTCCTCCTCGCCCTGTTCATGGACTGGTCTTGGGCTGAAGAATAAACTACAGCACCAAACACATACAATGCACGAGCTCGACGACGAGTACGTACAGGTAACATGGTTTCAAAACGGTCGGCTGGTCAGAACGCACTTAACAGAACGCACTGAAGAACAGCAAGGCCTGTGAAGAACGACCTGAAAATCAGGAACGAGCGGCCAATAAAACAAAGATTTCTCAATGCCAACTGACCAAACGCACTGAAAAGCAGATACAAACCTCACAAGCACAGACTGAACAACAGTTAAAACGAACTGAAAAATACGAGTCTCACAAGCGCGAATCGTCTCTCACCAAACTTCTACTAACACGAGATAAACACGAGATTAGCAGAAGGAGCCCAAAGGGTGTCGTACGGGCTATTGAACTTCCGTTTTATAGTCTCGTCGGACTTGGTGTACGTCACCGCGTACTAGGCTGTCGTACTTTTGTGTGGTCATGTGTAGGCAAGTCCGTTTGTAAGAAAGTCTGCCGCAAGTCCGCCGAAGGTACGCCGGAAGTATGTCGGACAGGCTGTCGGACTTTTGTAGGTGAAAAGTCCGACCGTGTGTACGCGGCATAAGTGTAAAATCTTCCAGTTAATGTTGGATTATAGAAAAATTACCTATTAGGGGTATATATGATCTAATAATTAACCTTGAAGTGTTACTAAACCCACAACAGTAAAATCAGTCTGTATATGCAGTGAAGCAAGCTTGATATACTCACTGTGGAACTCAAGGGGTTAATCCTCTGCATTGTGTAAAAAGGCTGTTTGTTCCTGTCTTCTCTGATCCTCCCCTTCTTTTAATGTCTCCAATCCATCTCTACTGATAGAACAGAGCCTTTGGAGTCACTCTGCACATGCTCAGTTTGGTGTGTATTGCTGGAGAGGTTTTTTTTTTTGGGGGGGGGTTGCATGTGATCAGCACAGGGCCAATCACAGCACAGTTCCTGGATGAAAAAAAGCAACATCATGGTACTTAAATAAAACTTTGCCATAGTTAATCATTTTTATCCCTCCTATAGGCAAAAAATAGACTATATGGATATGATTAAAACAGAATGTTTGAATATGTCTCCAATCCATCTTTATTGATAGAACAGAGCCTTTGGAGTCACTCTGCACCTGCTGAGTTTGATGTGTATTGCTAGAGAGTTTTTTTTTTTTTTTTTGGGGGGGGGGGGGGTGCATGTGATCAGCACAGGGCCAATCAGCACTGTCCAGACAGAGGGCCAGGGCTCATGCACCCTCATAGGACAGTCAGAGGAGAATGAAAACTCCTCCTAAAAGCTTTAACCAGACACTGACTGACTCACAAGACTGCTATATACTACTGATGAGAAAAGGTATTTAGCAGTTTATATTTACTAAAATAATTGCATTTCCATGTTCGGTGTACTGTGGGAAATCAGATATAGTGAATGCAGGCTCCTGGGTTTAGTAACACTTTAATCATTAAAAAAAGTAAAGGATCTGAGGACTTTTTTTCACAGAGGAGAGAAACTTAGGGGACTTAATAGAGGAAGGCTATAAAAAGGTTTGTAAAACACTTGTGGAAATTGATCTGTATTTCTATAGCTAGATACTCTGAATATAGTAATTGTCACTGCTTGAAGTGTGAAGCCCATATACCAAACTTAAATCACATTCTATTTAACTATAGTAAAGTTAAGAGACTCTGGAAAAGAATTGCAGGTTAGCTGAGTGGAGAAATGCATAAGTTTATAATTTAAAACAATTGTGTTCCTACGTAGTACCCAGGATGGGAATTTATTCATTTGATAGTACTGATCACCTTGAGGCTGGGTTCACACTGCAGTTCGGAGAGGCTCACAGCAGGGGTCCATATCGTCCCTGTTCACCTTTTCAGGTCCGATTTCAGCCCAGATTTTTTGCTGAATTCGGACCTGAAACCAACCAGAAGACGCACAGGACACCTGTGCAAAGCGCACTGGAGCAGTTTCGGGGATGTGTGAACTGGCTTCATTGAGAGCCGGTCACAATCTCCTAACATGCGAACTGGATGCGGGGAAACCTGCCATCCAATTCGCAATATGGTGAACCCAGCTTGAAGCAGGGATATCCAGCTGGCCCTTCAGCTGTTGCAGAACTGCACATCTCATGAGGCATTGTAATACTCTGACATTCACAGACATCACTAGGTATGATGGGAATTGTAGTTCCTAAATAACTGGAGGGCCGTAGTTTGGAGACCTCTGCATTCAGCCTGGGTTGACACATGTGTAGTGCGAATTGAAGCTTAGGTTTCACTGGGAAGATAAAAATCAGTTGTTCAGAGGTTCCTCTGCGTTTTAGCTGCGGATCAGTGAGCAGGGGGGGGGGGGAGAGGGGGAGGTGTAGTGAGGAGAAGGAAAAAATCCATGTTCAGAACGCAATGCATCAGCGAATCAGATGCGTTCCCATACAAGATAATGGGCTTGTAATTCGCACCGCAATGCCCAGAAAACGCACACGTTTTTTGTTCAATGCGCAGTGCGAATGCAACGCACATATGTGAACCAGATGCATTCATATGAATGTATTTTAAAATGTCCTGCGAATTGGATGCGGTGTAAGCCACATCTAATTCGCATAGGTGTGAACGGGGGCTAAAGGAATGGGGTAGATTGAAGAGTACCTTGAATAAATAATATCAAATATTACATTTCTCAATTTGTTAAAGAGGAGCTTTATGGATCTTTGGGTGGTAAGCCTCTGAAAACAGAAGGTGGTTTTGAAGGTGGATTGACCAACTATAGATATACATTTCCAGTGTTCCAGTTATTGTATCTTCATTTTGTGTAAACTTTATTTTTGCCTTATCTCGACTATGTTGATTTACATAAAAGTTTAAAAAAAAAAACAGACACTGCCTTAGAAATTCAGGTGGCCTCAATCATTTGTGGTACACAATACATTTTACCTATTGTATGAAGTTGCCCTTTACCAGGGCAGATCCTAGGGTCACCGGCGCCTGGGTGCAGAAATATTTCTGGCGCCCCCACATGGGCGTGGTCATCTTACCAACTCCTCCCCTTTACAAATGTTTCTATGGCAACGACTCAAACACAGAGATGCTCCCCTAAGAAGTCTTTGTTACCCTAGGATCCTCCCATGATCTTTTAACAATAAAAAAAATACAGGAAGAGCTTACACTAATGACACCTGGAGGGGAGTCTCTCTGATGCACACAAAGAGGGCTTCTGTTAGAGAGTCTGTTAGAAAGAGCCCCCAGACATAATACAGGAGACAGTCAGAGACTGCAGACAAACTACAGGAGATGGTCAGAGACTGCAGACATAATACAGGAGATGCTCAGAGATTGCAGACATAATACAGGAGATGGTCAGAGACTGCAGACATAATACAGGAGATGGTCAGAGACTGCAGACATAGTACAGGAGATGCTCAGAGACTGCAGACATAATACAGGAGATGATCAGAGACTGCAGACATAATACAGGAGATGGTCAGAGACTGCAGACATAATACAGGAGATGGTCAGCGACTGCAGACATAATACAGGAGATGGTCAGAGACTGCAGACATAGTACAGGAGATAGCCAGAGACTGCAGACATAGTACAGGAGATGCTCAGAGATTGCAGACATAATACAGGAGATGGTCAGAGACTGCAGACATAATACAGGAGATGGTCAGAGACTGCAGACATAGTACAGGAGATGCTCAGAGACTGCAGACATAATACAGGAGATGATCAGAGACTGCAGACATAATACAGGAGATGGTCAGAGACTGCAGACATAATACAGGAGATGGTCAGAGACTGCAGACATAATACAGGAGATGGTCAGAGACTGCAGACATAGTACAGGAGATAGCCAGAGACTGCAGACATAGTACAGGAGATAGCCAGAGACTGCAGACATAGTACAGGAGATGGTCAGAGACTGCAGACATAATACAGGAGATGATCAGAGACTACAGACATAGTACTGGAGATGGTCAGAGACTGCAGACATAATACAGGAGATGATCAGAGACTGCAGACATAATACAGGAGATGGTCAGAGACTGCAGACATACTACAGGAGATGGTCAGAGACTGCAGACATAATACAGGAGATGGTCAGAGACTGCAGACATATTACAGGAGATGGTCAGAGACTGCAGACATAGTACAGGAGATGATCAGAGACTGCAGACATAATACAGGAGATGGTCAGAGACTGCAGACATACTACAGGCGATGGTCAGAGACTGCAGACATAGTACAGGAGATAGCCAGAGACTGCAGAAATACTACAGGAGATGGTCAGAGACTGCAGACATAATACAGGAGATGGTCAGAGACTGCAGACATAATACAGGAGATGGTCAGAGACTGCAGACATAGTACAGGAGATGGTCAGAGACTGCAGACATAATACAGGAGATGGTCAGAGACTGCAGACATAATACAGGAGATGATCAGAGACTGCAGACATAGTACAGGAGATGGTCAGAGACTGCAGACATAATACAGGAGATGGTCAGAGACTGCAGACATAATACAGGAGATGGTCAGAGACTGCAGACATAGTACAGGAGATGGTCAGAGACTGCAGACATAATACAGGAGATGATCAGAGACTGCAGACATAATACAGGAGATGATCAGAGACTGCAGACATAGTACAGGAGATAGCCAGAGACTGCAGACATAGTACAGGAGATGGTCAGAGACTGCAGACATAATACAGGAGATGGTCAGAGACTGCAGACATAATACAGGAGATGGTCAGAGACTGCAGACATAGTACAGGAGATGGTCAGAGACTGCAGACATAGTACAGGAGATGATCAGAGACTGCAGACATAGTACAGGAGATGGTCAGAGACTGCAGACATAGTACAGGAGATGGTCAGAGACTGCAGACATAGTACAGGAGATGGTCAGAGACTGCAGACATAATACAGGAGATGGTCAGAGACTGCAGACATACTACAGGAGATGGTCAGAGACTGCAGACATAGTACAGGAGATGATCAGAGACTGCAGACATAATACAGGAGATGGTCAGGGACTGCAGACATACTACAGGCGATGGTCAGAGACTGCAGACATAGTACAGGAGATAGCCAGAGACTGCAGAAATACTACAGGAGATGGTCAGAGACTGCAGACATAATACAGGAGATGGTCAGAGACTGCAGACATAATACAGGAGATGGTCACAGACTGCAGACATAATACAGGAGATGGTCAGAGACTGCAGACATAATACAGGAGATGGTCAGAGACTGCAGACATAGTACAGAGATGGTCAGAGACTGCAGACATAATACAGGAGATGGTCAGAGACTGCAGACATAATACAGGAGATGATCAGAGACTGCAGACATAGTACAGGAGATGGTCAGAGACTGCAGACATAATACAGGAGATGGTCAGAGACTGCAGACATAATACAGGAGATGGTCAGAGACTGCAGACATAGTACAGGAGATGGTCAGAGACTGCAGACATAATACAGGAGATGGTCAGAGACTGCAGACATAGTACAGGAGATGGTCAGAGACTGCAGACATAATACAGGAGATGGTCAGAGACTGCAGACATAATACAGGAGATGATCAGAGACTGCAGACATAGTACAGGAGATGGTCAGAGACTGCAGACATAATACAGGAGATGGTCAGAGACTGCAGACATAATACAGGAGATGATCAGAGACTGCAGACATAGTACAGGAGATGGTCATAGACTGCAGACATAATACAGTAGATGGTCAGAGACTGCAGACATGTTACAAGAGATGGTCAGAGACTGCAGTTCCTATGGACATTAGTAGATAATGGCCGATCGGCCCTCTCACCTGACCCAGCGATACAGCAACGGTTCCTCTGATCAGGAGTCAGCTCACTCTGAATTGCCTGTGGTGACTCCGCTGGGTAGCACCCAGATCTGTATTCCTGCAATGACTCCATTCCTTTCTCTGCCAGGGATGGCGCTAGGCTGTGTGGCTTTCCCTCTGGTGGCGCAGGGCAGCAGGGTTCTCTCTCTGATGGTGTTCCCTCAGCACTGTCCTCTCCCTCTGGAGTCCTGGGTGTACTTCCCTGAAAGCTTTCCCGGCTCCTGGCTCTCTCTCTCTTTCCCATTCAGCTGGGCATGCTGTGTGAGCTGCAGTTTCTGTGTTACAGTGGGGCTGCCTGTCCTCGGGACTATATGTCCCACAATCCTCTTCTCTGCTCCTTTTTCTATTCTGTTTCCTCCCTGGTTGATATGAAGGCGGGGGAAGAAACATAGTAGGCAGCTGTGCTGGCCAGCACTGCTCAGTAGTACAGCAGCACGCAGGAGGAGAGGGAGGGGGGAAAGGAGAGCCCGCAGCTGCATTGGCTTCACTAGGGTTGGGGTCACCCCCCTTCCACCAACTATAGTTGCCCCTCAGTACAGACCCCCCTCCACTACATATAGACCCCCCTCCGGCAGAGCAGAAACCGCACTAAGAATAAACCCCTCCCTCAGTACAGACCTTACTCAGTACAGATCCCCCCCAGGTAACCCCCCCTCCATTAGTACAGACCCCCCCAGGACAGATCTCCCTCTCCATTAGTACAGACCCCCACAGGACAAACCACCCCTCCATTAGTACAGACCCCCCAGGACAGACCCCCCCCCATTAGTACAGACCCCCACAGGACAAACCACCCCTCCATTAGTACAGACCCCGCAGGACAGACACCCCCATTAGTACAGACCCCACCTCCATTAGTACAGACCCCCCCTCCATTAGTACAGACCCCCCCTCCATTAGTACAGACCCCCCAGGACAGACCCCCTCTCCATTAGTACAGACCCCCCCATCCATTAGTACAGACCCCCCCATCCATTAGTACAGACCCCCCCTCCATTAGTACAGACCCCCTCCATTAGTACAGATCCCCCCTCCATTAGTACAGACCCCCCTCCATCAGGACAGACCCCCCGTCCGTTAGTACAGACCACCTCAGGACAAACCTCCCCCCTCCATTAGTACAGACCTCCCGACAAACCACCCCCCCATTAGTACAGACCCCCCCCCTCAGGACAAACTACCCCCTTCCATTAGTACAAACCCCCCCCACACAAACCACCCCCCTCCATTAGTACAGACCCCTATAAACCACCCCCCCATTAGTACAGACCCCCCTCAGGACAAACCACCCCCCCTCCATTAGTACAGATCCCCCCCACCAACCACCCCCCCTCCATTAGTACAGAGTAGACCCCCCCAAAAAAACCACCCCCCTCCATTAGTACAGACTCCCCCTCCATAAGTACAGACCCCCCCTCAGGACAAACCCCCCCTCCATTAGTACAGACCCCACGATAAACTAACCCCCCCATTAGTACAGACCCCCTTCAGGACAAACTACCCCCCCTCCATTAGTACAGACCCCCCCCACAAACCCCCCCTCCTCTATTAGTACAGACCCCCCCCAAAACCCCCCCTCCTCTATTAGTACAGACTCCCCCCCACAAACCCCACCTCCTCTATTAGTACAGACCCCCCCACAAACCCCCCTCCTCTATTAGTAGTAGGGGGGTTTGTGGGGGGGAGTCTGTACCAATAGAGGAGGGGGGTTTGTGAGGGGGGAATCTGTACTAATTTAGTACAGACTCCCCCCCACAACCCCCCCTCCTCTATTAGTACAGACTCCCCGAGTCCCCCCACAGACCCCCCCCAGGACAAACCCCACCCGGGTGGAGAAGATCGTGACAGAGAGGAGAAAAATAAATGACAGGCGCTGAACGTCGCGCCGCACGGCACGGACCGCCCCGCCCCCCCAACGACGTCACTGCGCGGGTCTCTCTCCGAACAGAGAGAGCCGCTCCGATCTCCTCTGACAGGAGGATGGAGGGGGCGGGGACGGACTTAAGCAGGATACACAGCGGCGGCGGAGAGAGCGGCCTGTGGACACCAAGAAGAGGAGGAGGAGGGAGGGGAGCACTCTGGCGCTTGAGCGCCCCCACCTCTGTGGCGCCTGGGTGAACTGCACCCCGTGCACCCGCCTAGGATCGGCCCTGCCCTTTACCCTGGGACCTCCGCCCTGTATACCTGTGAGCAGGGCCCATTAAAAATCTCACACAGAAATTTGTGGAACACCAAGAAGCACATAACTGTAATGCTTGTGCAATGCCATGCTATCCTACAGCACATCTGTGGTCTGCAGAATACAAGGCATGGTCTTACTTAAGGTGATTGTAAAGGAAAAAAAAAAACATGTCATACTTACCTGCTCTGTGTAATGGTTTTGAAACTTAAGACACACAGAACATGTTTTGGCTCCTGTTGCTGCATCTCAGCCAATCAGGAGGGAGAGTCCCGGGAGAGCCGACTCTCATTCACATTGTTGATTTTGGATCTGGCTTAAGTAAGTATTAGGGGGGCTGAGGGGGCATCTGGACACTGAAGATTCATGAAGGTAAAAAACCTTCAGCCTTTACAACCACTTTAATCTTTTTTAGTTTCAAGCTTACTGTGAACAGATACAGTATCTCTGGGTCTCCTTATCCAACTTTTGTCTCCATTGACATCTGCAGGGACTGCTACGGAGATCCACATTTTGTGTTTTCCTCTTTGATAATTCTTTTAATGATAAATTGAATGGTATGCTAATACGAACCTTTTACTTCCCAACCTTCGAAGTGCAGCAGACACAGAAACACTTGAGCTTGCTAAAAGCTTCTAAAAGAAAAGTATAGGAAATGGAGTTAAGCCATTAAATGTGACGCACATAAAGAACGCAAAGGAGAAAGCAGAGCACATTCAGTAATAAAATGGAGGAAAGGGACACACAGAGCAGACTGCAAAAATGCTGCTTATGAGATCCATTATGGAAATGACAGTACAAAATGTACAAAAATGTATTTCCTGTAAACAGCAATAAGTTTCCTCTGACCTTTTTAAAGACAGCTGAGCAAATCATTAAATGCATTTGCATTTCTTAATTGAAAAAGCATCGCAACTCAAAAATGATTGTTGAGCCATGACACAACAACCCTTCCCTGCACCTCCCCTACTAAACTGCAAGGTAATTATACACATTTCAAGGTGCCATCAAGAAGGCTTATTTTATTTTATGAGCTGTTGTTTGAAAAGCTTCAGGGCAGAGCAAATGTTGGCCCTATGAGTCTAGCTGTAGTTGTCTAGTGATGATAATTTTTAATGCAAAAATTATTTCAAGAACAAGGGGACATTAAAAAAATATAAACTGCATTTAAGCCCAACTGAACATATAGTGTTAGCTAGATTCATGCCAGTGGCTTCAAAACAAATGATGTGGAATGCCTTACAGTTTATTTTCTTTGGAAAGCAGCCACAGACTAAGTAAAAAAGCATGTCCCCTGCCAGAATGCTGCAGAGAAGTACCCTTACACTGTGTGTTGAAACAGTGTTCTCTCTGCAGAGGTCTGACATGCATTTTGTTGAATCAGAGCTAGGGCTAATGCATAACAATCAGGGATTGCCTGGCACAGTCACAGAAATCAGACCGTTACCCCGTCTGAGCCTGTCCCGGGCAGAATCCCAAAATTCCACCTCTGTCACGGACAGCTGTGCTAGTGAGTGTAGTCAAAGCTCAGGTGCTGCTGGGTGGGATGCCAAGAGACAGAGCAGCAGAACATTGTTTGCTGGTCCATCCCTCCCCCTAACTCTTCCCCCAGCAGCTTAGATCAGATACTCTCATTACAAGTCACTTGGACTGAACACCACCCAGGAGGCGGAGCCTACAAGGCTTGCAGTGTCTGATTGGCTGGGACACAGGAAGGGGGTGTGGCTGGCCTCTGAGATCATGCCCAGCCTGCCATCTGAAGGGAAGCAAATCAAGGAAGCATATTGCTGGATTAAAAAAGAGAGGGGGTGCGGCGCGGTGATGAACAGGGAGAGACACCCGAGGCAGGTACCCATGCCTGCTGCCAGAAAAGCTTACAGCCGTGTGTCCTATAGAAAGCTGTCTGATGACTGTCCTATGCAGCCGGGAACAGCCCAGCTCTGCTCATAACCCCCTACTTCACCAACCTTTCATGCAAACCTCTTCTCTATCCCCCCAATTTTCTGTTTCAATTGTTTTTATTGGTATTTTAAGAAAATGCAGCAAACAATCCTTGCATGTTCTGAATCATACAATAAGAACTGGTACAAAACAAATGAGGGGAGGAGAGTATGGAATCGGGGGAAGAGCTTGGTAAACCAGTTAGGTCTTTAGTAAGGCCTCAGTGGAACATGTGGGCATAAAAGAAGTAGACAAGAAAAGAAAACTTTGAGTTATGAACATAGTGCATTACAGAGACATTATTATCCCTGAGAGGTGGCTGTCAGGATTATTGCCCTGTATATCAATATGCAGATCAAGGAGGGTAGGAAGATCCTGAGATTGAGACCTTGCTGAAACATAGTCACTGTGAGTAGACCCTCAAAAACGATATAGAGGGTTCTAGTCCAGTGACTATTTTTCTCCGAATATCTTCCCCCTGTCTCCGCTGATGGGGGCTCCAAACCCTCAATTATAGCAGTAAAATTTGTTTGAGTAGGAAAAGAGAAAAGGAGGAGATAAAAAGGGTGAAGGGAGGGGGAAAAGCAGATAGAGCATGATTCCTAGATCAGTTAGGATCAGAGGAACAATAGAAATGGTAAAGAAAGAAAGAGGAAAGAAGTGAGTCCGTCCGGGGATGCTCCAGTCATTATCGACCTCAGTCTCCTGGGACCTGCAAATAGTTTAGCCAAGGAGACCAAACTTTTTCAAAGGTTGGTTGCTTAGCTTGTAAGATGCTCACTACCTTTTCATTCAGCATGATCCACTTAAGTTTCCGTTTGATCAGAGCCATATCTATGACAGGGCTTTTCCATGCTGTGGCTATAGTGATTTTAGCTGCCAGGAACATGAAATAAATCAGGGTCTTGGTATGTCGAGGAATATTTTCAACAGGCTTATTTATTAAGGCTATACTCGCTTCTTTAGGGATATTGACCATCGTGACAGAGAAAATAAGTGAGTGTACCCTTATCCAAAAGCGGCGGACCTTAGGGCACGCCCACCACATTTGTGATGGTGTTCAAATTTGACCACAACCCCTAAAGCACCCAACTGAGGTGCCTGGATACATTATTGACAAGCGCTCTGGCATCAAGTACCATCTGGCGTGGACTTTATAGCCTGCTTCTATCAAGGCTACATTCAGAATGCCTTGAATTCTCATGCTCCATTTACGCCAGTCTTCTGCCCCAGGGGTTATGGACAGATCCCTCTCCCATGCCACCTGGTAGGGTAATCTATCATTATTGGTGATAAACAGTTGATATAATAGCGAGATTCTCCCCCGCAGAGCAGCATCCTGCATGCATCTGTTTTTTAACACAGTACGGACTGCCACATCAGAGCTGTCTTTCCGTGGGGATTGGAGAAAGTGATACATTTGTTGCAAGGGGAAGCTCTCAGCGGGGGGCATCTCCAGGCTTCCCGTGAATTATGATGAAGGAGGTATGCCTCTATGGTCAAAATAGTCGCCTATACGGTACATTCCCCTATTCAGCCACCAGCTGTACCTGTCAGGTTGCAAACCCGGTGGAAACAGGGGGTTGCCAAAAAGGAGTGCTGATGGGATATGTGAAGAGCGCAGAGGCCATCTCATGCAGCTTGTATCCCACACCTGTAGTGAATGGGAGAGCGTTGGGCACAGTATAGCCCTACGATGTTTCGGGGGGACCCAAAGGACGAGATCTATTGCAAGTGGGAAACTTGCCTGGGCCTCTATGGCAACCCAATCTGGTTGGTAATGTTTGCTATGAAGTTGGCCTAACTGAGCGAGCTGTGCTGCCACGTAGTATTTCCTAAAGTTTGGTCCTCCTAGTCCGTCAGTATCTTTAGGAGCGTACATTGTGGCCCTTGCTATTCTGGGTCCTTTGGTACCCCAGATAAATCGGAGTACTTTGGATTGGAACATTTGAGTGGCGCTAACAGGGACCTGGATTGGTAAAGTACAAAAAAAATATAGTAACCTAGGCAGAATTGTCATTTTCACTGAAGCAATCCTACCTATCCATGATATGCTTACATCCGACCACGCCTGCATGTCTTCTAACAGCCTAGCAAATAGAGTACGGTAGTTAGCCTTGTAAAGGGAGGAAATGGTCAATCAGATTCCTAAATATGAGAGGGACGTCAGCTACCACTGAAATGGGTATTGAGATTGAATGCTCTGTAGTATCGGGATTGGTAGATTGATGTTCGTCGCTTCTGATTTGTCATGGTTAACTATGAGCACAGAAACTCTCCCAAAGCGACCCAGGAGGGAAAGTAAGTTTGGCAGAGTACAACAAACAACAAATCATCAGCGAATAGAGCACACTTATGGCTCCTCCCCCCACTCTCTATCCCCAAAATGTCTGGGTTCTGCCGTATCGCTATTGTGAGAGTTTCGATGGCTATGACGAACAGTATAGGAGATAGCGGGCATCCCTGTTGGGTGCCCAACGAGATGGGTATTGGATCCGATCTATGGCCCCTAAGAACTATCTGAGCTGTGGGTGAGCTATGTGATGAGTGCAGTGAGGCCAAGAACTTGGGACCAAACTTCCACCTCAACAGCACCCGGAAAAGGAAAGGCCATGAGAGGGAGTCAAAGGCTTGGGTAATTAGTGCTCTACTAGAGTCCATGTCTATTGGGTCGCCCCTTTGGGTGGCTTTAAAGAATAACGCTAAAGACTTTGCCAAAAAAGGAGCAAATTTTTTATAGTATAAGGTTGTGAACCCATCTGGTCCTGGCGCTTTGCCTAATGGGGCTTGTTTAATGGCTGCCAATACCTTCTCCACTGTAATGTCCTTATCCCCCCAATTTTTTTCACTCCCCCTCTTTTCTATCACCTCCAATTATGCTCACTCCCCAATCCCCAACTTTGCTCACCCCCCCTTCTCCACCCCCCTCCAACTCTGCTCAACCCCCCCTACTTTGCTCACCCCCCCTTCTCCATCCCCATCCCAACTCTGCTAACTCCCCCTCTGCTCCATCCCCCCCCAACCCTACCTACATTTCCTATATATTACCATATTTTCCACTATGTAAGTCATCTCAGACTCTAACCCACCTCCTTTAAGCCACACCCAATATTTTGCGTAATGTAAACTACGTCCACTTTTCGCTGTGGCGCATTTTTTAAATCCTGCTAGACCACACCTACAAATGAATGCCCCACCTCTAATTAAAATACTCCACCTACAGAAAAAAAGTGCCCTAAAATTTTTCAGAATGTTGGCAACTGTGCTAATGATCTGATTGTTCCTAATGTATTAATAGCAGGAATGGATGAATGAGTGCAAAGTTAAAAGGTCAGTTCACTTTTACAAAAACATCCCCAAGAATTACAGCATCCTCAGTAAATTAATATGCAATGCTCCATTTTTTTTCCAGTTTCTCATTTCACTACCCTCCCTTCTCTGTTCTACAGATGGCAGGACTCACTGAGCTTTGTAAGCCTGGCCCCAGAAACTCATGAACGAGCACTTGGCTTCATTCCCTACCAGGGCGGTAGATCATTTTTTGTTCTGGGGGGGTTCAGCAGCAGGTACTATGTAAAAGTATTTTTAAATAACACAAACTGCGTCAAATTAATAAAGACTGGAAAAAGGAAAACCTATGTTTTGCTTATATTAAGCAATAACATCCTTGATCCTATTGAGAATTGAACCAGATATCTGTTTTGCCTTCTTCCAGTTTTTATGAACATTGCCCAGTGAGATTGGTGGTGCACTGTAATAGCCAATCTTACTGGACAGGTGCAAAGGGGCACCATCTTGTGGAAGGCAGCACACTCACTGATTTTTTTTTTTACGCAGCATACTAGGCAAAAGAAGTACTGTGCAAAGTCCATACATACAGAACGTACCTCCCAACTTTCAAGCTTGAGAAGGAGGGCCATGACAGGGAGGCAGTGATCTGCGGTGCGCATAGTATGCCGCTGCAAAAAAGTGGGTATGGCCAAACATGATAATGGGAGGGTCTTAAGGGACATGGTTAAACAAAACCTGGGCTTCCTTGTACAGGCAGTCCCCGGGTTACAAACAAGACAGGGTCTGTAGGTTTGTTCTTAAGTTGAATCTGTTAGTAAGTCGGAACTGGTACATTTTTGTAAGTGTAGCTGCAGCCAAAAAAAAACATTTTTAAGCTTTTTGGATAGCATAGGGAAGGGTTATCATCCCTGTAACCTTTGTTTTGCTGTCTGTGCCCATGTTCAGAAGATTTCACCTCACTTTCTGTCCCAATGAGAATTGGATTTAGAAAATTTTGGGTTGTTGTGGAAACCTTGGTGATAAAGCATCAGTGAATTGCCCTTCCTAGGGGTAGATTTCCTCTCACTTCCTGTTGTCTCCCTCCATTTGTAAGTAGGAGTTGTTTGTAAGTCGGATGTTTGTAACTAGGGGACCGCCTGTACCTATAAAATATGCTGAGGCTGAGTCTTCCATAATTGCTGTTGTGTTAGCTTATTAGGCCCTGACTGTTCACATGTAGCAATTTGGGATCGAGGACAGAATGACTGTGATTCTGCCCGCAATTCCAAATCACACTGCAATGCTGGCAAAATGCAGCACATGTGTTTGTGTTCCATTAATTTTTAGTGGTACCAAAACACGGTGTGGGTTTGGATGCTTGTTGTGTGATAAATCGCTCAACAATCACAGCAAAAATACACCACATTGTGGTGCCAGTAAAAATGAATGGAGCATAAACACTTAGGCTGCGTTTTGCCAGCATCGCAGTGTGATTTGGAATCGGGCACAGTGGCAGGCAGAATCACAGCAATATTCTGCCCACGATCCCAAATCGCTACATGTGCATAACAGGCTAACACAACAGCAATTATGGAAGACTCAGTCCAGCGCCCCAATCACCAACTTTGCCAGCAGTTGCCACAATTGCAGATACCAGTAGAATGACAGGAATAAATTCTGCAGCATTCTAAGCTAGCCTGACTAAGGAGGACACAAGGAAAAGAGGGACACACCTAGTAACCCAGGATGGACTGGGTGCAGTCATGTTGGAAAAGAAAATGGTCTTCCCTAAACTGTTACCACAAGATTGGAAGCTTACAACTGTCTAAATTGCCTTTATATTGTAAGCTTTAACAATATCCTTCATTGGAACCCCTGAGCTTAATAATTTGGAGGGATATTCCACATTTTGTACTTTGACCATATAGTGTATATTTTATCTTCGCCATAAAAAAATAAAAGAAAAAATATGTCTGTATGCTCTATATATTGATGCACACAGTCTGCATCTTGGCTTCTCTTCTGCTCTGTGAAATTTGCTAGAGAACAGAAAAACAAGACTTCATTCTTATACAGTATATCTAAACCATGCAATCAATTTGATGCTAAACCACTGTGACACAAGGTGAAATGTACATTGTTTAAACGCTGAGGCAGAATCAAACCGTATTTGAATACAGATGCACAATTTTTATTTAGAGAAAATGGACATTCTAGGAGAGATCTATTGGTTTGGAACTCTACACTGCAAGCGATAGAGAGGTCTGTGAAATATTCTGCTATATTCTGCTATGGTTATGATTGCGCATATTCTTACATATATTTGTGTACATGAGCAGGCACTTGTTCGCAAATTTCTAGTCCCTGCAGGGACTTTGCATTCAGAAGGAGAGATGCAGTGACTTTTTTTTTATAAGAGAACTACTGGATATCAGAAAGTTTTTTTGTTTATTCTCTTTTTATTACAGTTTTGTATGTGTTACATTGGTAATACTTAACATCACATGTGTACAGATTTGAAAAAAAGGGGTAAAGTGGAGAAAGAGAGTGGTGAGATTTAACTCCATGTAGCAGATGGTTGTCCTTATGCTGTATGTGTAAAAATACATTCTGGCAACCAACAGTAGAAATAAAGCATAATTATCATTAAGTATACATATTTTGTATTACAAGTAATAGTGGAACGGTAAGTCTAAATTGAGATAGAGGGGCCTGGGAGCAGTTGTTGGAAATAAGGGTATGTATTCAACCCTCCAGTAGCAAAAATGTGTCTTTGGATATTGCTGGGTGTGACGGGAGGGCCCGTGGAACTCAGAATACATCTTATGTCTAAGTCACCCTGTGCCATCCTGGCACAGGGTGAGTGAGAAAATATATCTTGGACTACTTAAAATGGGACAGTAATATTTGTCCACAATATCTCCCAGGATGTATGTAGAGACTATTATTGGTTTGGTTGATTCTGAACTCAATCTGTTAATTGAGTGAGCTGATCACATTAGCCTCCATGACTGCCTAGGAGACAAACTGTTGATGAATAGGCTGAGGAGGGGGGGAGATTGTTGTTTGTATTGTTAATTGTAATTAGCTCCAGCTATTGTGTTTATACTACTGTGTGAAGCTCGGTGCCCACAAGTCTGTCATCTGGTCTGGGTAATTTTTTTTTTTTTTTTTGAGATGGTGAACCTCTATCCACAGACACCAGTTATAGAGGTAGGGGATTTAATAGACTTTTCTGCTGAGGAAGAACAACCTGATGAGCCTCCAGCAGAAGAGCTTGTATTAGGGCCAAACTTCACTGTGCTCTGCCCAGTCACCCTGTCTTCTCTCCAGCGGCAGAAAGGACTCCAGGGAGAAGGGCCAGTTCAGGCCTCTCCCCAGTGGCAGATATGTTCTCTGAGAGAGGCAGAGGTTGGCTGGGTGAGTAATGCTTTGTTTGGAACAATTTATTTGGGGTACTGTGTGGGTACAGGCATTAGAGGACTGGAGCTACTTACTAACTTCGGAGTCAACCCGTCTGGGGTCTCCTCCTGTGTTAGTCTTCTGCCGAAAGGGGAGAGATGTGACGGGAGGGACCGTGGAACTCAGAATACATCTTATGTCTAAGTCACCCTGTGCCATCCTGGCACAGGGTGAGTGAGAAAATATATCTTGGACTACTTAAAATGGGACAGTAATATTTGTCCACAATATCTCCCAGGATGTATGTAGAGACTATTATTGGTTTGGTTGATTCTGAACTCAACCTGTTAATTGAATGAGCTGATCACATTAGCCTCCAGGACTGGCTAGGAGACGAACTGTTGATGAAGAGGCTGAGGAGGGGGGGAGATTGTTGTTTGTATTGTTAATTGTAATTAGCTCCAGCTATTGTGTTTATACTACTGTGTGAAGCTCGGTGCCCACAAGTCTGTCATCTGGTCTGGGTAATTTTTTTAGTTAATTAGCTCATGTTAATTATGTTAATTAGGTTACAGTTGTATTGTTAGAGGAGGTTCCAACGGCATATAAAGTCTTGTAATTTTGATTCTAAATACAACAGTTCATGTTAGCAACAAGCAAGTGTCGCCTTGTTTTGTGCTCAGAGAGGTTGGAATATCTGATATCTGTATACAGACTGGGAAGAAGTGGTATATGATGGAAGCACTCAAGCGGAGTGTGGGACGTTCCGTGACATTGAGGCTAATGTGATCAGCTCACTCAATTAACAGGTTGAGTTCAGAATCAACCAAACCAATAATAGTCTCTACATACATTCTGGGAGATATTGTGGACAAATATTACTGTCCCATTTTAAGTAGTCCAAGATATATTTTCTAACTCACCCTGTGCCAGGATGGCACAGGGTGACTTAGACATAAGATGTATTCTGAGTTCCACGGGCCCTCCTGTCACACTGGGCTAAAAGTTTGAATATAGGTGAGTTTCTGTGGGCAAACCACAGGACTATGTCTTAAGGGTCTACCTATTTTGCTTGGATACCACCAGGGTCTCCATTACATTGATCTGAGTCAGGATTTGTGCCCATTTAGCTAGGATTTGTGTGTATTTAGCATACGTAGATTTCCAGTGTCTGGAGATTGCCATTCTGTAGACAGAAGGCAATGATACCGAAAAGTAAAAATTTTGGGGCTGTCCAACTAAATATGAAGCTAGTTGCTAATTGCATCAGAAAATCTTCAGTAGTAGTTATGCGATCAATGACTAAATGTGGGTAAGTTCTAAAAGAGTTTGATAACATAGAGAAAAACGTTTGTAGTTATTTCTTTGTAGATAGCAGGACACAGACAATGTGTGCATGAGTATAAAGCATTTTTTTATAATCATTATCTGAGCAAGGATCTCACAGGTATCTGTCATGGTCAGGGGTGTCAGAAACCATGAATCAGCCCAAGACAGAAGTACAGTAAAATCACACTTGTTTATTAATAAAAAATAAAGGGTAAATAAAGTAAGCGTAGTCAAAGCATAGCCAGAGTCCTGTAACTGGATCGGGTATTCAGCCAAGCCAGAGTTCTGTAACCAGATTGGGTAATCAGCCAAGCCAGAGTTCAGTAACAAGATCGTGTAATCAGCCAGGCCAGAAGTCAGGGATCCAAGTAGAGGAACAGGAGCCAGAAGGGATGTCAGCAAAGCCAGTCTTTAAACAGGAACGCAGGAGATGATTTCTTGTGTGTGACCAAGGTGAAAGCAGGAATGAAGTGAGCTGGAGATCTTTAAGTAGGCAGGGTTCACAACAGCTGGTTAATTGTGGAGAGAGATGAGAGCTGGCAATTAGCCGACAGCTAAGCAGCCAGCTCAGAGAAGGAAGGGCTGAGCAATCCCTGACAAGGGGTCAAGCTTGGAGACCAGTAGCTATAGCAGTAGAGAGGTTCCCACTGACCAGCAGGATAAGTACATGAGTAGGTCACCCTGGCAGATGATGCAGGTTCACCTGAGACATCATGTGCTTAGTGCTTCATCAGCTTAGTGCTGATGAAGCACTAAAGGGTCTTCATCAGAGCTCCTGATGGTGTAGATGGGTTTTGCTACATGCTAGTGCCCATGCATGGTTCTCAGGATCACCCCACCAAGATGTGAGCAAGCCAGGGTCCAAGAGCAGATGTAGCAGGTCGAGATCAAGCTGAAGCATAGTCAGTAAGCATGCCAAAGGTCAGTTACAAGTGGTTGAAAGTTGAGATTAAGAGAAAGTGTAGTTGAGGAATAAGTCAAAATTTGGTAACAGGTGGTAGTGAAAATAAGGACAGCTGCAAGTGAAGATAGCACAATAATAATATGGCAAACAGGAAGTACAGAGACATGTCTTAAATCAGTGAGTTCATGGGAGGAGCAAAAAGTTCAAGGTTCACCAGAAACAAGGCAACCATGTCCAAGGGTTTAGACAGGGAACTGTACAGCATCTTAGGTAGCTCAGACACAACAGGGGTCCTTGGTTCAGATCTGGGTCCTGACATTCTGTCATATAGGGAGGTCTTCCCGCAGAAATCCCTCCCCAAAACAGCCCTTAGTGAGAAATCTCATATAAAGGTGGTTCTCTGTATGAGTGGAATGCGACAAGGGAAAACAGTTCAAATATAAGGGGTAAGTGTGGCTTGAGGGCACAGAGAAAGCTCTGTAGTTGCCTGGATGTGAATTAGTCAGTGGCATGGGCAGTTGAGGATGGGGTCATTGAAGAGCCTGGAATTTTAGCGTAAGGCATGACAAAGTCTATGTAGAAGTTGGCTATGCTGGACGTCACTATCGTTGCACCAAAAGAAAAACTTTGGTGTATGTTACAAGGGAAGGGTTCAGTTAAAGACACATTTGGGGGTATTTACGAAAGGCAAATCCACTTTGCACTACAAGTGCAAACTACAATTGCAAAGTGCACTGAAAGTGCATTTGGAAGTGCAGTCGCTGTAAATCTGAGGGGTAGATCTGAAACGAGGGGAAGCTCTGCTGATTTTATCATCCATTCATGTGCAAGCTAGAATGTTGTTTTTTATCTTCCTTGCATGTTCCCCTCGGATCTACAGCGACTGCACTTCCAAGTGCACTTTCAGAGCAATTTCAAGTGCACTTTGCACTTGTAGTTTGCACTTGTAGTGCAAAGTGGATTTTCCTCTTGTAAATAACCCCCATTGCAATGTCTGATGTTTTATTTTGTGATATTTTTTTACTCATGCTCACCCTTTGCCCCATTCCCATCTAGGCAGGAATGACATGTCCCTGTTCCTGTAGATATGTCATGGGGATATCCCAGGAGGCTGCAGGAGCAGGAACAGACAGTGGCTGGGAGGCGGAACTGGTTTCACGTCACTGGGGGCCAGCTGCAAGATCCCAGAAGAGACAGCTGGCTTCTGATGACATAAGAAGGGTCTAAACAACCTGAGATGCCTGAGATTTGGCCATGACAGGAAGGTTTGGGAAGCTGCTACAGGTAGGTACACCTATAGGTGCATGCACTTACACTTGCATCAGTTTTGTGTATTATTTTTATGACAGATTTTACATAAAGGGAAATACTCATTGGATCAGAAACTACAATAATGAATGAACCTTGAACAATCAGACCTGTAATTTTCATAAATATGATGGCATGAATGAACTTCAAATCTATCATAATTCCATTAAAACATAAGTTAATTAAAAAGTAGCTAGACTTCATGAGCTCTAGAAGAATGCATAGAATGTAAAATCTCAAAATCTCATTGTCTGTCAATAAGCAATAATTTATTAAGTGAAAGAAGAATCTGAATTGTAAAGTACAGGTAAACACAGTGATACCTAGTAAATCCAGTAATGAAAATGCTAGAATATTGAATTCACTAAGTAATATAAGATAAATACATGTAAAGGATTGTGGAGGAGATAATACATTACTAATAAAAAGAATGGATGCACTGGATTAAAAAATATTTTACAACTGAAAGTTTAGCAAAGGGATGCAAAGGAGGAGACCTCTGGCACTCAGTAGAACACTCAGTAGAAGACCCGGTTATGGGCCCTGTGTGTCAGTCTGTCAGGGTCTAGAAATGGCTTTGGAAAGACCTTAAGGGTGGGGGTAAACTGCATCTAAAAAGAAACACTTAGATAATTGAACATCCTGAAATGCATGCCTACAAGGACAGATCATAAGACGTAAGGTATCACATGTGGGGATCTTAAATGCAAATATCCAAGTGTGCAACATGTGTATATGGTTACAGGTCAGTGATAAAAATAAAGGTATAAAGCTGATGTGTTTATCATTAGAGGGCTTGGAGTAGGTGGGGATAGCACAGCCCCCTCCCTCTTTGTAAAGTCATATCTCGCTCTCTTTTCTAATGCCACGTACACACAGTTGGAATTTCTGACAACAAATGTTCGATGTGGGCTTGTTGTCGTAAATTCCGACCGTGTGTATGCTGCATCGGACATTTGCTGTCAGAATTTTCGACAACAAAAATTTGAGATCTGGATCTCAAATTTTCCGACAACAAAATCTGCTCTCGGAAATTCCGATCGTGTGTCCCCAATTCCGACGCACAAAATTCTACGCATACTCGGAATCAAGCAGAAGAGCCGCACTGGCTATTGAACTTCATTTTTCTCGGCTTGTCGTACGACTTGTACATCACCGCGTTCTTGACATTTGGAATTTCCGACAACATTTGTGTGACCGTGTGTATGCAAGACAAGTTTGAGCCAACATCCGTCAGGAAAAAATCCAGGATTTTGTTGTTGGAATGTTCGATCGTGTGTACGCGGCATTAGGGTGTTTATCCACGTGAGCTCCGGAGGGTTTTACCCCCTTAATGACCAGACCATGTTTTGCTATTTAGCACTGCGCTACTTTAACTGGGCGCGGTCATGGAACACTGTACCCAAACAAAATTTATATATTTTTTTTCCACATGAATAGAGCTTTTTTTTTTGGTAATATTTGATCACCAGTTGGACCAAAAATTTTGAAAAAAGACAATATTTTTTACTTTCTGCTGTAAAACATATCCAATATATAAATAAAAATCAATTTTTTTCATGCTACATGTCTTTGATAGTAAAAAAAACCCCAATAAGTGTATATTGATTGGTTTGCATGAAAGTTATAGCACCTACAAACTATGGTATATACATTGGGATCTTTCTTTTTTACTAGTAATCAGCGACTTGGGATTGATACTGTGATAGGGCAGCGGAGAATCTGACACTAACTGATGCTAGGGGGAACTGGCTAATTGCCACTGACATTACCAGTGACACTAATACAGTGATCGGTGCTAATACTGTGTACTGTCACTGTACTAATGACGCTTACTGATAAGGGGTTAACATCTTGGACGATCAAGGGGTTAAATGTGTGCCTAACAATGTGTAATGTGTGTATTATGTGCTGCTTTTACTAAAAGATTATCATCACAGGGCTCTGGGCTGTGATCACACCTGATCAGCAATGATTCATGGCCGGGACTTGCTGACAGACTCCTGCTATGTACAAGCACAGCGGGGGTCGGCGAGGAGGGCACATGCGTGTGCCCTAAACCCGGAAGCAGGCAGCAATGCAAGGGTACGTCACTTTGCCTGCATAGGTCGCCCATCCACAGTACATTGCAGGCAGCTGGTCATTATTATGGTTAAATATGTCCGTACTGGCTATCGTGGCTACAGGCCAAGATGACTAGAGGGCTTCCCTTACTCCTCTGGTCCAGATGCCCTGGAGTGGACCATAGAGAGTGTGTGTGCTTGTACAGATTGACAAGAAGTTAGCTTGCTGGGAGAGTGAAACACACAGCAGGCTTGAAGTGTGTTGTGGACAGGCGGTGGTCAATAGCTGATGAGACAGACAGGAGGCAGGGTAGCAGTCAGGGTCAAGATCAGGAGACAAGTTGAGGTCTCACCAAAAGGTCTGCAGAGGTAAGCTGTAGTCAGGAACTAGCCAAGGTCAAACCAAGGATCAGCAGACACAAGCTGTAGTCGGGAACTAGCAGAAGTCAAACCAGAAATCAGCAGAGATAAACATAGTCAAAGAACTAGCTGAGGTCAGCAGTAAAATGGAAGAGTAGAAACAAGTCCAAGGGCAGGCCAGGTCAGCAACAGAAAAGAGATCTCAGTAACAGATTCAGGGTTCCAGTTACAGGGCAACAGCTGTAACCCAGCAACTTCATAGCTCAACTCTGTTCCCCTAAGTAGGCCATCTGGTGCCAAGATTGGAATTAAACTTGCGTGTCCTTGTGCCTGTACATGCACATGCATGTTCATGTGGCCTGCACTTGTGAACTAGCATGTCCTCGGGAATGAGTGTGCTCACACAAATGTGCATACATGCAGCCAACTAAGATCCTTGTTCCACATATTGGCGATCAGCTCTGTCCTCACACTAGCCAGCTCCTTCGTCACTCTCCTCACCACCTTACATAATTTTATATTTAGCTGCTGAGAGAAGAGTGACAGGAAACACTATAAAGTGTCAGCTGAGTGACAGCTCTTAGTCTGCTGGGGCTACTTACATCACATCCAAGATGGCAGGGCCCAGCAGGAGTCTCAGGGTTTTTGGATGTCTACACAATGGTGGCTTTTACAGGTAAACAACATGCCTAAAGTACGAGGTGGTATCAAAAAGATTTGTGAGTTTTGTAACACGCCAACAGATGGTAGCACAAGGCTGCACACGCAATCACAGGGAGCACCAACCTTCGTAAGTCAGTGTGTCAAAAGACATCATCCTGTGTACATCAGGAGCTGTGCAACTGGTGCTATTCTGACCACGTGCGTTACCATGTCTGCTTTTTCATCATGTACAACAATGATGTCAATGATGACAACAACTGCAATGCTGCAATGTGTCATTTGAGGTGTTTTGAGTGGCACGCACTTCAAGAGCATCACTGGAAGATGATGAGAGATCCGGAAGACCTTCAACAAGCTCAACCCCCGAAAATGCTGAAACCATTCAGCAACTTGTGCATGATAGACATCGGAGAGCAATTGCAAATGTGCCACTCAAAACACCTCGAACGACTCATTGCAGCATGGCCATAAACTTGCCGAATCATGTCAAACGTCTCTGTGGCAGATTTGTTTCACGTAGAATTTCACGTTTGCTCTTTGTTCTAACTTGCTGTCTATGATGAAATAGCAGGCGTAGTAACGCAAGTGGTCAGAATAGCACCAGTTGCACAGCTCCCGATGTACACAGGACGATGTCTTTTGGCACACTCACTTATGAAGGTCGGGGCTCCCTGTGAATGTGCGTGCAGCCTTGTGCTGCCATCTGTTGGCGTATTACAAAACTAGTCTCAAAACTTTTTAATACCACCTCGTACTTTAAAGTGGTGTTCCACCCCCAAAAATAAAAATGCATAAATGTTCCTAAAAAAAAAAAAAAAAAAAGAAAAAAACATTTGGAAATTTTTTTTTTTTTTTACTCACCTCTAAATGCCTGTTGCTAGGAGGTCCCTCGTAGTCTGCCTCCTTCAGTGCCTGGGCTGGTGACATAATTTCCCCTTGGCGCAGGAAGGGCTCAGCTCTGCCCCCTCCCTCTTGTCAATCATATGGGACACATGATAGGCCCGATATGATTGCGCGGCCAATCATGGCGCGCTGCGCCGCTCGCGCATGCGCAGTGGGTGCCCGGCTGTGAAGCCACAGCCGAACGCCCAGAGTTGCAATGCCTGCGCTGCTGAATGGAGGGGGAGACGAGCGGGGCTTCCGATCCCCCACATTGCTGGACCCTGGGACAGGTAAGTATCCAATTATTAAAAGTCAGCAGCTGCAGTATTTGTAGCTGCTGACTTTTATTTTTTTTTTTTTAGTGGGAACTCCTCTTTAAGTGGAAGATTGTTTTTGAAAGGAATGGTCTGACAGCAGGGACTCTTTAGAGTGGACCTGAGAATGCTCCCTGCCTCAAATTATGAATAGTTTAAGAAAGCCTGTCAAAAAATAAACCTAAAAAAAATGGAGGGTCATGGAAGATCTACTTTAATATGTGCAGTCCCTGAATCCCTACCACTGTCATGTCACTGTCATTGTCTGCTGTTTGCTACAGTATCTCTGACATGCTGCTTATCTACTTATCTACCGAAAGACGGCTACAGCGCGGGCCTTAATTACCCTGTTTCCCCGAAAATAAGACCTAGCGTGATTGTCGGTGACGGCTGCAATATAAGCCCTACCCCCTACCCCCCAAATAAGCCTTAGTTAAAGTCCTTGTAGGTCTTATTTTCAGGGTAGGGCTTATTTTCGGGGAAACAGGGTTGGGCTTATTTGGGGGGTAGGGCTTATATTGCAGCCATCACCGACAATCACGCTAGGTCTTATTTTCGGGGAAACAGGGTACCAGCCCCTTACCACGTGATCAGCTGTCAGCCAATGACAGCTGATCACGTGATGTAAACAGAAGATCGGTAAACTGTACTTTTTTTCCCCTCACACTTTCAGCGTGAGGGGAAAAAAAGACCCGATCACCGGCTTCTATCAGAGGGACATCGGTTCCTCACACAGAGAGCTGCGGTTGCCTCATCTGTGCCCATCAGTGCCACCTGCCAGTGCCACCTATCAGTACCCACCAGTGCCACCTACCAGTGCCCACAGTGACACCTACCTTTGCCCACCAGTGCCACCCATCAATACGACCGATAAGTACTGCCTATCAGTGTCATCTACTAGTGCCTACCAGTGCCCAGCAGTGCCACCCATTAGTGCCCATTAGTGCCATCTATCAGTGCCGCTTATCAGTGCCATCAGTGCTACCTATTAGTGCCCATCTGTGCCCATAAGTGCCAACCATCAGTGCCACCTCATCAGTGCCTATCAATGCCCATTAGTGCTGCCTTATCAGTGCCTATCAGTGCAACCTATTAGTGCAGCCTATCAGAGCTGCTTATCAGTGTGACAGCGCTGAAAGCTGAAAATTGGTCTGGGCAGGAAGGGGGTTTAAGTGCCCAGTAGGCAAGTGGTTATAGAAAGCTACCTCAGGGCTTCTGTTACTAGAGATGGAAGGGTAGCCATGAAGTCACAGGTTGCAGAATTGAATGTAATTTTCCAGATGTACTTGTGGACCCGCTCAACCGAAAGCTGGAAACTGACAGCTTTGATCAAAATTCCAGTGATTTTAGATCTGCTTATGGGCAAAACAGAGATCTATGTTTTAATCAGCCATTGTGGTAGTGCCTGGCAATTCTTTAATACATGAGTAGTTAACTTTGATGTTAGCAACATTATGCAAGAAGGCAACAACACTCGTAACATTTGTTTGGACTGCTAAGTTAAAAAGCCGCAGGCTGCATTTTTACATTATGTTCCTGATGCTTCAGAGATTCTTTGTACAGGCAGGATCTGAAAGGTAAACAGGCAGAGTCCAGGGTTCGGGTAAACAGAATGGTGACTTGATGCAACAGGGAGGTTCTGTTGGCATCGGCGTAATGAAGATAAAAGATGCTGCCAGAGAAGTTGCTTTGTACAGAGCAAATCTTAGTGAAGAAATCAAAGTAAACCCAGGAGAAGCCAGCTGTTTGGAAACAGATATAATACGGCAGGTCCCCTGTCATATGTCTGAGATCAACAACAGAACAATGGCTGTGTCCATAACATTATTAACCTTGCATTCATGAATATGAAGTGGAGGCTGCAAACATTCTTGTACCTACAATAAAGAATGAAAAACCTGAAACACATGGAAAGGGATAGAGCTGGCGTAATCAATAAAATAGAATAGAATAGCATAGAAGTAAAGTTTAACCCTTTCACTGCCAGAGCCTTTTTTTTGTTTGCACACATTTAAAAAATAATTTTAGGCCTGAAAAGGGACTTAAAAGAATTTAGGACTTAAAACCCCCAATAATTTCTGAAAGCAGAGACCCTAAAGAATAAAACAGTGGTAGTTCCAAATTTTTGTGTCACAGGATATTAGCGCAACAGTTTAAGGGCAACATTTTAGTAAAAAATACACCAAAGGTAATTTTAGGGCACACAAATGCAACATATTACCCAATTGTTTGATAAAATATAAAAGATGAAGTTGCACCAAGTAACTAGATACCAAACATGTCAAACCTTCACATATTTCCGGTTGCAGTTCCCAGCATGGGGTCCGGTGCATCCCTGTAAACTGGTTCAGGTGCGAATCAGGTCAGAATGTTTGCCCGAATTCGCACATGAACCGGACCCAAAGACGCACAGGATCCTTCTGAAATAAGCCACCCTGGACCTGTGTGAACCGGCTCCATTGAGAGCCATTCACACTCGCCTGTCATGTGAATTGAATGTGGGGAAACCTGCACCCAATTCATATATTTGTGAACCCAGCCTAAAATTGTGT
The DNA here is from genome assembly GCF_042186555.1 of Aquarana catesbeiana. NCBI lineage: Eukaryota > Metazoa > Chordata > Amphibia > Anura > Ranidae > Aquarana > Aquarana catesbeiana. The sequence goes on from NC_133330.1 coordinate 296,223,861, forward strand.
GCACCCATTAAATGGCAACAGATAACAGAGAGAGGTTGATTTACTAAAGGCAATTAAAATGTGCACTGCAAATGCAGTTGCACTAAATCTGATGGGAAGCTTTAAAATGAGGGAAAGCTCTGCTGATTTCTATCATCCAATCATGTGCAAGCAAAATGCAGTTTTTTTTATTTTCCTTGCATGTTCCCCTCAGATCTAGAGCGACTGCACTTGCAGTGCACCAGCTATTTGTCTTCAGTAAATCTACCCCAAAGTGTTACTAAACCCACAACATAAAAAAACTATCAAAAAAAAAAAAAAACTATCAATAAATGGTGTATTACATGCTCTTCATACTCACTCAGTCACTATGAGATTTGTTTTCTGCAAAAAAAAATCTCTTTGATCCTCATGTTCTCTATCTCCCCCTTCTGTCCAAGTCCCCAATGCAGTTGGGGATTTTGCAGAAGTGTTAGCAGCTCTGCACATGCTCAGTTTTCGGTGAGTTTCTATGCTGAGCATGTCCTCCCTACGACATCTGGGCAGCCCATTTGACTATAGAGTCACACATGTGGGCGTATTCACACTGATAAATGACAGCCCACTCCCTCCCTCCTCCTTCATGCCCACTAACCAGATAAACACAATGAGGGTGGGATTTTACATGTAGATTGATAGAAGCTTTGCCTCCCTCTTATTCTAAAACACAGGCTGGAGGGGGGTGACACAGCCTGTGACTGGCAGAAATACGCCCACACCATGTTATTGCCAAAAAATAATAAAGATTTGATTTCAAATATATATTTGTATTACAATTTAAAACAGTTTATTGATAGTAATTATTTATTTTTACTCCATATTCCAGAGGCACTTTTTTTTTATTTTGAACATGTGACCAGCAGCAGAGGACTATAAGCTCCTCCTACTTATGTTTCCCTGCAGACAGGCTGGGAAAGAGCTGGGTCGTGTAACAGCTGTATATTATTTAGAAATAAGGTACTTACTGTAGATTTTTTTTAATTAAAATAATTAGAGTGCCATCATCTATATACAGAAATAGAAGGGACAATGTAAATGAAACAGTGTGTGTTTAGTATTATTTTAAGTAATGTAAATTTGGGCCTAGGATGGTTGCTCTCACTCCAGCATCCGCAGCAATGTGCAGTGTCATTGAAATTTTTGTGCATACCTAGGTGCCCCCAATGCATAAGTTTAATTTTTTACTTTTTTTTTTTTTTTTACTAAAACTTTTTCATCACATAGCACATAGGGGACAAAAGGTCCCCTATGTGATTATGTTTTTTGGGTTTTTTTTGTAACAGAGTCTCTTCAATGAGATATTAGGGGTCTGAAAGACCCCTGATGTCTCACCTACCCTCTAATAAAGCTAATGGTGTGCAGACAGCACTCCACTTAGCTTCCTGCCTGGCCAGACTATCCGGAGAAAGTGACACAAAAAAACAGAAGTGACATTTTACATGTCACTTCAGGTTCTTAGTTGGTACTGTAGCTGGTCAAGTGATCTGCAGCCAGGCGAGAGGCCCTTTACTGTTGGAACTGGCGTACAGGCCACTGGGCCAAAGCTTAAGACCCCTTTCACACTGCGGGCATTTTTCAGGCGCTACAGCGTTAAAAATAGCGCCTGTATAGCGCCTGAAAAATGCGGCTCCATTCACTCCAGTGTGAAAGCCCGAGGGCATCACAAAAAGTCCTGCCAGCAGCATCTTTGGAGTGGTGAAAGAGCGGTGAACTCTCTGCTCCTCCACCACTTCTCCCCATTGAAATCAATGGGGCAGCGCTGCGATACCGCCAGCAAAAGTCGCTCCGGCGGCCTTTTGCGGGCGGATGTTAAAACCGCCCCGCTAGCGGCCGAATAGCGCCGCTAAAATGACGCCCTAGGCGGCTCGGTGTGAAAGGGGTCTAAAGCAGAACTAAACCCTTGCATACTTTACAGCCAACGGAAACTGACATCTTAACAGTTGTTTGATCTGCAGTTGCCATGATGCTGTGCATGTGATCAGCTATAACTCCAGCCATTTGATGGCTTGACAGTTTGGTTGACAGCTGACATAAGCACACAAGTAACTGTAACAGTTATCACTCAGGGAATGCCTTAAATGTAACTGTTTTGGAGAACAGTTAAATCATTGGGTTTAGTTTGACTTTAATGCAGCTTCTCCAGTAGACCCAGCTACTGTGACAAGAACCTCCGTGATTGCTACCAGAGTACTCTAGTTCCAGTGGGGAACATTTTGTCCATGGGACCTTGATTACCTGCTGCTGTTCACTTGTGTTACTTATAGCTACCCTGGACTTCAAGTGATATTAAAGCCTAATTTATGTTTTTATTAAAATAAAAAAGAGGTTATACTTATCTGCTCTGTGCAATGGTATAATTACCTCCTCTTCTGGAGTGCCCCACCTACACTGTCTGCTCTACTTCCTGTGGGTGCCCCATAGCAAGCCATGTGCTATGTGGCTACCCGTGTGAATGCAGTCCCGAGCTGGGCTGTGTGTGTCAGTTGACAGACACAGCATGGCTTAGCCACTCCCCCCTTCCTTCCCCACATTGAAAGGGGTGTTTACAACGATCAGCCTTTATAAATTTATGTAAAACCTTTGTCCCAAAAGGAAAAAAAAAACTGTTCTGTAACTGCTTAAAGTGTGAGTTGGAGTTTGGCTTCAGTTTGTTAATGTATCTAAATCTCCTAGTACATCTAACACTCCTCTTCCCTCAGATTAATAATGCTGCTGTCCAAAGGTGCCCTCTGTGCTCCTTCATCCAGAGTGCAGGCACTCTAGGGAATTAGGCACACTGGGCATTTGCCCAGCTACTCTGAACACCATTGCTCCTGGCAGGAAAAAAAAAATTTTTTTAAAAATGTGCCTAAAACCAATTGGTGCGTCAAGCATTTGGGTTTTCATTCATTCCATTGACCAGAATATTAATGTATTGTAGCCATTGGAATGAATGAACAACCAAGCGCTAAACGCGCCCAATGTTTAGGTGTGTTTACACACGTTTAGGTGCATTAAGCATTTTTCTACTCAAACATTCCTCTCCTAAACGCGCAAGTGATGGGGTTTTTTCTGCCTCTAAATGCAGGCAAAATAATACTTCCTCATCCCCCTAGAGGAAATCTGATATTCCTTGGATGAACTTTACCTATAAATATTAGTATCCAGTTATATTATGTACATTTAGGAAAGAATCCAGGCCTTTTGTAAAGCAATTCACTGAGCTGGACAGAACCACCTCTGGAGGGAGTCTATTCAACATTTTCACAGCTCTTACTGTAAAGAAGCCTTTCTGTATTTGGAGATTAAATCTCTTTTCCTCCAGATGTAAAGAGTGCCCCCTTGTTCTCTGTGATGACCTTAAAGTGAATAACTCAGCACCAAGTTCACTATATGGACCCCTTCAGCTTGTTCAATTAAGTTTTGACAAACAAAATGGAAGCTGATTGGTTTCTATGCAGAGCTGCACCAGATTTTGCACTCTCCATTAACAGGATCGGGTTGGGCAAGCGGCGGTTTTTCTGCTTCGATTGTGTCACTTCTGGGTTCAGAGCTGTCATTCGTAGGCTGCTGTGGCCGGCTTATTAACCACTTGCTGTGAAATCACGTACCTGCACGTCATTCTGCTGCAAGTGATTGTATCGGGATGATGCCTGCAGCTGACGGTCGGCTTTCTTGCGATAACAACCGATGAGGCTAAGCAGCCGCTCGATCGTTATCACAAGAAGGGGACATCCTTCCGTCGCTCTGCCCGGGTTCTCCCGTCCCATCAGGAGGCCTGAGCAACCAGCCAGAACGTCCGCCAGCTGGCCGGAGACACGGACAAAGCCAGAATCGGCTTTGATTGGGTCTCGGATCTAGAAACCCGGGAGTGACGTCACAACGTCACTTCATGTTTACTGAAACCTTAGAGGCACCAGATTTAAAAAAATGTTTGTATTCAAAACAGCCAAACTTGCCATTTTGAATGCTTTTAAGTGCAAAGAAATAATTTGGGGTCTTATAGACCTCAGATCCCTCAATAAAAATACGTGACTATTGCTGTCACAAGGGATGTTTACAATCCTTGTGATAGCAATAAAAGTGATAAAAATAAATAAATAAAGGGACAGTGTAAAAAAAAAACATTTAAGGCGCCCCATCCCTCTAATTTGTAAGCAACAGATGTCAGAAAAAGGCCTGGTCTTCAAGTGGTTAAAGCGTTTGTTACCCCAACACTTTATATTCTTGATATGTGGCTGCTGTACCATGTACTTGTAAGAGGAAGTCTTGTTTTCTCTTTGTATTGGATCCTTTATGTGAAATCCCTGGTGTTCCTGCCAGTCCCTCTGCTTTCCTATTAAAAACTGACCACACTAAACAGGAGAGCACACCGTGGTCAGTTCTCTAGTTAGGTTGGGAACTCAATGTACTTTCCTACAATAATCAGACTTGTCCTGACATGCCCCTGCTGCACAGCCATTCACTGGGAAGCTCAGTGTGCTGCTGCTTCTCCTGCCCCCAGCTCTTATGCTGTTAAGAACAGAGGGAATACGATCACTTAAAAAAAAGGGAAAAAGGGTATTTATAATGTTTTTTTTTGTTTATATATCTATACAAAATTGTTTTGCCATTCATTTCTATTTTGAACTAAATGGGTTGTTTTACAAGATCATTTACAATAATTTTAAGCGTGATCTGTGTTTGATCATCTTTAGGATGCATTCACATGGGCAAAAAAAAATTTGCATTTAGGTGTATACAGCATATAGTTTTGTACGCACGTAAACTCAGCATTATAGTAATCATAGTGCTGCCTAGTGCCGGGATCCATATATGACATTAGCGGTCTAAAAGACCCCTGATATCTTCTTAAAGAGGACCTGTCATTTCTAATATTCTCATAGGGGGCTATTGGTCCATTTCATGGGTATGTACAATTTTACCTGTTTCACCTACTTGACCTGTTTGGCATCTGTTTACTCGATGTACTTTCATATTTTATATTATACCAAAAAGTGGGTGACATAATATGTCTGTGCATTACTGAAGCTGCTTTCACTAGTCGGACTCTTGGGCTTTGTTGGTGTGCGGCGATCTGGCTTTTTATTTGTTCTGAGTGTGTGCACCAGTGACGGCTGGTGCTAAACTTTTTTTGGGGGGGGCCAGCAAACAAACCCCCCCCCAGGTCCACACCCACCGCTCTACAGTCCCCGCACTTACCATTCCACGGCACGGTCCCTGCACTCAACGATCCATGGCACGGTCCCCGCACTCACCCCTCCACGGCACGGTCCCCGCACTCACCCCTCCACGGCACGGTCCCTGCACTCATACCTCCACGGCACGGTCCCTGCACTCACCAATCCATGGCACGATCCCCGCACTCACCCCTCCACGGCACAGTCCCTGCACTCACCGATCCATGGCACGGTTCCCGCACTCACTCCTTCACGGCACTGTCCCCGAAGTCACAATACATGGCACAGTCCCTGCACTCACCGCTCTGTGGCATGGTCTCCACACTCACCCCTCCACGGCATGGTCGCCGCACTCACCGCTCCGTGGCATGGTCCCTGCACTCACACCTCCACAGCACGGTCCCTCAGCGGCTTCTCCTCCCGGCCATCCCGATCTGACCCCTGACCTAATTGGCTGGGAGGAGAAGACGAAAGACAATAGCGAATATTGATTCACTATTGTCACAAGTTGGTGGGTTCGGGGCCCCACCTTTTTCAAGCCAATTAGAGCCTCAGGCTCTAATCATGTGCTTGGAAAAAAAAAAGAAACTCATACAAATGTATGATTCTGGCGCCCTGCATGCATCCGCGCATGCAAACTAGAGAGCCCCTAATGGAATGGCCGCTCCTGGCGTGCACTGAGCCGGGACGGGCTCTTTATATGCCGACACCCATTTATGGGAATCACTGGAGTTGGGGATGGTTAACTTGAGCGGCATCCAAAGCTTTCTCCGTTTATGGTAATATTGAAAATATGGGTTTGATAAACATGTGCGCAACTGTGTCATGACATAATAAAATTGCAACTACCCATTTTAATTACTCAGGATCTCTACTTTCAGAAAATATATAATGTTTTGGGGGTTTTACTTAATCTTTAGGCCTAAAATGTGTACAAAAAATTTAAAATGATAGTATCTCTGGTAGACAAATGGTTAATGCATACTATAAAAGTTTTTAAATGAAGTTGAAAAGGTAAGTCACCTTGCCGAACAAACTAAAGATTGAAATTCTTAATTGTTTGGAAGACCAGAGATGCATAAATGGAAGCGGCCCGCTATTCTGAAATAGGGTATCGATGCTCAGTGTTTTGATTTGCTGCACATAATGGAATCTTAACAAGCGTGATGTTGATATTTTTAAATGGCACGTTGGTATATTAACAAAAGATACATTTTCGTTGTTCTCTATGGCTTCAAAATCCAATTCCATACTGTTCTGCTTTTTAATTTTACAAAGTTATGCTAATGCTTGTTAATGTATTCCAAATACTGATATGGAAAATGACATGTTTAGACTAAAAAAAACCCTCTGTTATCGTTACTTAAGGCCCTAAAAATCCATTTTGACAATACATTTACATATCTCTTATGGCACTTAAATTGACAAAGCCGCTTTGATGGGTAAATGGGCTGTGACTGCCACAACGACACATACTGTCAAATCCTGAATTCAACCATTTTGCCTTTTTTTTTTCCTTTCTCTGTATAATATGGATTTAAAAAAAAAATCTTTTAGGAAAAGCTTGATAAATGTCTTATTCCTTTTATACATGGATTTGTAGTCTACAGATATTTGTATAACTGAGCATCATTTTAGGCATGCTCACATTTTTTAAGTTTTTAACTTATGTTGGACTACATTTACTTTCCTCTGCTTGCATTGCACTATTTCTCTTTGGCTGTATTATAAAGCAAGAATTAGAACGCTGTGACCTCCTTTTCTGGTGACTGCAAATCGCTGTCATTTGCCATTGATGCTCTTTCATTGATTTATTGACAGTGTAGAGGATAGGAGTAGAGATCCAAGTAAGGTAACACTTTTTCTCTATGAGTATGTCAAGAAATAAGGGTCATTAGACCGGTTCTGCTTTTTAACTTTATCCTACAAGGCAACAGCGTTGCGGAGGAAATGCTGTTGGCAAACATGTCGCTCATCCCTAAGCCGAATAAGGACCACACTCACCCCCAGAATTTTAGGCCCATTTCGGTTATCAACAATGACTTGAAGATTTTCAGTAGGATCTTAGCAGATAGACTCGCAGGAGTGATCTCCTCATTGATTTCCCCTTAACAGTCAGGGTTTATCTCCCACTGCCTTATTACAGACAATATCTGCCTAGCCGCCGATATTATTCAAGATGCAAACCTTTTCTCAAAGAAACTGTTTATGTTAAGCTTAGACATTCATAAAGCTTTCAAACGTGTGTCTTGGAGCTATGTGTCTCTCCTATTACTGCACTATGGATTTCAGGGCGATTTCTTACAGGCCTTCCAAGCTCTATATCAAAACCCCAGAACACGTGTCAGAATCCCTGGATGTAGCTCAGAGTTTTCCAGCTCGGTAAGGGTACTAGACAAGGGTTCCCACTACCCCCACTCATTTTCGCCCTGGCTATTGAGCCCCTAGCCATTGCTATTCTACAACACCTGGATATTTTGGGTTACTACATCGCTTCCTCTACTTATAAATTCTGCATGTACACAGATGATGTGCTTTTATTTCTCACCAACCCCTGGGTCACCCTGCTGAATCTTCTTCAAACCCTCTCAGTATTTGCCAATATTTCTGGCCTTTCGGTGAATGTGTCCAAATCAGTGGCTCTCCCAGTGGGGTTCTCTTCTGCCGAGCTGGAGACTCTCAAAATATCCTTTTCATTTACATGGGCTAGATCTTCCCTCTCCTATTTGTGTGTAAAGCTTCCTGAAGATTACAATTGTTTATTTGACCATAACTTCTCTCCCATGATTTCTAAACTAAAACAGTTACTTAAAACATGGTCCCCCTATAGAGTCTCATTCCTAGGGAAAATAACACCAATTAAAATGATGATCTTCCCTAAATTGATATACTTGTTCTGTGACCTGCCCATAAAAATATCTAAGTCCTATCTTCTCAAACTTCAAGCACACTTTAACAGATTCATTTGGAAGGACAAGCCCCGAGATTCTCTAGGGAAGTACTGTATCGCCCTTCCAGACTAGGGGGCCTAGGAGTTCCTCTGGTATGGCTGTATTATTTAGCTACTAGATTCTCGCAACAGGCACAATGAAACATTAAAAATTCAAGAGCCCCCTGGGTCAGATTTGAGTAAGATTCGATAGTCCCAGAGTCCTCGCTGTCAAAATACAATAGCACAGCAGGGAGGGTTCCTCGATCCACCTGGCTTGTATGGATGGGGTAATCCATCCTCTTTTTTTATCGATCAACCCACTGGTTTCAACCAAGAATTTCCTCACTTGCTGTTTGGGACCGAAAGTGAAGGGAGTCATAGTTTGTATCAGAAGTCACCAGAATAGGAATACATGGGAAATCTTTAGATTGGGACACTAGTTTTGGTGACCCTGGTTGCAACCAACAATTTCCTCACCTCCTCTTTTAGTTATGGACAGGAAGTGAAGGGAACGACCCCGACCCCCATTGGGACACAGATGGTTAAAAAAACTGACATTGAATTTAGCCCTTCCTAACTCAATCCAATATATAAAAAAAAGTTTTGCCTGTATTTTTACAAGTAAACGTGTTAAGAGAAATATTAGGGTTGCCATCACTAGCTACCTGAAATGGTACTCGTCTAGCTCACAATGTAATCTGATGTCTCCAATACTTTTAAGCTGGCCATAGATGGATCAAAGTTCAGCCAGTTCAGCAGGTTCCAGGATCGTCTAATGATCAACTTCTTTCCAACGGGTATGTTGGAAAATTTTCATTCGATCAGGGGCTGCAGAATGTCCCAGCTGTCAGAATTCAATAGCACAGCAGGGAGGGTTCCTTCATCCACCTGGCTTGTATGGATGGGGGAATCCATCCTTTTTTTTTTTTTTTTTTTTTTTTTTTATTATTATCGATTAGCCCACTGGCTGTTCACTCCAAAAAAACAAACAAAAAAAAACCCATCTATGCCCAGCCTAAAGTCATAGTTAAGTATAACTTACTCTATACTTCAGATGAGCTATTCATAAAGTACTATGAGGCAAATTTACAAGTGTAATTTCCAAAAAGTGCAAACATCTTCATTAATAGAAAGATTTACTATCTTCTCAATATCTGCTACCCTCCTTCTTTATTTGTATTAATTACTAAAGTAGATTGGTGTTCTTCATAGCAAACCTTAGCTTAGCTCAGATAGTGAACTGGTCTCAGGATTAAAATTCAGGCATCCCCCTGCCTCCATGCATGTTTAGGTACTTCCCAGAGTATCCTGTTACCCCAAAAACCTTCTTCAGCCTCTCTATTCAGAGTGACCACAGTTATGTCACACTAGGTTCTCCACTTTCGGCCCTATTACTTTTCTATTAGTCATAAGCCTGCTGATCACACTTTGTGGCCAACAGGATGGAGTGTGAGAAGGGGCGAAACACAGTGAGGACATGATAGCTTTGTTCAATGTTTGAATAGATAGGAAGACCCATCTTTTGAGGAGAACCAGGGTGCAAAGTAACCATGTATGTGTCGCTTTAACTAGAAAGAGCACACAGGAGGGCACACACGCCTAGTTCATTAGCGAAGGTTTATTGTGTAAAGCAAAACATACAGCCAAATGGATACTCACAAAAATGGATACATACAGGCATTGTATGACACAAAATTTCAGTCCAGTGCTGGAATAGTATGGCCAAACAGACCATAATGCTGCACTGGCAAACTGACACATTTTGGGGGATGCACCCCCTCCTTCAGAGCTAAAACAGCCTTTGATGATCCACTGCACAAGTAAATTCCGAGGCAGAACTCTATGCTCTGGAAATGTTTGTGTTTTGTACACTTTAATTAGACCTGAATTTTTCTTCCATGTTTATGGTCTACAGCCCACACTTTCTACACTGCTAGAGCCAATTAGCAAATTCACTGGCTTCAAGTGAAGATCTGGGTCAGACATCAGGGGGTATTTTCTTTCTGGGGCCAATTTAAATATGATATATTGGGTTACTGCCCTGAGTAGAGATACTTCCCCATTCAGATCCATTTCAGAAGGGGACCCACAATCATTAGAAACTGCTGAACCTGTACCCTATTCATACCTTCAATTACTGACTGTCTGCCTATCTATCTAAACTTAATCTGCTCCCCCACTATGCAGTATATATGAAGCTTCTGTGACTTTAGTTACACAAAGAAGAAAAGGAATTTTACTGTATTCATCCAACCCTAGGCTGATCTCAATGACTGCCCACTAGGGATGGGCCGAACGGGCCCCTGTTCGGTTCGCACCAAAACTTTCGAACACCGCAAAAGTTTGGACCTGAACCCCATTAAAGTCAATGGGACCCAAATGTTAAAAATCAAAAGTGCCCATTTTGAAGGCTTATATGCAAGTAATTGGGCATACAATGGTTATAGGGGTCCAGATCCTGCCCTGGGGGACATGTATCAATAAAAAAAAAGTTTGTGAAAAACTTCATTTTTTAATGAGCAGTGATTTTTAGATTTCTAAAGTGAAAGCATATAAATTAAAAATTCCTTCCAATATAGTACCGGGGGGGTGTCTCCTAATGCCCTGTACACATGATAGGATTTTCTGTGAGCTTGTTGTCGGAAAGTCCGACCGTGTGTATGCTCCATAGAACATTTGTTGGCAGAAATTCCGCCAACAAATGTTTGAGAGCAGGTTCTCAAATTTTCCGACAACAAAACTTGTCAGAAATTCCTAGCGTGTGTACATAAGTCCTACGCACAAAAGTCCACGCATACTCGGAATCAAGCAGAAGAGCCGCACTGGCTATTGAACTTCATTTTTCTCGGCTCGTCGTACATGTTGTACGTCACCGTGTTCTTGATGTTCGGAATTTCCGACAACATTTATGTAACCGTGTGTATGCAAGACAAGTTTGAGCCAACATCCTTCAGAAAAAAATCCAGGACTGATTCATTTTTATAAAAGTCAAACGGTACACGAAGTCTGTGGACAGACGCGTTCTATGATCAGTAACAAAACCTCCTGCAGCACTGAATGCTCATTCTGAAAGCACGCTGGATGCAGGGCAGCCCTCAATAGCATACTGGGTGTTGGGGTGTAGGGTGGTCTAGGAGCCTAGAACCGTGGTATGATATTCTGCCTAGAGTGTTCCTTCAAACCCACAGGCCTGGAGACCACTCTGATAGGAAGTTATGACACGCACTCAAAACATGCAGTTCTCAGAGTGATCTGACAATTTATTATCGGACTTCAGCTTATATAAGCAAAATTACATCACAACGAAGGTCCAACCATTCTTACATTAATATATGGTAAAGATACAGACATACAGGATGTTCTAAAACAAACAGAAATAGAACATTACTGAATACATGCAGAAAACAATATGATGCCCTAATAGCTCATATAGAAACTAATAACAGGAAAAGGCTAACAGGAAATGGCTAGCACATCATTTCGGGGAAATCAAATGTTTTACAGAAACATGAAACTTAACTTCTCATAAACATCAGGTATTCATATGTATTCTAAATTGGATACACAGGGTGTATAGCTAAAATGGTGGACAGCAAGCTAAAATATCCCTTCAACCCCCTCTCAGATCATATTTGTATGATCTCGCTTCCTTATCATGATGGTATTCTCAGCCTGCTTCTGATGATACATACTGAGATAAGTTTTATTGTGAGATGAGGGATCTAAAATGCGAGTGGCTCTATTGATAAGGCACATAATAAGCTTATACACAAGAAAAAGGAAAAGGAAAAAAAGCACAATCATGATTAAAATTATGGCAATATCCCTTATCCAAGAGAATATCCCTCCAAATCCAAACTCAACATTTCCAAATGGACTCTGGGTCTGGGCTATGTTGCGAGCCTCTTGTTGCAGCTTGGCCACCTCTTTCCTATGCTGAGCTATCACATCATAATAGTCTGGTACCTCTATACTAGTATTATGTACCCAAGTACAACATTCATAATCCTCAGTCATTTCATATAATCCTGTAAGGGCTGAACTCATGCTTTCAATGGCTAAATCATGCAATCCTAGTTGTTTTCTAATAGCCCTAGTTTCAACATTAAGTTTAGAAATGTCACCAGAGTTCTTTTCCATCATTTCATCAATAATTCCTGAGTAATTATTTAACCTTTTCATCAAATCTATTCCCCATCCTGTCCAAGAAGGAAACCATGCCCAGGCCATATCCTTTTCAAGGAATAACTCTCTCTTATTACTATGTTTTAGTGGATACCTTGGGTGTAAGCTAGCTTCAAGTAAATGACTCCCATCACTATCGCATACCCCCCCATTATGGGCACCAGTGAAGCCAGGTAACACCAGCCTTGGGCCTCTTGTGGAATCCATGGATAACAAATCTTTCCACAACAAACATATTATTACCAAATGAGAGGGGCATATTCACAACAGTTTCTTGATCTACTGCTGTAACTATTGCCAGAACTTGAAACAACTGCTGTACAGGTTTACTACTATCATTTTTAGAGGCAAGAGTTTTATTTACCGGTAAGTCTGTTTTTAGGCCAGTCTTACTTGGATGAGCCTGATATAAGGAACAGGACTCACCACTAGGGGCATAGCAGTCAAAGATGTTCAAAACCGATTGACTACAGGTATGAGCATTTCTAGTAGAATTCCTTAAATTAAAACACCCGGTAGGATTATGGCTTCTATTGATCATGTGAAAGGAAATGGTGTCATTAGTTCTGCTGACATTCAAAAGGTCAAGGGGAAACTTTCCTCTCAAAAGGGAGGTAATATTTAAAGGTATAGCCATTAGGGGTATCCTAACGATGCTAGGGTGCAGTTTGCTACAGATCCAACATTTCTGAAATCCTGATTTCTGAGCATAAGCATATTTAAATTTTAGCAAAAGCATTCTATCAGCGAAGTTATCTTCAGTGTCTCTCTTTTTTTCTAACTTATATCACTGTAACATTCTCCTGTGTATGTGTGTTCCCACAAATACTTTTAATGGCACCCAAATCTTCAGGGTGGTAAATACAGTTAGATATGATGCATGTGGGAAGAAACACTGTCAGAGAAATCAGGATCAGGAGGCAAAATGCCTTGCCAGAAGTCTGTGATGAAATAAGCGAGGTCATCTTCTCTGGCTGGACCTGCTTTTCCAGGAACTCCTCCTTCATCTGCTTGGACTTCTGCTTGAGGGCCTCCTGTGTCCAAGATCTCCTTCTTGCTTCCGGGTCTCTGGACAACCTTTTTCACTCGGCTGGCATGGATCCAGGACTGGCAATTTTCCACCAGAACAGCCGTTCTGGTCACTGCAACCACCATAGTAGGAGGTCCAAAAGGATATTCCCGCTTCTTACTTCTATTCAACTGATGGACCACCACCGTGTCTCCTACTTTAAAAGGATGGGTAGGTTCCTGTGAAGAAAAAGGAGAGGTGCGAGTGACATTTCTCTCAACTATATCCAAAGTTTTGATTAGTTTCCTCACATACTCTGACTGTACCAAATCCAGATCCCCCTGCTCTATCATAAGAGGTGCTCTGGCCCAGGGAGTGGGGAAGGGGCGACCCATCAGCATTTCAAAAGGAGAGTAGCCTGTAGTTTTGGAAGGAGTACTTCTTATCTCTGCCAAGACCGCTGTGAGAACCTTCTTCCAATGGACAAAAGTTCCTCCTGTAGCTTTCCTTATTTTATCTTTCACGGTCCTATTTACCCTTTCCACTATCCCTGAACCTTGGGGATGGTATGGAATGTGAAACTTCCATTCTATTTGGAGCGAGTGTACCAAGTCCTGACATACTTTTGATGTGAATGCAGGACCTCTGTCTGAGGTTATTCGAAGTGGGCATCCCCACCGAGGAATAATTTCCCATGTGAGAATTTTCACTACTGTTTGTGCGTCTTCCTTTGTAGTTACAAAAAGTTCAACCCATCTTGAGAACATGTCCACAATTACCAAAAGATATTCCTGTCTTTTTCCTAACTTGGGCATGTGAGTGAAATCTATTTGGAGGTGGGTGAAAGGTGTACTGGGATATATCAAATGTTTGTGTTTCGCTTTGTTTGGGATGTTTGGGTTGTTCCTAATGCAGGTAATACACTTGGACACATAATCCCTTGTCAACCAGGGGAGATCTGAAATGTAAAAATCATTGCCTAGTAATTCACAAGTTGCCTTCCAGCCTCTGTGACCTATTCCATGATACTGGGCAATAAAAAGTGATGCACTTGCCATTGGTATACATACCCTCCCCTCTTTGCACAAAAGTCCTGTTTTTGGATCTATTTGTGCACCCACTTTTTCCCAATCTCTCATGTCGGCTTCTGAGGCATAATCTTGTAGTCAGACAGTAAATGGTCAAAACAAGGTAGTTCAGGCTCTAACATTGGCATTTGAATTTGAGCTGGCTGGGAGATGGCTGCTTGTCTGGCTGCTGAGTCAGCTAGGGCATTTCCTCTGGCTACCTCTGTTTGTTGGCCTGTATGTGCTCTGCAATGTATTATGGCAAGAATTCTAGGCAACTGAATGACTTTTAACAATGACACTTCAGAGAGGAATGGGAGATACTTTTTCCATCAGCTGCAATGAAACCACGCCTACTCCAGATGACACCGAAATCGTGTACCACCCCATACCCATATTTGGAGTCAGTGTAAATATTCACATCTTGACCTTCAAATATTTGGCATGCTCTAGTGAGTGCAATCAATTCTGCAGCTTGTGCTGATTGATATGGAATAGGCTTAGCCTCAAGTATGACATCTGGAAGTTGCACAATTGCATATCCTGCATGATATGTGTGATCATTTGGCCTAGAACAAGATCCATCCACAAACACATTTTGCACATTGGGCAAAGCGGTAGGGGACAAGTCAGGTCTGGAAGATGTGTCTTGGTGGATGAGGTTGATGCAATCATGCTGTGGCACGACCTCATCTTGTTCACCTTTCAGCCCTAGCAGGGCATTTAAAATTGGAGCAGGGCCCGCATTAGGGGAAGCATATTTTATATGCAATTTTGGATTTGACAACAGTATCACCTCATAGCCGCTCAACCTTTGGGCGGACATGTGTTGTGTATGTATATTCCTCAGTAATGTAGATCCATTATGAGTAGTATACAAGGTAGTATCATGGCCCAAAGTGAAAGTTGCAGCCATCTCCACCACCATAGAGCAAGACGCTAAAGCTCTGAGACACGCAGGCATGCCCTGAACCTGTACCGGTACCACCTTTGAGAAAAAAGCGTCAGGGCAGAGCTTGCCTCCATGTTCTTGAGTGAGGACACTTGCCAAAGTTGTACAATTGTCCCTGGCATACAAATAAAACATCACATTATAGTTGGGGAGGCCAAGTCCTGGGGCTGTTACCATAGCATTTTTCAAATACACAAAAGCATTACACATTTCATCTGTCCATTTAACACAGTCTGGCATATTTGAACCTGTGGCCTGTCTCAGGAGATTGTCATAGTAAGAGCAGTCAGGTATCCACTGGCGGCAGTAACCAATCATACCTAGGAAGGTGAGCATGTCCTTCCTGTTGAGTGGGCAGGGCAGACCCATTAGAGCC
Organism: Aquarana catesbeiana; assembly: GCF_042186555.1. Classification (NCBI taxonomy): domain Eukaryota; kingdom Metazoa; phylum Chordata; class Amphibia; order Anura; family Ranidae; genus Aquarana; species Aquarana catesbeiana. Next base: position 296,239,559 of record NC_133330.1, read on the forward strand.
ACAGCTCTTTTGTGACTGACTCTTCTTCCTCCTTTTGTGAGCACAAACCCTAGATATTCAACTGTTTTCTGACACCATTGCAACTTTTTCTTTGACACTTTATGACCACTTTCAAAAAGACATTTCAAAAGATCCCCCCCATCCTCCAGGGCAGCCTCCCTTGTGAAACTGCAGAGGAGGAGATCATCCGCGTACTGCAGTAGGACTGAACGATGTTTGGGTGTCCAAGCTCTGGGAGTTGTTTGGAGGACAATAGAATAGACAACAGGTGAGTCTATATACCCCTGGGGCATTCTACACCAGGTTAACTGCTGATTTTTGAAGCGGAATGCAAAGAGTGGCTGTGTCTCCTCGTCCACAGGGACGCTAAAAAATGCGTTTGACAAATCAATAACAGAAAAATATTCAGCATCGGATGGTATAGAGGTGAGTAAAGATGGCACATCAGACACTATTGAAGCAATTGATACCACTAAGTTGTTTATGGCCCTGAGATCCTGTACAAACCTACAATTGCCGTCCGGCTTTTTAACAGGATTGAATGGAGTGTTGTAGGGGGAGATGATTTCTTTTAAAATACCTTTCCTTAGGAAGTCCTCCACAATGGGCTCTATACCCTTTTCTTTTTCTCTAGCTACGGGGTACTGTTTATGATACACAGGTAGAGCTCCTGGTTTCAAAGTGGCTTTATAGGGCGTACAGGAAATGAGCCCTACATTAAGAGAATTCACTGCCCATACTCCCTCCTCACGCAATTTGACATCTTCCTCTTCTTGTCAGATTTCACATACAAACCTCCTTTTGCAGTAATTTTCATTGTAATGCCTAATTTTCCCAGCAAATCCCTTCCCAAGAGACTCACGGGACAATCAGGAATAATTCTGAAACAATGTTGCAGATCACAATCAGCACCATTACGGGTGCTTAGTGAAAGTGGGGGTGTTTTAAAAGTTTTGGTGAGTATCCCATTTATTCCCATTGAAGGCTCAGCATCCACGACCTCTCCCCTATAAAAATAATTGCTAATGGTACTAAACGTAGCTCCAGAATCGGGCAAGAATGGTACCTCATGCCCGTCTACAATGAAATTATAGGCTGTTCATGATAAGAATGAGAGACAAGTGGAAATGCTGGGATACTACCTTCTGGGCAGCTTCATTGTGACTGCTGTTGTTTCCAAGTAATGGGGTACTTAACACCATGTTGCTGCTGTACTGGGGGTGCCTGAGGGCGAGTGGGGGCAGCGGATGGCCCTGAATTTGTACACTCCTGGTCATACCAGGGGCATTGGGCTTTCCAGTGTCTGGGGTCTCCGCAGTTAAAACACCCTGTCTTAGGTTGCCTTTGCTGGAAGTCTCCTCTTTGTCCCCTCTCTTCCCCGATATCCTCCTCTATAACCCCCTCTATTCTGTCCTCTTTTCTTGTAAAAGTTTTCCCTTTGATTTCCTGAGAAGTCTGAGAAATCATTTTGGTAATGTGTTGGTACTGGTGTTTGTTTGGGGATGTCAAAACATCCCGTTGCGTCTTTTTCAGTCAATGTTTTTTGAAAGTCAGTCATACTCTTTGTAGCCCAGTCTGATATCTGCTGTCTCACGGTGAGATAAGATAAGTCTGTATTAGAAGACTGTGCATTTCATCTTGAGTGTTAAGTCCGGCATCTTGTGTCCAGACTTCCTGAAATCTTTTCCAAAATTCCAACACTGACTCTGATGATTTTTGTTTGCAGGATACTGCAGTAGGGAGTGATGACTTGTTAATGAAAACTCTTTTCATTTCCTTCTCTAGCTCTTCCCACATAAGGTTCCTTCCTTCAACAGTGTTTAGTGAATAAGCCTCTGCCTTGGTGGTGGGTGCCTCTAGGACATTTATGGTGGGCACTTTGGTCCAATCCCAAGGGGAGGTAGTTCCCACCAAACTGTCTATAATGAACCTTATGTCTTCTTGCGTATAATTTCTACCCTTACAAGCTTTCTTTTAAGCTATCGCCCCCAAAGCTGATGTGGTGGGTTTGGGGCAATGTTTGATAATACGATTAATATCCTCAATATCAATAGACTTCATTACCAAAACGTCACCCACAGTCATGAAAGGAAAATTCTGCATAACTAACTGCGTAGTTACTTCCTCTTATTCTTCTGGCTTCTCTCTGTCAGCTGCCTGTTTTAAAACTGTGTATTTTATACTCTGACCCTCTGCAGCGTGTGCAGTCTCTGAAGCCTGTTTTAACTTCTGCGTTGCACTCCTAGTTTGGGCAGGATCTTCTCTATGGGGTCCTGCATAACGGGGCATCTTTTGTTTTTGTTCCTCTGCAGGTATTTTTTCAGCTTTGGGTAATTCTTCATCTACAGTGGAGGAGGCGTCACTGGTCGGCTGTTGTATTTGTGAAGCTATAGGCAGTGGCTGATCTATTACGGCTGCAACCTGTGTTTCTTGTAGGACAACAGGCAGTACCTGATCCACCACTGCAGCCTGCTGTTGAACGGGGGCAGGGAGTGCAGGTGCCTCTGCAGGTGGCACTCTATTCTCAAATGGGCGGGCTGCTGCAACTGCAGCCAAAAACTCCATATCCTCTTTTGAGAATGAGCGGTATATTTGTTTAGGTGATCCCCTATTTGTCTGCGGTACATAAGGTGGAGGTGGCAGGGCACAGGGATCTAGGGCAGGAGCTAGAGCACATGGAGCTAGGGACGGGAAACTGATTTAAGTCTCTTCTCACAAGCATGTAACCCCGGGGCTTCCTTGTCCCTTGGTTTTGGACCTTTCTTTCTAATTTTCTTATCCGCCGTCTCATACCAATAGGGGGCATACAATAACCAATTTTCTCCGCCCTTCCTCATATAGTCCTTGTCCCATTAGGGGTCTCCCATGTAATATGGGAAGGCTTCCCTATCTCCCAAAGACCCTTGATCATATCCATATGGAATGTATCGTTATCACCCTGTCGGGGAAACGGGTTACTACTCCTCATGGTTTCAGTCCATCTCGCCAGATTATCTACCCAAGGGTTAATATACACATAATCAGTTCCACATATCCGGGCTACATAACATTTACATGTCTCTCCTACATCTGGAGGGGGAATCTTCTTCCCCGAAAGCTGACCCATAATAACACCGTGGAGGACGCTACCTCACCTTGTGTGGTCCGACAAAATCCACACAATACACGTATAGATTATCTTATTTACTTCTACGCGACAGGAAAGACAAGCAAAGAGGTTGGGCTTTTCTGGCACACTATCAGATATCTTTATCAAACTTCTTACAGTATTGTACTATATTACTTTGGGGCTTCTCAGAACCCCGGAACTATCTCAGAGTTCCTTATACTGCCATCACCCGAAAGGACTTCTACCGAGGTTCATATATTTACTTGTGCTACACCCTTTACTAGTCCCATGTAGAGATCGATCTTTTAGCTAGAGGTCACGGCAAGAGAAATAATAATATAATTAGATCAAACTCACCGGACTTAGATGACCGATCCCACCGCGCTGCCACCAAATCTGTTGGGGTGTAGGGTTGTCTAGGGGCAAGTGAACCCTTGTATGATATTCTGCCTAGAGTACTCCTTCAAACCCACAGGCCTGGAGACCACTCTGATAGGAAGTTATGACACGCACTCAAAACATGCAGTTCTCAGAGTGATCTGACGATTTATAATCGGACTTCAGCTTATATAAGCAAAATGACATCACAACGAAGGTCCAACCCTTCTTACATTAATATATGGTAAAGATACAGACATAAAGGATGTTCTAAAACAAGCAGAAATAGAACATTACTGAATACATGCAGAAAACAATATGACGCCCTAATAACTCATATAGAAACAAATTACAGGAAAAGGCTAACAGGAAAAGGCTAGCACATCATTTCGGGGAAATCAAATGTTTTACAGAAACATGGAACTTAACTGCTTATAAACATCACTTATACATACAGTGCCTTGCAAAAGTATTCACCCCCCTTGGCATTTTTCATGTTTTGTTGCCTCACAACCTGGAATTAACATGGATTGTTTGAGGATTTGCATCATTTAATCTACAGAACATGCCCACAACTTTGAAGATGTTTGTTTTTTTTTATTAGAAAGCAAACAACAAATAGGACAAAATAACAGAAAAAGTCAATGTGCATAACTATTCACCCCCCTAAAGTCAATACTTTGTAGAGCCGCCTTTGTGGCTATCACAGCTTCAAGTCGCTTTGGATAAGTCTCTATGAGCTTGCCACATCTTACCACTTGGATTTTTGCCCATTCCTTCTTGCAAAACTACTCCAGCTCCTTCAAGTTGGATGGTTTGTGCTTGTGAACAGCAATTTTTAAGTCTGACCACAGATTTTCTATTGGATTGAGGTCTGGGCTTTAACTAGGCCATTCCAACACATTTACATGTTTCCCCTTAAACCACTCAAGTGTTGCTTTAGCAATGTGTTTGGGGTCATTGTCCTGCTGGAAGGTGAACCTCCATCCTAGCCTCAAATCACACACAGAGTGGTACAGGTTTTGCTCAAGACTATCCCTGTATTTAGCACCATCCATCTTTCCCTCAACTCTGACCAGTTTCCCAGTTCCGACTGCTGAAAAACATCTGCACAGCACGATGCTGCCACCACCATGTTTCACTGTGGGGATGGTGTTCTTTGGGTGATGTGATGTGTTGGGTTTGCGCCAGACATAGCGTTTTCTTTGATGGCCAAAAAGTTAAATTTTAGTCTCATCAGACCAGAGCACCTTCCTCCATACATTTTGGGAGTCTCCCGCATGCCTTTTCGCAAACTCAAAACGTGCCATTTTATTTTTTGCTGAAAGAAATGTGTTTCTTCTGGCCACTCTGCCATAAAGCCCAACCCTATGGAGCGTACGGCTTATTGTCGTCCTATGTACAGATACTCCAGTCTCTGCTGTGGAACTCTGCAGCTCTTCCAGGGTTACTTTAGGTCTCTGTGCTGACTCTGATTAATTCCCTCCTTGCCCGAACTGTGAGTTTTGGTGTGCGGCCGTCTCTTGGCAGGTTTGCTGTTGTGCCATGTTCTTTCCATTTGGTTATGATAGATTTGATGGTGCTCCTAGGGATCATCAAATATTTGGATATTTTTTTATAACCTAACCCTGACTTGTACTTCTCAACAACATTGTCCCTTACTTGTTTGGAGAGTCCCTTGGTCTTTATGGCAGTGTTTGGTTAGTCGTGCCTCTTGCTTAGGTGTTGCAGCCTCTGGGGCCTTTGAAAAAGGTGTGTATATGTAATGACAGATCATGTGACACTTAGATTGCACACAGGTGGACATCATTTCACTAATACATACGCACATGCCAATTATCGTTTTTTTATTTCTGAAAAATAGTTTTATGTATATATTTTTCTAATTTTACTTCACCAACTTAGACTTGTGTTCTGATCCATCACATATAATTCAGATTAAAAAAACATTGAACTAAAGGCTGTAATGTAACAAAATAGGTAAAAAACCAAGGGGGTGAATACTTTTGCAAGGTACTGTATTTATTCTAAAATGGATACACAGTTTTACAAGGGTGTATAGCTAAAATGGTGGACAGCAAGCTAAATATCCCTTCACTGGGCAAGTTCTGGCCAGTGGTCTATTCTCATGACCCACTAAGTCAGTGGATCATCAGCTGGAAAGCTCTCCATCTCTGTTTTGGCCCCAAGGTAATTGTCCACCATGTGATGCAGATGCTGCCGATGGGATGTGGAAGCTGACAGCCTTGGGCGGCACTTACAGATTGACGCATGTCTTCCTCTTCTTCGAAGATGAGAACTATGAAAGTGCCAGAATCCTCCCCCTCTCTCCTTCTGTGTGTTCTGTGACATAGGAATGATGGTATCTGGATAAAGTGGGCCTTGAGAGGAAAGGAAGTCCTGCTCTTCCTCCTGCTGCTCTGCCTCCTGTGCCCTGTTCATAATGCCATGCAGTCTGCTCCAGCAAGAACACAACAGGGATTGTGTCACTGATGCATGCACTGTCACGGCTTACCATCCTTGTGGCCTCCTCAAATGGTGACAATACAGTGGATGCATCCTTAATGATCAGCCATTGGCGTGGGAGGAAAAAAGCTGAGGCGGCCTGAGCCTATAGTTATGCTGTATTCGCACAGGTACTCGTTGACGGCCCTCTGCTGCATGTATAGCTGCTTCAGCATTGACAAAGTCGAATTCCACCTGGTGGGCATGTCACAAATCAGGCAGTTTATGGGCAGGTAGATTTCCCGCTGAATTTCAGCCAACCAAGCACTGGCTGTGTATGACCGCCTGAAATGGCTACAGACTCTTCTGGCCAGCTTTAACACATCTTGCAACCCTGGGTATGTATTTAGGAAATGCTGCACCACCAAATTGAGGATATGTGCCAGGCATGGCACATGTCAACTTTCCATGTCTAAGGGCGGACAGGAGGTTTAAGCCATTATCGCACACCACCATTCCTGGCTTCAGCTGGCGTGGTTTGAACCACCTCTGGGCCTGTCCCTGCAGACCTGCAAGAATCTCTGCTCCGGTGTGGTTCCTATCCCATAAACACACCAGCTGAAGCACTGCATGGCACCCAAGTCCCATCAGTGACATCATCATCATCATTATCATCATCTCCTCCATCATCATTACCACTGGAGACAACTTGGCAATACACTGCGGCTGGGGAAACATAAATGCCAATTTGTCTACCAGTGTTCTCCCCTCTTTCTAGGCTCATGTTCCTGCATCCTCAACCTCAGAACCAACATCTGAATCCAGTAATGGCTGGGCATCATCAAGGTGCAAGTGGCCGACACTGTGGTCAAAAAACTCAGCTGACTCCTCCATGGCTGATGTTGGAGCTATGGCAGGAATAGATGTGGACAAGGAAGCAGGTTTATCCACTCTGGCAAATGCAGGGGACTGCACACTTGCCTCTGCTTGCATGACAGAGGATGAGGAGGATGAGGAAGGTTTAGTAAGCCAGTCCACCACAAAACAATATGGCGTTAAACTGGCAGTAATGCACACAAAACTATATGGCATTAAACTGGCAGTAACAGCACTTTCTTATTGGATTTTGTTAACCCCCCCCTTTCAACACCCAGGGACCATTACAGTTCCCTCCCACTGAATATTGGCTATTCCTTTTCAGAACATCCAGGGTTTACTTTTTATACATAAATATCTTTAGAAATATGCAATGGTTTTCCTTCTCTAAAGTACTTTTTCCTGGCCTATCACTTCTGTATTGATCCACAAACTAATATGCCAATGTGTACTGAATATTTTCAATGTGGTGCTAGCAGGTTCCGTCAATAATAAGGGAAAAGGAACAGTTCCTGCACATACCGTGAAATATACACGTTTACAAATCAAGCATTTTATTAAAGATACAAAGTAAAATGTAAAAAAAAAAAAAAAAAAAAAAAACTGGCAGTAACGCACACAAAACTATATGGCGTTAAACTGGCAGTAACGCACACAAAACTATATGGCGTTAAACTGGCAGTAATGCACACAAAACTATATGGCGTTAAACTGGCAGTAACACACATAGAAGTAAATGGCGTTAAACTGTCAGTAACTCAATCAAATAGACGGTGTTCAACTGTCACTACACTGAAACTATCTGAAACTATCTGAGCTGTCCCTACTCTACACTAATGTATGTATGAATGACACAGTCTCACTACACTACAGTGAAACTATCTGAGCTGTCCCTACTCTAGCTGCACACTATGCAAAGCTGAATGATGGTCCTCCTCACTACACTCACACTATCCCTAGACTGACACTAAACTAATATTCTACACTGACAATTGAAGCAAAATAGCACACTAACTAATAGCACTGAACAGAACCCTGCTCTATCTCTCTCCACGCCAAAATCACATTGAAAATGGCTGCCATTGAAAGAAAACTTTTATACTGTGGGGCGGGAATGAGCCATAATTGGATAAAGTCATGATGACAGTGTCCAGTTATGACTCTGACAGTGCTTTGTGCCTGATTGGCTGAAGTAGTGAAAGCTTCAGCCAGTCAGGGCTTGCAATGCACTGTTCAGCGCCGCAATGCATTGTGGTTGGTTCGGGGGGCCGAACAAATGGTTGAACGACCCGTTTGTTCAGCTGTTCGCCGAACGACCGACCAACAGAAGTTCGGCCCGAACCTATGCTCGGGTCGAACCGTTCACCCATCCCTACTGCCCACCAAGTACTGTGCTACCTTGGCCCACTTTACATGGTACACATTAGCCTATGGGAGAATATCTCTGCCATGAATGGGCCGACTGGTTGTGTGTGCCCCTCCCTGTCACCTCCCCAGGCTCACAGTCCTCAGTCCTTCCCTGCTGGCTTCTGTGGTCTTTTACTTTCCTGGCTATCTGCAAAACCTCCAGAAACTTGAACCAAAATTTACTACATAACTGCTTTTCCTTATCTGTGCTTTTAGCCTGGTTTACTCAATAAGTGTTTATATACTCCTGCTATTAACATTTTCCTCTATCAGCCTCCATTTCCACCGCTTATTTAGATGTTTTCATGTGTTTATGAAAGAAACTCCCTCTGCCTCAATAGTCCCTTACAGCTTTCTTTTCTCCGTACTCCTTAGATTCTTGGCTCTTTCACCTCGGCTTTAATTGGGCTTTGGTCTATGCACCGTGCCGTTTAATGCTTCCATTGTCCTTGATTTAGCTTGCTGCTTCTTCAATCTCCAAATTGTCCTTCATGCAGAGTTGAGCTTGTAATAGGTACCCTAGTTGCTGAGCAAATGCTTTTGCTGGCATTCCCAGGCTTACTTACTCAGTCAGCCCGAGTCACCTTCAAAACATCAAGATTATATGTACATACTCAGTAATAAATAACCACCTGAGTTGCTCTGATGAAAATTGAATTTGTTGAAATATAGCCTACTATATTACAATCTATGATGTTATTATAATTTTTTATTATACAAAACCAGTTTAAACTGCTTTAGCCTAAGAAAAAGAATTAGATCAGGAAAAACTTTGCTGTGCTAACTGTGCATTGTGGAATACAGTAATAGCCGCCGTGCAGAAGGGGCCGGGTTCGTTCTGTAATAACTGGAATGCAAGGTTATTGCTCTTATCGTTGGCTTCCTTTATTGCCTTCGGTGGCACGGACATTTCTGAAAACTCATTTGCTTTGTGTGGCTGTTATTCTCTGTGTCAGGTTTATTCAGCATTTAATGGAGAGCTTTTGGAATTGAGAAAACCCCGCTAAGCGTGTTATTTGTATAACTTTGTGATTAGTTAACAACTTTAGGCAGGCAGAGAGTGAGTGAGAGTGAGGAACCCCTAATTTCAATCCATAGAAATTGGAGATCAGTGTTTTGCCCCGACCCCCTAACCAGTCAATTCTAGCTTGGATTTTTTTTCTGTGTTTCTATATAGGTCTTTAGCCTATATAGTGTTTGACTTGCTACAAGGCTATATGGGGCCTGAAAGTCTGCATGCAGACTCAAGAGCAAAGTATCTTGCTGCAAAGAATAACATAAAGACACCATCTCTTTACCCCTATCATACTGTCCACTGACTATCCATTCTTCTAAACTTTGGGAGGGGGGGGGATGATTATGGTAAAACTCTACAAGTCCAAGACTCTTATGCCCTGTACACACGACCGGTTTTGCCATCAGAATAAGGTTTTTATGACGAAGTTCCGACGGAATTCCGCTCAGGCTGTCTTGCATACACACGGTCACACCGTCCAGAACGCGGTGACGTACAACACGTACGACGGGACTAGAGAACTGAAGTTCAATAGCGAGTAGCCAATAGCTTCCGTCTCGTATTTGCTTCAGAGCATGAGTCGTCTTTGGTGCGTCGGAACAGCATACAGACGAGCGTTTTTTCCGATAGTAATTTGTTCCATCGGAAAAATATAGAACATGTTCTTTATCTAAGTCCGTTTGAATTTTCGAGAGAAAAAGTCCGATGGGGTATACAAATGGTCGGAATATACGATGAAAAGCTCCCATCAGACTTTTTCTGTCGGAAATTCCGCTCGTGTATACGCGGCATAAGAAGTTACTGCAGTTGCAGTAGCCTGGGTCTCATCCTGCCTGTTTATCCAATAACCCCACAGTTAATGAGTCCCTATCTTCAGTCTAGATTAGACCTTTTTGGAAGATTAGAACATCATGAATAACGTTTGATTTTTTTTCCCTTCAGTTTTCTCTATGAGCTTTTTTTGGTGTCTCAAAAAATTAGCACAAATCACTCCTAATATTCCTTTAACAAAGCTCATTGTGGGCACCATTATATCAGACATATGAGACAGCGCAAGTATTGATTTTCAGAAAGTTGATACCTAAAGTAATTTTTAAAATAACAAACATGTCATGCTTACCTGCTCTGTGAAAATAAGAGCAGACATATGAATAAATTAAATCGATAATACCCCATGCACACAAATAAAGAGGGACATACAAAATGCTGGGCATATAAATCTGAGCTCAGGTTGCAGTAGGTGCCACATACAGCTTGCTATGCAAGTGAATAGTTGTATGTAGCCATACTCTACACCAATGCTTATTCGCATCAGGGAAAATACGTTGCATGTGCATTTAAACGCTGATGCAACGAAGTATCAGCGTTCACAAGACTACGGCTGCAAACAAAGCAAATTCACTTGTATGTCAGGCTGTATGTGGCACCTGCAACTCTTGGATTTTTGCACCAAGCATTTTTTATGCCTCTTGATGTCCATGTGCATGAGGCCAAAGACAGATCTATTATACTTCGAAAATAAATTAAGTGCTTTAGGCCCCTTTCACACTGGGGCAGTTTGCAGGCGCTATTGCGCTAAAAATAGCGCCTGTAAACCGACCCGAAACAGCCGCTGCTGTCTCTCCAGTGTGAAAGCCCCTAGAGCTTTCACACTGGAGCAGTGCGCTGGCAGGACAGGAAAAAAAGTCCTGCTAGCAGCATCTTCAGGGCGGTGAAGGAGCGGTGTACACACCGCTCCTTCACCGCTCCTGCTCATTGAAATCAATGGGACAGCGCGGCTATACCGGCAGCAAAGTGCCTCTGCAGAGGCGCTTTGCGGTGGTTTTTAACCCTTTCTCGGCCGCTAGCGGGGGTAGAACCGCCCCGCTAGCGGGTGAATACCGACGGTAAAGCGCCGCTTTACCGCTGATGCCACCCCCACCCCAATGTGAAAGGGGCCTTATAGTTAAGAAAAAAAAAAAGAGGATGTGTCTGCTGTCCTCCTTATTCTTGTGCTGTACAGTTCTAGAGCCATGCAGGCCCTTCAGCCCAGACCTAACCGGTCCTTTTTAGACCTTCAGTGTACACCTTACTGCAGAGAAGCTGTTTAAAAAAAACAAAAAAACACAGGAACTGAAGGTATACAGAAAATGTCTTGATAAACTTTTGACTTTAATTTTCTCCCCTTATATCACTGTTTTTCACACTTTTTCCCCAGAAGTGGCAATCATGCACGGTGCTTAGGGATGAGCCAAACACCCCCCCCCCCCCCCCCCCCGGTTCAGTTCGCAGCAGAACATGCGAACGAGCAAAATATTTGTGTGAACACTGTTAAAGTCTATAGGACGCGAACGTAAAAAATCAAAAGTGCTAATTTTAAAGGCTTATATGCAAGTTATTGCCATAAAAAGTGTTTGGGGACCCGAGTCCCGCCCCAGGGGACATGTATCAATGCAAACAAAAGTTTTAATAACGGCCGTTTTTTTGGGAGCAGTGATTTTAATAATGCTCAAAGTGAAACAATAAAAATTAAATATAAATTTTATGGAGCAGCATGCTGCAGCTGGGGGAACATGACTGCCAGTTTCTTGTCCTTCTTGGGCACCCCCTCTTTCTAGGCTCACGTTACTCCCTTCCTCAACCTGGGAACCAACATCGGAGCCTTCAAATTGCTGCGCATCCTCCAGCAGCATGTACTCGACACTGTGGTCAAATAATTCTGGGGACTCCTCCGTGCATGATGGTGGGGCTATGGAAGGAGTGATTGTGGACAAGGAGCAGGTGGAATAGGCCGCTTTGGCAGCTGCGTTGGAAGGCAAACTACTCTGAGCCTGGGTGACAGAGGATGAGGAGGATGAGGACGGCTTTGTTATCCACTCCACCAACTCTTCTGCATGTTCTGGCTCATAAACACGGCCAGCAGCAGAAAAAAAAGACAAGCGTGCTCCACGGCCACCTGCAGAGGATGCACCAGGTCCATGACCACCACTGTTGACTGTAGACACAGAGGCTGCTTGCCCTCTTTTAGTGGCCTTTGAGCATCTGCCTCTCCTTGGTGGCCTTCTGGACATGATGTATTTTTTGTTTTGCAACACCACACTACACTCTATTAGATACTGGATACACCACCTGAATATGGTGACCACATTTCCAAACTGCCATTCAGGGACATCCCCCCCCCCCGCGCGCCCGCCCAAAAAAGATGGTTTTTGATACTTTTTTTTGCCAATTTTTGGGGAAAACAGAGGGGGACAGCAGCAGAACGGAGGGGGACAGCAGGACGGAGGGGGACAGCAGCAGGACGGAGGGGGACACGGAGGAAGAACGGAGGGGGACAGCAGGAGGGAGGGGGTCAGCAGCAGAACAAAGGGGGACATCGAGGAAGAACGGAGGGGGACAGCAGAACAGAGGGGGGCACGGAGGAAGAACGGAGGGGGACAGTAGCAGAACAGAGGGGGTCACGGAGGAAGAACGGAGGGGGACAGCAGAACGGAGGGGGACACGGAGGAAGAACGGAGGAGGAAAGCAGCACAACGGAGGGGGACACGGAGGAAAAATGGAGGGGGAGAGCAGCAGATCTGAGGGGGAGTGGGGGGGACAGCAGCAGATCTGAGGGGGGTGGAGGACAGCAGCAGATCTGAGGGGGGGTGTAGGACAGCAGCAGATCTGAGGGGGGGTGTAGGACAGCAGCAGATCTGAGGGGGGTGTAGGACAGCAGCAGATCTGAGGGGGGGTGTAGGACAGCAGCAGATCTGAGGGGGGTGTAGGACAGCAGCAGATCTGAGGGGGGTGGGGGACAGCAGCAGATCTGAGGGGGGTGGGGGACAGCAGCAGATCTGAGGGGGTGGGGGACAGCAGCAAATCTCAGGGGGGTGGGGGACAGCAGCAAATCTCAGGGGGGTGGGGGACAGCAGCAAATCTCAGGGGGGTGGGGGACAGCAGCAGATCTCAGGGGGGTGGGGGACAGCAGCAGATCTCAGGGGGGTGGGGGACAGCAGCAGATCTCAGGGGGGTGGGGGACAGCAGCAGATCTCAGGGGGGTGGGGGACAGCAGCAGAATGGAGGGGGAGCATGCATTGCTCAGTGCTCACTTTAACAAAGAAGTGTAAGTTACACTAACCTGGAAGTTTGTCTGGCGGGCGGCGAACTCACGGACCTCGTGGGCGGGAGGGAGGGAGGACTCAGTCGAGGCTTAGGAGAGAAGTTGAAGTCGGGCAGCTCTGAGTTGGGTTGCGCTGCTGGCAATGTGCTGCTGCACTGGCTGGCGGCTGCTGGAGTAGTCAGCGGCCCCGGGACTAGCACTGACTGGGCACAGCTGAGCTGACTGGGCAGGGCACAGGCTAGTAAGTCAGTGTGGCTGCATGAGCCAGGCTAGCGGCTGCTCTCTCTCTGTCTCTCGGAGGCGCGCTGCTCAGCCGTAGCCCGTAGGGTGCCCACTGTGCTGACTGCCCACGTGACAGACGGTGTCAGCTGACATCACTGGTTGCTAGACGCGGGGCGGGCGGCCCTAGCCTAGCAACCAGCTAGGCATATGATGTGTGTCATGTGTTACTCACAGTTATAATGATTATAAGGGTGGCGAGTCAGACTGATGCCGGCGGTGTGTTTTTTTTTTCATTCCGGGACACTGTATTGTCCCGGAATGAATGTGCCCGGGACACGGGACAAAAATCTAAAATAAGGGACAATCCCGGGCAATCCGGGACACGTGGGCACCCTACACCTGAAGTGTATTAGAAACTGTACTATGGCTACACTGTATTGTGTATACCACCAGAAGTGTAGTAGAAACTGTACACACTGTATTAGATACTGTATACACCACCTGCACTGTATTAGCAACTGTACAACGGCTGCATTGTATTGTATACTGTGTACACCGACAGAAAAGTAGTAGAAACTGTACTACGCCTGCACAGTATTGTGTACTGTGTACACCACCAGAAGTGTAGTAGAAACTGTACACACGGTATTAGATACTGTGTACACCGCCTGCACTGTTTTAGAAACTGTACTATGGCTACACTGTATTGTGTATACCACCAGAAGTGTAGTAGAAACTGTACACACTGTATTAGATACTGTATACACCACCTGCACTGTATTAGCAACTGTACAACGGCTGCATTGTATTGTATACTGTGTACACCGACAGAAAAGTAGTAGAAACTGTACTACGCCTGCACAGTATTGTGTACTGTGTACACCACCAGAAGTGTAGTAGAAACTGTACACACGGTATTAGATACTGTGTACACCGCCTGCACTGTTTTAGAAACTGTACTATGGCTGCACTGTATTGTGTACTGTGTACACCACCAGAAGTGTAGTAGAAACTGTACACACTGTATTAGATACTGTGTACACTGCCTGAAGTGTATTAGAAATACACAGAATATATATATATATCTCAAATACACTGCCACTAACTGAATAAGCTGCCTGCTTAATCTAAATCAAGCCAACTCTCTATCCATGTCAACAACACTACACATGGCCGCCGTGTAAGCAGCCTTATATAGTGTGGGGCGTGGACTTAGTCCCCCTGAGCCATGATTGGCCAAAGGCACCCTGCCTTTGGCCAATTATGGCTCTCCTAGCAGAGCGTGCTGTGATTAACCAAAGCATGCAGGTCAGGTGCACGCTTTGGCCAATCATCATACAGCAATGCACTGCGATCTCGAAGGGCGTTCCGCGGCGCTCAAATTTTCCACGAACACCCCATAATGTTCGCTGTTCAGCGAACGGGTGAACACCCGATGTTCGAGTCGAACTAGTGTTCGAGTCGAACTAACATTCGACCTGAACATCGAGCTCATCCCTAACAGTGCTATGTTTGCATCATGTGTGCTTTGTTGGCCCTATTGGATAAACACCTTTAAAGGTGTTTAAAATAATAAAACATGGGTCATTGGTACATCAGCTGCAAGCTTTCTTTGAAACAAACTGCTTAATAAATATTGCTTTATAGCATAAGCTACATTATCCATGTAGGAAAATGTATTAGGTGTGAATGAGTCCTAACTTTCGCTTCTTTTCCCTTCTTTTTATAGTGGTACTAAACTCAAAAACAAAGATTTAACACATTGCAGTTTACCAATCCTTAGATGTGGTGGCTACATTAGTTATCGTTAGTTAGTTTAGTTTTTTGCCCCCTTTTATTTCACCTGGTGATCTGGCCATTACCACTTAGGGTTGGTTCACACTACAACGACTTGGGATCCGACTTGTCCGCCCACAAGTCGCCCCAAGTCGCTTAACATTGGGAATTGCATTATAGTCAATGAGAGCCGTCTTAATATACACTACTGAGGTTGCTCCGACTTCAGAAAAGGTTCCTGTACTACTTCAAGGCGACTTCTAGGTGACCTGTACCCACAGAATTCAATGGAAGTTGCCTCCAAGTCGGATCCTCATCTATAGTGAGGCGACTTTACAGGAAAAAGACAAGATCATGAGCGGGAACTTCACGCCAAATTTTAAATAAAAAACTGGCATGGGTTCCCCCTCCAGGAGTATACCAGGCTCTTAGGTCTGGTATGGATTTTAAGGGGAACCCCCATACCAGACCCTTATCCAAGCACGCAGCCTGGCCGGTCAGGAAAGGGGGTGGGGACGAGCGAGCGCCCCCCCCCTGAACCGTACCAGGCCGCATGCCCTCAACATGGGGGGGTGGGTGCTTTGGGGAAGGGGGGGCGCTCTGCCCCCCCCACCCCAAAGCACCTCTTCCCCATGTTGATGAGGACAAGGGCCTCTTCCCGACAACCCTGGCCATTGGTTGTCGGGGGCCATGGGTTGTCGGGAGCCCCCTTTAATAAGGGGGCCATGGGATCCCAGCCCCCCACCCTATGTGAATGAATATGGGGTACATCGTACCCCTACCCATTCACCTGGGGGAAAAAAGTGTCAATGAAAAAACACACTACACAGGTTTTTAAAGTAATTTATTAGGCAGCTCCGGGGGTCTTCTTCTGACTTCAGGGGTCTCTTCTGACTTCTCCGCACTCTACGGCCTCTTCTCCCGCTCTCCTGTTCTTCTCCCGCTCTCCTGTTCTTCTGCCGGGCTCCTCCGCTATCTTCTGCGCTTTTGTCGCTCTCTTGCTAGCAGTGGCCCGGTCTTCTCCGTCGTCTTCTTCCCTCTTCTCTTCTTCCGATGTTGACATGACGCTCTCTCCCGCTATAATGCTGTGTGCGCTGTGTGCAACGACTTATATAGGCATGGAGCGTGGTCACCGGGTGATGTCACCCGGTGACTCCGCCCCTTATGACGTCAACTCCTGGGGCATGTGGGACTGTGACATCATAAGGCGGCAGGGTCACCAGGTGACATCGCCCGGTGACCACGCCCCATGCCTATATAAGTCGTTGCGCACCGCGCACACGGCATTACAGCGGGAGAGAGCGTTGTGTCTACATCGGAAGAAGAGAAGAGGAAACAAGACGACGGAGAAGAGCGGGCCACCGCTAGCAAAAGAGCAGAAGATAGCGGAGGAGCCCGGCAGAAGAACCGGAGAGCGGGAGAAGAACCGGAGATCTGGAGAAGAGGCCGGAGAGAGGGAGAAGAGGCCGGAGAGAGCGGAGAAGTCGGAAGAGACCCCCGAAGTCGGAAGAAGACCTCCGGAGCTGCCTAATAAATGACTTTAAAAACCTGTCGGTTGCGGTGTAGTGTGTTTTTTTTTTTTGGACACTTGCTCAGATAAGGGTCTGGTATGGATTTTGGGGGGACCCCTACGCTGTTCTCTTAACAGGGGGGTTCCTCTTAACATCCATACCAGACCTAAGAGCCTGGTATGTTCCTGGAGGGGAATTGTGTTTTTCCTATTGCAGCGAGCGCCAGATGCACAGTATTCTGTTGCCGAGAACCAGCGCGATCCGCCCTGGAAACACATTCTTGTGCGCAGGTACTGTATGTCACAGGAGCTGATTAGCTCTGATTGGCCACAGGCAAAGTCGCCTGTCCTGGGGGTGACTTGAAGTCGCGTTGTAAGTCGCTCAAAGCCGCATTGAAGTCGCTATGAAGTCGCCTTGAAGTCGCCTTGCAAAGTTGGGCGTGTTGCCCCTGTGTGAATTGCCACTTAAGGACCGGAAGGATTTGCCGACTTGATGACCAGGCCATTTTTTGCGATACGGCACTGCGTCGCTTTACCTGGCAATTGCGCGGTCGTGCAACGTTGTACTCAAACAAAATTTATGTCCTTCTTTTTTTTCCTACAAATAGAGCTTTCTTTTGATAGTATTTGATCACCTTGGTTTTTATTTTTTGCGCTATAAAATAAACTATATTTTTCATTTTTTGCTATAATAAATATCCCAAAAAAATAAATAAATAATTAAAAATAAATAAAAATGTCTTTATCAGATTAGGCCAATATGTATTCTTCCACATATTTTTGGTAAAAAAAAACAAAACGAAAAATCGCAATAAGCGTATATTGATTGGTTTGTGCAAAAGTTATAGCGTCTACAAAATAGGGGATAGATTTATGGTATTTTAATTGTGTATTTTTTACTAGTAATGGCAGCGATCTGCGATTTTTTAGCAGGACTGCGACATTACGGCGGACAGATCAGACACTTTTGACACTTTTTTGGGACCAGTGACATTTATACAGTGATCAGAGCTAAAAATAGCCACTGATTACTGTATGAATGCCACTGGCAGGGAAGGGGTTAACAATGGGGGGGCGATCAAGGGGTTACGTGTTCCCTAGGGAGGTGTTTCTAACTGTGGGGGCAGTGTACTGACTAGAGGAGGAGAGAGATCGCTGTACCTGATCACTAGAAACAGCAGATCTCTCTCTCCTCCCGTGTCGGAACGGGGATCTGTCTGTTTACATTGACAGGTCCCCCTTCTGGCTCTCTAAAGAGTGATTGCGGGTAGCCGGCGGACATTGTGGCCTCCGGCACATACTTCGGCTCCGGCGTCGTGCCCCCTATCGCTCTTAAAGCAGCTGACGTACACCTACAGCGATTTGCGCACGGGAACCAGCCTGCCACAGTATAATGACGGCGGCTGGTTAAAGCACTTCTTGTCTAAGGCTAGCTCACACTAGTGGGGGCCGTGCGTTCTGGTTGCAGGAATCGCATAGATTCCCGTACCCACAACCACCCGTAACTGAATCACACTGCACATGTGAGAGAGTCATTCTGAATTGCACCCCCACGCATTACAGCAGCACAACCCTGGGTGCAGGAACTGCAGGGAAACCGCATGGTCAAAAAGAACATGCGGTTTCCCTGCAGCCACATTTTTAAAAAGGTGCATGCACCTTTTTTATGTGTTTCACGTGTTCACATGAATGGGCTGCCCTGCCCGAGCAAACGCGGGACACAAGTACTGCACTAGTGTGAACCGAGGCTTGCAGTGTCTGCATGCTGGATAAAGAAGTAAAGCAGACACCTTTGGGGAGCAGCATTGTGAGTTTGTGGAAAGGATAGTGTTAGACTATCCAATTTAGATGGACTTGACTAATAAATTGAATACAAACTCCAGCTATAACATTTTATAAGCAGTTACAGCAAACTTTTTTTTTTCCTTTTCGCATAAAGGTATTACATAAATGAATAAAGGCTGGTCATAAGCATCCCTGTTAGTGGAACATGGTTTTTCTAATCTCTCAAACTTTGCCTGGACAGCTTGGTCTGTTAAAGGAAGTTGAAAAATAACAGACTTACTGGCCAGATCACCAGATAAAAAGAGAAAAAATAGAGCCTAAAAAAAGAAAACAAATGCAGCCACCACATCTTAGAATTGATGAGTTGGAATTTAATACATTTTTTGGGGGGTTTAATACCACTTTACACATGACTATGGTAAGACAGATGCAAACTGGCCTTAATACTTCTACACATACCCTACTATTATATACCATCTTAAATAACCAGACAACACCCTTTTTGGAGTAAAATTGACCGTACCGGCCTTATTTTTTAAACAATTAACCGTAAACATTTTATTTACAAACAGTACTTTCCCAGATAAATTGTAACCATGTTTTAGATCTTTGAAGGCACAGAAAAGACCCCAAATTTACTTACTATCAGCGTGACCACACAAGGTCCCCAGTCGCAGCACGCCGACTCGAGGACAATACCAATTCTCCACCTTCCAACGCTGATACCCATATCCAAATGCCCAGTTAAACCTTGGTTAACTGGCATCTTCCCGAGGATCCCATACCATAGATGGTTCCCCACAATGCCATATTGGTCTTAAATTAGAAGGCCTCCAAAGATCCCAACTGCCACAGCCCACAGGGGTGAAACCTTACACCTGTGGACGCCCCAAAAAATGCAGGGCTCTTTGGATACCGTCCTGCAGGCCCAAGCACCAAAAAACAATGCCTACAGCCTTAAGATGTATGCCGTCCCCCCTCGTGTACTGGCTAGTATTAACCTCCAAATCCCGGTGCCTAACCACGAAACCACCATTATGTGTAATGAATCTGCCAACCTCCTTGTTAACTTTAATGCGGGCCTTGTTACCCTTGTCCACCGACCTAGCCCAGCGCCAAGACATGCGGCTGGCCATGTCTGACCACACAACGAGAGTATGGGGAAAATCCGTGCGGATGCGAAGGACATCAAATTTAATGTCCCTAATCAAATGCCGCATAGACCTAACTCCCAAATCATTGCCCCCAACGTGCAATACCAAGATGTCTGGGGCCCGATCCAGGCGGGCGTACTTATGTATCTCCGGCAACACCCTGCTCCACAACATGCCCGGGGCCCCAATCCAACGGACCATGGCCACCTCCCTAGGGACTCCTAACTGTCGGGCGTTGGGCCGAACATCCGCCCGTTTTGCCCCCAAAAATACATAATAAAGTCCCATGATCCACACAAGACCAGCTGCATCATGAAAAGAAAAATGCGGAACATAGAAATAAAATAAACCAACATGGAGAACAAGCTCGTAACACAGCAAATGACAAACCTGGATGACCTAGACCAAATGGGGGCGTACATAAAGCTTGAATCGGTCAGATTACCATCACCCAATGCGCTTTATAACTGAAGTCTCCAATCCCCACGGGCGGCCTCAGTGGCAGTGGAAGGAATGAGAAGAATAAGCCAGGGGGTCATAACCCGCTTCCCCCAAGCATCGGCGAAACACTGAGCCGAACTGGAACACAGATAAGGACAACCCATCCCGGTACACTAAAAAAGGATCCCCCAACCTTTGGCGGATGACCAAATTCTTCTGAACCGCAGCCGCTGGGCAAATGGAAGACCCAGGTACCTTATAGACATGTACATACTTACTCCTCCCCAACAGGTCCGTTTTTGACCGGCGAAGAAATAGAGCCACCAAAGTACTTTGACAGTGTACGTCACTTACCAGGAGTCCCATTTGAGCCGCTCTGGAGGGGCTAACCAATTCGCCCACCCTAAAAGCCCCATGGAAGGCCAGTGTGAATGCCACCCTAAACAAGCAGGGACAAGCAGGCCTCATAGCTAGATTTGCATACCAAACTTACCTGTAAAAGCAACTGCTGCAAAATGGAGAAAGTGACCAGGCGCGACTGTCCTTTTTCTTGTTACCTCTTCTATACCCCTTCAAGGCCTGCCTAACCATAAAGGCTTTTGTCACAACCCCCTGTCAGTTTGAACCAAAAGGCTAAACCCGCTATCTTGTGGTCCATTGACGAAACGGACAATCCTTGACTATGGTAAGACAGATGCAAGCTGGCCTGATACCTTTGCACATACCCTACTATTATGTTTACCATCTTAAATAACAAGACGACACCCTTTTGGAGTAAACTTGGCCATACATGCCATTTTACTAACAATAAGCCATAAACATATTATTTACAACCAATACTTTTTCAGATCAATCATAACCATGTTGTAGATCTTTAAAGGCACTAGAAAGATCCCACATTTATATAGTATCAGCGTGACACACCAGGTCCCCAGTTGCAGCACGCCGACTCGGGAACACTACCAACTCTTCAACTTCCAATGCTGATAACCATATTGAAAATGCCCAGTTAAACCTTGGTTAACTGGCATCTTCCTGAGCATCCCATACCAAGATGGTTCCCCACTATGCCATACTGGTCTTAATTTAGAAGGCCTCCAAAGATCTCAACCGCCACAGCCTGCAGGTGTGAAATCTTTCACCTGTGGACGCCCCAAAAAACGCAAGGCTCTTTGGATGCTGTCCTGCAAACCCAAGCACCACAAATCAATTCCTACTGCGTTAAGGTGTACGCTGTCCAATCTCAAGTACTAACTAGTCTCAACCTCCAACTCCCGGTGCCCAACCATGAATCCTCCGTTGTGAGCAATGAACCTGCCCACCTCCTTATTAACTTTTATGCGGGCCTTGTTAACCTTGTCCACCGACCTAGCCCAGCTCCAAGCAGTGCGGCCTACCATGTCTGACCACACAACGAGGGTATGGGGAAAATCTGTGCGAATGCGAAGGACATAAAATTTGATGTCCCTAATCAAATACAGCATAGACTTAATTCCCAAATCGTTGCCCCCCGACGTGCAACACCAAGACAGCACGATCCAGGCGAGCATATTTATGTATTTCTGGCAAAACCCTGCTCCACAACATACCCGGGATCCCAATCCAATGGACCATGGCCACCTCCCTAGAGACTCCTAACTGGCAGCCCTTGGGCCGAACATCCGCCTGTTTTGCCCCCCAAAACACATAAGAGTGTCCCATGATCCATACGAGACCGGCCGCATCACCTAAAAAGAAAAATGCGGAACATAGAAATAACATAACCAACATGTAAAGACCAGCACATAACACAGCAAATGCAAACCTATGTGGCCTGTGCCAAATGGGGGCGTATATAAAGCTTGAACCGGTCGGATTCCCAGCGCCCAATATGCTTTATCACTGAAGTCTCCAATGTCCACTGGGCGGCCTCAGTGGCAGCCCCGATATGGAAGGATTGTGAAGAATAGGCCCGGGGATCAAGACCCGCCTCCTTCAAACATCTGGAAAACGCTGAGCCAAACTGGAACACTGATAAAGGCAACCCTTCCTAGTGCACAAAAAGGGATCCCCCAACCGCTGGGTGGGTGCCCAAATACTCCCGAACTGCAGCTACCAGGCAAATGGAAGACCCAGGGACCTCGTAGACATAAACATACTTACCCCTCCCCAACCGATCCGCCTTGGACCGGTGAAGAAACAGCGCCACCGAAGTGATTCCACAGTGTACCTCACCTACCAAAAGTCCCCCTTGAGCCACTCTAAAGGGGCTAACCAATTTGCCCACCCTAAAAGCTCCATAGAATGCCAGTGTGAATGCCACCATAAACAAACATGCTTTGTACCTAGAATAACATACCAAACTTACCTGAATAGTCAACTGCTGTAACCTTTTTCTTGTTATCCCTTCTATACCCCTTCAAGGCCTGCTTAACCATAAAGGCTTTCGTAAAATCATAACCCCCCCATTAGTTTGAACCAAAAAGCTAAACCCGCTATCTTGCGGTCCATTGCTGAAACAGACACTCCTTTTGCATAATTCAAGCAGATAAAATACAGCAAGACCGTAACCACCCCCTCACCTGTAACTTGGCCTACCCGCTCCAGCAGCCCGAACCACTCCTGCCAAACCTTTGCATAGGCAGACCACGTACTCCTGCTAACAGAATTCCGGATCAATCCTGCGACGACTCCAATGCAATTTGCCACAGCTGCTGAGGACATGGATACCTGTGCTGCTCCACTCCCAGCGCCAACTCCCGAAATCTGTCCCACTGAAACAGAGACAAAGCATCAGCCACTTCCTTCCCGGAATATGCACTGCATACATAAAAACATTTAATTGCAGACAACGCAACACCAGGTGCCACAACAGGCATACCACTGGCGTTGATGAAGCCGCCACTTGATTGATGACCTAATCCACTCCCAAATTGTCACAATGTAGACGGATCTTCCTATCACGAAAGAACTTACCCCAGATCTCCACTGTGACAATAACTGGAAACAGTTCCAGCAGAACAAGATTTTTGAGAAACCCCGCCCCCCCGCCAGTCCTCCGACCAGATCTCTGCACTCCATCATCCCCCAAAAAAGGCCCCATATCCCAACGACCCAGCCGCATCGGTATAAAATTCCAAATCGAAATTACTCAACGGCCCTTCCATCCAAAGTGACCGGCCATTAAAAGAGTCCAGGAAAACATGCCAAATGCACAGGTCCTCCCTGTGATCCTGTGTCAACATAATGAAATGGGTTGGAGAAGAGACACCCGCTGTCGTAGCCGATAAGCGACGACAAAACACTCTCTTCATAGTCATGATCCTGCATGCAAAGTTCAATTTTCCTAAAAGGCACTGTAGCTGTCACAGTTGAATTTTGCGCCTACCCACCATCACGCAAATCTCTGCCTGCAGAGCAAGCAACTTGTCATTTGGTAACCGACATTCCATCGCCTGGGAATCTATAACTATACCCAGAAAGCTAAGCTCGACCACTGGGCCGACAGTCTTGTCAGTCTTGTTGGTATACGAAAGCGTTCCGAAATTTGCTGTAGAGTAGCCTGCAAGATACCACACAGCCTAGAGGAAGGAGGGCCCACGCATAAAAAATCGTCAAGATAACGGATGATGGAATTGATATACGACACATCCCGCACCACCCATTCTCAATCAGACAATAAGATCGAACAGCCCATAGGCAGACATTGGTCCACATAAAAAGCATCCTGCCACTGGCTCCCCAGGAGATAGAAACTTTGCGAATGGATCGGCAGCAGCCGAAAGGTCGCCTCCACATCGGTTTTGCCCATGAGCGCACCCTGTCCATAATGATGGACCTAAAAAAACACGGCGTCAAAGGAGGTATATGATACAGAACAGGCACCCGGGTCGATCGTGTCATTAACCAAGCCCCCTTTAGGGAAGGACAGGATGAATCAAACAAAATTTCTGGGGCTCCTCCTTGGGTACCACCCCCAAAGGTGAAACCACTAAATCCGCTAATGGAGGGGAATGGGAAGGGGCCACACATGCGCCCTAATGCCACTTCCTTGGTTAGTTTCTCAGAAACCACCGAAGGATACAGCAAGGCAGAAAGTAAATTTTTGGACACCGGGGGGGATGCGCTTGAGCGAACATGGAGTCCTAAAACCCTCCGTAAAAAACCCAATTCCAGGAGCCGGGCAGCCGCTCGGTCCAGGTACCTATTTAGGAAAGGAGGCATCCTTTCCACCCTCAACGGAGTCATGCCTTTTTCTCGAAGTATCTCCAGAGTGGCCTTTTCCCTGTTTAAGACACAGAGACAGAGTGTGACTGCCCCGCAGCTGGAGCACTCATGTTTGAAACGGCAACCATTTCCAAACCTGCGCGCCACTTGCGCCACAAAATTGTCGTCCTGGAGCCACGCCTGACCACCCCATACACCCTCCGAGCCTCCCTAATGGCATCCAGGTAGCAAAAGAGCGTCGAGCATCTCTCGGGATGGTTCTCACCAATCACACTCACTAAAATAGCGAACGCCTGTAGCCAGTTAACAAAGGAGCGGGGAATAAGGCGGTAACAACGCTTTCCTTCCTCCTCCTTTTTTGACTCATCTGGTTTAACCCGGTCCAAGTTGAACTTCTCAAGCGGCAGCAAGGAAAAAAATATCCACATACTCATCCCTCCATATTTTATCCCCCACCTCAGGTTTGAGATGCGCTCCCAAAGGGCCCTCAGAGCATACCTACACCTCACACTTGGCTGCGTCAGCCAAGAGAACAGTGTCTGGAACCTTACTCGATTCCTTCGCTGTATTGGCCTTGTCGGAAACTGACGACCCAGCCTGGGCCCCTGCCACCACCCCCCCTGCCGTACCCATAATCCCGTCTGCTACAGACCATGTAAGAGGGGAGGACAAGGCCCCCGACCCCATCTGGCCAGGTACCCAACCGGAAACTGGGGAAGCAGTGTTTGTACTTACCTAGAACCATTGTACTAGTGTGCGCAATCCCGTCAAGAGGTGCTGTAAATCAGCGCCCGAACCTGACGCAACAGACGCCCGGGCCTATGAGTGAGGTGCAGATGCCCCCCACCCCCATGCCCAAAAGACCACCCAACACTGCCTGCAAAAAAGAGAGGGGGTTAGTAATGGACTCACCAGGCTGCACAGAAGAGGATCCCGCAGCCGTATGTCCTGAATCCTCCGCCGATGAACGATCGGCACTTTGCCATCGTCTGACCTGGACAGCTCACCCTCGGATCTGTTGAATGCTGCATCTGTAGCTGGCCTGGCCCTGGCCATCTCCTCCCCATATTCAGGTGTCTCACATCAGACCCAATAATGACCAACTGAGAAATGCATCCCAGCTTAGTCTCTCTATAAATTTATGACAGCTTATGGGGTGGCGCAGACAGGGGCAAGGCGCAGACATCATGGCTCTGTCCTGAGCGGCTCTGTCACGAGTGATGCGCAGTTTCACCGACGCAGTTTAACAAAAGCAGGATAACTAAAGCTGCATGAACAACAGGAACTCTGCTCCACTCTGCAAGACGACAAGCAAACCACCTTTGAAATTTATTTTATATTAGGTTAGTTTCCCACTCTCTATCCACTAACATGCTCCTTATTCTCTTCCTTCTCACATTGGTGTCTTCTATCCTCAAATTATCTTTACTCTACCCCTCATCTCTTCCCTGCAGCATGCACATATCACCCTCACTCCTACCCTCTCCCTACTATGGCACCCATCATCTCCTGCAGTTGCTGCACCCACATGCTGACATAAACACCAGGGCCACTAGACACGTGCGCTCATGCACATCCCACTCCCACCTTGCCTTCCTCACCCTCCTCCTTCTCCTAGTCTCAGGTGACATTTCTCCTAATCCTGGTCCGTCATTTTCCAAATGCAAGCCTCATATCCAATACCCCTCCCCCTCTGGCAACCACCGCAATCCACTCAGTTTAATTTCTATCCCCCTGCTTCCTCAAAGCAGCCCACCAATCTCATGTGCGCTTTGGAACGCCCGCTCCATCTGTAACAAGCTAACATCTGTACATGACCTCTTCATCTCTCATGGCTTGAACATACTCGCCATAACAGAAACCTGGCTTCAAAATTTTGACTTAGCTTCTCCTGCTGCCCTCTCCCATGGTGGTCTCCATTGGACTCACTCCTCCAGACCCAACAGACAGAAAGGAGGTGGAGTTGGCTTCCTTCTGTCCCCACAAAGCACCTTCCAAGTCCTTCCTGTCCCTCCCTCTCTATCCCTCTCTTCTTTCGAGATGCACTGTATTTGTCTGTTTTCTCCCATTTCTCTGAGGATTGCAGCAATTTGTAGGCCTCCAGGACCGGTATTGCGCTTTCTTGATGACTTTGCTGCCTGGCTACCCTACTTTCTCTCCTCTGAAATACCCACCATTATTCTTGGTGACTTTAACATTCCTGTCAATGTTAACAGCCCAACTACAGCTAAACTTCTTAACTTAACCTCATCTTTTGACCTAACCCAATGGACACATACTTCCACTCACTCCAATGGTAATACCCTTGACCTTGTATTCTCCCATCTCTGCAACCCTGGCAACCTCACCAATACCCCCTTTCCTCTATCTGATCACAACCTCATTACTTTGACTGTATCCTTGCCTCCAACCACCCATCCCTCCAAGCAGCAAACAATTACTTGTAGAAACCTTCGCCACTTTAACCCTTCTCTTCTCTATTCCGCTACTGACCACCTATATGGCATAATCTCTCCCCTGTCCTGTCCTGACCTGGCCACTTCTGTCTACAACAGTTCACTCTCATCATCACTAGATGCACTTGCTCCTCTAACCACACGCAGAATTAGGCCCCGACCGTTACAACCCTGGCAAACTGACAACACTAGAAATCTCAAGAGACATTGCCGTGCTCTTGAACGACTGTGGCGTAAAACCAAATGCCTGCAAGACTTCACCCTATATAAATCTGCCCTTCTAAAATACAATTCATGCCTCCATGCTGCCAAACAAGCCTACTTTGTCTCTCTTATTAATTCCTTGTCATCCAGTCCCCGTCGGCTCTTCTCAACCTTTAACTCTCTGCTTCATCCACCACCCCCTCTACCCACTAACTCACTCACTGCCCAAGAGATTGCCAATCACTTCAAAGACAAGATCGATGCAATTCGTGAGGACATCTCCACTGTGCGTACGTCTTCCCCACCCATCATACCTTGCCCAGCAGCACATTCAACACTCTCCTCTTTTGAATTGGCTACTACGGAAGAGGTTACAAAAATTTTCTCGGATGCCCACCTAACCAATTGTCCCTTGGATCCTGTTCGCTCACAACTACTACGGTCACCCTCTTCTTCTATCTTATGCTCCCTCACCCACATCTTCAATCTCTCCCTTTCTAGTGGCATTTTCCCCTCCCCTCTAAAACATGCACAGATCACTCCCATTCTTAAAAAGCCCTCACTGGACCCTACCGACCTGAACAACTTAAGACCCATCTCATTACTCCCATTCACCTCTAAACTTCTAGAACGCTTAGTCTACAACCGTCTTAGCTCCTACCTCAATGAAAATAACCTTCTTGACCCCTTACAGTCTGGCTTTCGCTCGCAGCACTCCACGGAAACTACCTTACTAAAACTCACTAACGATTTACTAACTGCTAAAACCAACAGCCAGTACTCCATACTCCTACTACTTGACCTCTCTGCGGCCTTTGATACTGTTGACCACCCGCTCCTTCTCAATAAACTACATTCCCTTGGCCTCCGAGATTCTGCTCTATCCTGGTTCTCTGGCTATTTATCACAGCGCTCCTTCAGTGTCACCTACAACTCTGTCTCCTCCTCTCCATTGCCCCTTTCTGTGGGGGTCCCCCAAGGCTCGGTTCTTGGACCCCTTCTCTTCTCTATCTACACCTCCTCCCTTGGTCACTTAATAACTGCCCACGGCTTCCAATACCACTTATACGCTGATGACACCCAAATCTATCTGTCTACTCCTCACCTCACTCCTTCAGTCTCCTCTCGCATTACTAACTTACTAACTGACATATCAGCATGGATGTCGCACCACTTCCTTAAACTAAATCTCTCTAAAACTGAGCTATTAATATTCCCCCCCGCCCGTGCTCCCCTCCATGACTTTTCCATCAAAATCAACAATGCAACATCAGTTCCTCCCCTCACGCCAGGGTACTAGGTGTAATCCTAGACTCTGACTTGTCATTTCAGCCTCAAATCCAATCGCTGTCAAAAGTTTGTAGAATTCACCTCTGTAACATCTCTAAAATTCGCCCTTTTTTAACAAATGAAACCACCAAGCTCCTCATTCACTCCCTTGTTATCTCTCGCCTTGACTATTGCAACTCCCTTCTCATTGGCTTACCTCTCCATAGGCTATCCCCTCTTCAGTCTATCATGAATGCTGCTGCCAGACTTATCCACCTTACCAACCGCTCAGTGTCTGCCAACCCTCTACTTCAATCCCTACACTGGCTCCCAATCACCCAGCGAATTAAATTCAAAATTCTAACCACAACATACAAAGCCATTCACAACTCTGCCCCAAGCTACATCACTAATCTTGTCTCCAAATATCACCCAAATCGACCTCTCCGCTCTTCTCAAGACCTCCTGCTTTCAAGCTCTCTCATTTCCTCCTCCCATGCTCGTCTCCAGGATTTCTCCAGAGCCTCTCCCATCCTCTGGAACTCGCTACCTCCATCTATCCGGCTATCCCCTACTCTTGCTACCTTCAGGCAATCCCTGAAAACTCATCTCTTCAGGAAAGCCTATCACGTCTCCAACTAATCTCCTACCACTTCCAACAGCTCATTCCCCACAGTTACAACCTTTTGTACCACCTGCCCCACCCTATTAGATTGTAAGCTCTTCTGAGCAGGGCCCTCTTAAACCTATTGTATTGTATTGTATTATAACTGTATTGTCTCCCTTTTTATATTGTAAAGCACTGCGTAAACTGTTGGCGCTATATAAGTCCTGAATAATAATAATAATAATCCAGCCGACCAGCAACAGAAGGGACATCGTTCGCGGATGCACCAGCCCCGGGATTGCCTGTCTCAGCACCCAGGCCGTGCTGCGCTCCCGATCCAGCAGTGCCATTCAAGCAGGGGGCCTTCTTGCCTGCAGTTCTCCGCGCTGCCCGGGGGGGGCGTGAGTGGCTCCGCCCATGATCTGAGAACCCATCCATCTTGTTGAGGAAGATGGCCGCCAGCCGCTCATGACAACTGGTCAGTGTCCGACAAGCGATCTCTCCCGCGCCGGGCCGTCTCCCTGACCGGAGCATCACCAGGAGATGCAGCCGCATGTTCCTGCCTCCCGCGACGTGCAGGCGGGACGGGGGGAAGCCGCACCGCGGTTCCTGCCTGAAGAGCTCCGCCTCCAATGGGGATTCCTCCCAGCGTGACACCAGCCGTCTGGGTGGATAGCTGTGCCGATGATCCTGGAGGGTCCCTTGTAGGGGGGCTCCCATGTTGGCGCTGAGCTCGGGGGAGGAGGGGAGAAAAAAGCGCTCCGGAGGCCGAGACCTCCGAGCATGCTGGCCCCCAGACTCTCCTGCTGCCGCATTCTCCCCTCGTGACAAAGAGGCGATCTGCTGTTGCAGCCAGGCAGTGGCCTTGGATGCATCAGCTGCTCTAAGTTGGGCCAGGAAACCATCCATCTCGGCCATGGGTATTCACAGGCCTAAAAACTAAAGGCAGGCAGGAGTGGAAAAGCTAGTTTTTCGTCTGGTGACCTCTGACTGACCATCGGACACTTAACCCTCCCTGACTATACTGCAGAAATTTTCTGGCCACCCCCACTACACTAACCAACTAAACCCCAGGTTAACTCTTAAGTAACCTGCTTGCCCTGCTACCCTGTCATGCCAGCCCTGCGCCTACTCCTGCATCTTCTCTTTATATATAGGTATATTCATATATAGAAAAGGTAACATAATTATTTTAATTACAAGCCTTTTTAAAGGATTACAATGGCCCATGGTGTTAAAAAGCCTTTATAGCAGCCCGTGAGTGATAACCTGGGTGATAACCTCTGGTTAGGCTAACCAACCTGGATGAAGATACTGGTAATTGGTTCCTAGGGAAAACATAAGTGCTATTTATACTTTGCTGTTCATTAACAACCCATAGCTAAATTTCACCAATTCAAGATGCCCTGATAAGTGTGAAAGATTTTGGAATCTTGGATCAATTCCTGTAGTTCCAGTCATTATACAATGTAGAAAACAGTAATGTGTCCAATTAATTGATAATGGAGGATGGGTTACTGTACTCATGGTTTATTGTTAACAAAATGACAGTCTCTTGAAAGCTCACCCCCATCCTGACCTTTGCTAGTCTCCTTGATCACTCCTGGGCCCTCAGATAATGCTCAGCATTTCCAGGTATGGGAATGCTTGTTACTCTTATACCCTGTACACACGGTCAGACATTGATCGGACATTCCAACTAAAAAATCCATGGATTTTTCCGACGGATGTTGGCTCAAACTTGTCTTGCATACACACGGTCACACAAAGTTGTCAGAAAATCCAATCGTTCTGAATGCGGTGACGTTAAACACGTACGTCGGGACAGTAGCCAATAGCTTTCGTCTCTTAATTTATTCTGAGCATGCGTGGCACTTTGTGCGTCGGATTTGTGTACACACGATCAAAATTTCCGACAACGGACTTTGTTGTCGGAAAATTTTATAGCAAGCTCTCAAACTTTGTGTGTCGGAAATTCCTATGGAAAATGTGTGATGGAGCCCACAGACGGTCGGAATTTCCGACAAGGTCCTATCACACATTTTCCATCAGAAAATCCTATCGTGTGTACAGGGCATTAGGATGCAGCGCTCAGGCCTGAGCAGCCAATCACTAGTCTCTAACACTGTCAAGTAAGTTCTTTTCAATAAATAAGGAAAAAAATCTTGCGAGCCACAACGATCAAATGCCAATAAAGTGATAATACCCAGCTGCAGGCGCAGATCACGTTTCATAAGCCGTGCAAACTGATATAAAGAAAAAATATATGCGCTGCGCTAGAGTAAACTAAATCAATATGTTATCTCTTGAGTATAAGATATATGCAAATTAACCCTCTCTGTGTCATTCAAATAGTGATAAACAAAAACAAAAACGTATGTATAAATTCATTGTGGTCCCAGAGTCTGGAGGAACACACGGCTCCCCAAATCATCACCGACTGTGGAAACTTCACATTGGGCTTCATGCAACTTGCATTCTGTGCCTCTCCACTCTACCTCCAGACTCTGGGACCACGATTTCCAAATGAAATGCAAAATTTGCGAGGACTCTGGACCACTGAGCAACAGTCCAGTCCTTTTTTTCTTAGCCCAGCTGCATTGAACCAAGCTGGAGATCGGTACCTGTTAATCAGTACAGAGGCCAGGGGTGGCTCCAAATTGTGTTTTGACTCAGTGTAACAGCTGGGTCACACGCTCTGAGGTGAGCACAATAACCTAGGAGGGCCACTGAAGTACACCGGAGCATGGTTTGCAGCACCAAGGATTTCATGAGCATGTTGGGTAACACCATTTATGGACACACCAATTTGATGTTGATTTTTAGGATCTTTCACCCATCACTTTTTGATTGTTTATCAGGACTGTTTATTATTATCATTATGGAGCACTAAGCACTTTGTGTATCTGTTTACGCACTTTAAATATTTGGCAATATTCTATATGCACATTGCACTTTAAAATCATCTTATTTATATGAATTTATACATACGTTTTTGTTTTTGTTTATCACTATTTGAATGACACAGAGAGGGTTAATTTGCTTATATCTTATACTCAAGAGATAACGAGTTCTTTTCAACACCTTTTTAGTGTTAGGTTAGTGAAACCCTGTTAGAATGTATGTAAAGTTTTGTACTGCGATCTGTGTTCCGTTAGGGAGCTTTTAACGGAGGAGTAGGACCAAAGCTCTAGGTCTCAGGAGTGCACTTAGTTCTGCATTTCTGTGACCCATATTCAGCCAATAGCAGCTAAAGTCTACTGACAGCTGACATCACTCAGCCGGTCCAGACTCTGGAGGGATCCCAATTTTAATGTCGGGATTCACCCACATGTCTGTACCAGCAGCTGGCTCAGCCTCTCAGTGCACCACTGGGAGACTGAGACAGCCTCCTGTGAGCGACGGAGGGGCAGAGCAGAGAGCCGGCTCTCTGCTCACTGAAGACCGAGAACTGAGAGATCAGTGGTCTTTGAACACTCATTTCTTGATCTTAGAGGCATGGGGAGGGGGAGAGATGCGGCATAGGATCAGTGTTGCATCCACCTTGGTGAGTATGTGTGTTTGTTGTCTTTAATTCCTGCACTTCTCTTATAATTTATTTTCTGTCCTAGGTAGCACCAAAATCTGGGAGAGAATGTGAAAAGACTATTCACAATGGTAATAGGCATTTAACCTTCAATTCTGGCACCAATCAACAAAACATGTGAAGGAAAATAATGGGGTCACAAAGAGCTTTAAAAACCTGACAGAGGTAGTAACCCTTTCTTACTCTATCCAAAACGAAAGTCTCTTTCAGATAGGTGGTCGGAAGGCGGTATAAATGGGCTGCTAAGCTGTGGTTTTACCACCTCTGGCTACCTACCAAACTGTAAAATAACAGCCAGACGGGCTGCTTTGCTTCACGGCTGCTGCATTTTATTTTTAATACATTTTATTAGTTTAAAAAAAAGGTGCAAAAAAATTACAATATTGTAAGGAAGCTAAAATCACAAAGTACATACCTGTAAAAATATAGTAACATTTATATAAATAATGACTAGGGTAAGTCTTATACTTGCATTAAAGCAGAAAGCAGCTAAAATATTAAGAATAATAGATATATAAAGGGCATATCTTTATAATTTTCTAGTAGAATAGGAATGGGAGGGGGGAGCTGGACAGAAACATCAAGATGAGGAGCATTAATGTGGATATATAAAAACTATCAGTATATCATAAACGTAGTTAAAAATGCAGAGTTTGACAGGGCATTATAGGGGTAAATCATGCGGTGAGGAGATGATAAAATGCCACCTCACTGCCTGTCAAATGCCCTCCGAAAAGCAATCTGAATGCAGAATGATGAGCTCTATTTTGTTGCGTGCTTGTTCAATAAAGCTGTGTGGTGATACATTTTTTCAAAGCAGCCACACATATTCAAAGCACCTTTCACACTTATGCGGTGCGGTTTTGCCCATACCACGTGTGCGGTGCAGTGAACCCATGGGTTTGGTGCGGATTAGCTGTGCTTTCCCATTGACCTCTATTATGTCCCATGGCTTTGATGCACTTTTTGAAAGCAAACCTAAAGCCCTGCATGCAGGAGTTTTGCTGTGCTTTCAGAAATGCACCAAAACCGCAGGACATAATATGGCATAGGTGTGCACACAGGGTGTGCCGGGTGTGCCTAAACACACCCTAATCACCTTGTGCGTAGTAGCATTATCACTCTGTGTGCAGGCGGGAGATGGCAAAGATCTCCCTCTTATCGGCTCTGCCATAAGAGAAGAGCTTACGCACTTCTCTTTCACTGTGCTGGCAGGGAGATCAATGTGACGGGGTCATATATCTGTAGACACTCACACATGCATGTGTGTTTGAACTTTGGGGTGTACACCCTAATGCAATAGGCTGCGCACGCCTATGCTCTATGGCAGTGGTCTCCAAACTGTGGCCCAGGGGCCAGATGCGGCCCTCTGCTTGCCTTTTTACGGACCTCGATGCTCTATTCCTCCCACTGATGCGGGACACTGATTCTACCTACTGACATCAACAATGGGGCACTATTCCTCCCAAAGATACCAACAATGGGGCACTATTCCTCTCAATGATACCAACAATGGGGCACAATTCCTCCCAATGTGTTAGGTACCTTTTCTGAGGCAAAGATGCTGAGAGAGGCTCCCCTTGCGGCTAAGTGCAGTATACCCCTGAAGGTGGTACAGGAGGTATAAGGCTCAAAGAAGCACGGGTTGCCAGCAGGTTGAGGAGGCTTGAGCTGATGATCACTTGGAGACTTTGCTTGAGAAGACAACAAGGAGTATGCTGGACACTTAGTAAAAGCCTGGCTGAGGGTAAAACGCAGGAGAGCATATTGGAGGCTGTGGTGAGGCCAGCTGAGGGTCAATCACAGGTAAGTAATAAGCAAAGTCCGTGAGCCAAGCCGGGGGTCAAACACTGGTAATCAGGCAGGTACAAGTATAGC
Organism: Aquarana catesbeiana; assembly: GCF_042186555.1. Taxonomy (NCBI): domain Eukaryota; kingdom Metazoa; phylum Chordata; class Amphibia; order Anura; family Ranidae; genus Aquarana; species Aquarana catesbeiana. Next base: position 296,273,964 of record NC_133330.1, read on the forward strand.
AAAGTCCGTGAGCCAAGATGGGGGTCAAACACTTATAATCAGGCAGGTGCAAGTATCAGGACAGGAGGCAAGCCACGGTCACAACAGGAATCACTTGAAAGTATAACATAGGTTCAGGAACAGGGAAAAGTTGAAGACAATCCAGCAACTTGGGTCAGACAGAGGAAGCCTTATATAGGCCAGCAGGGGGAACCATCTGTCACATGATGCACCTATGGCGCCCGTTTCTTCTACTGGCAAGATTGCCAGTACTTCCACGGCCTATTCCCAGACACTATTTCTCTGACACAATAATACCAACAATGGGGCACTATTCCTCCCAATGATACCACGATGGGGCACTATTCCTCTCAATATTACCAACAATGGGGCAATATTTCTCCCAATGATATCAACGATGGAGCACTGTTCCTTTCAATAATACCAACGATGGGCCACTATTCCTCCCCCAATGTTTACTCCCATTGATTCCAGGAAAATTTCTGCTCCCACTGGCAACGGTACGGCACCATAAAGTCTGAAGGCAAATAAACTGGCACTTTGTTTAGAAAGTTTGGAGACCCCTGCTCTATGGGAAAGCACAGCTAACCCCCACCAAACCCATGGGTACATTGAACGTGCGGTATGGGCATTATACATGGGGCCCAAGTCTTCGCAGTCAGTTGAATCCTCTGATATATCTTACTGCACTTTGCCCATTGGCTTACTGAATAAGCCGACAAATTAAAACTCTAGCTAGTAGCTAAGAGAGTTGCATATAGGCACACGTTATAATAAATATAAAATGCTCTCTTCTGTGCTTTAAATATACTATATTTCCAACAAGGTGACCTTATTTTTAAAATATGAAAATTCTTTTTTGTATATTGATGGAAAGAAATGCATGTTTCGATTTACGTGTACAAAAACAAAAACCACAGCTTAGGTTATGAATATATAACAGTGTATTAAACTTGCAGACTCCATTCATGGTTAGTGACCTTATTTCTTATGAGAGAAGAGATCGAGCACTGCTGAATGTATTACCTTACATTCCGTAATTAGTAACAAGTTAACCACTCATCCAGCTGGCTGGCAGAATTAAATCAATACATTAAATATAAATAGCAAAATAATATTTTTTTTCTTGATTTATTAATGGCGTATAGAAAATTCTCCTATTTTAAATTCAAATAGAAATGGAGAGTTGTGCTCTTAGTAGTGTTTATTGGAAAATCCATTGGGGATGACAAGATGTTCTTGTAATAGCTACAACACACTGGCACATTCACACAATTGCCTGCGTTGGGTTAGTATTACAGGTATAAGACTATTAAGCCCAATTCCAGGCATAGAGAAAAAAAATGACCTTTGCAGTAGAGCCCCCCACAATGCATGTGTTAAATACTTGTTAAGTCTAACTCTAGCAGGCTCCCTCCATCTATGCAACTGGCCCCCTGAAGCCTCCTCTCTAAGGCACAGTTAAACACTTATAGCTAATAGTGCTGCATTATACTTGATGACGCTAAGTGGCTGCCCACAGGCCAGAGCGACAAGAAAAAGAGAGCTGGAGAGAGGAATACGGTAAGAAATACAGCCTCTTCCTCAACACCCTAAAGTTAATGAACATTTAACCCTTGTAGCGCAGGGGGCCCACTGCAATGATTTTTTTTATTTTTTATTACGGAGTAACCCCTTGTCTACCAAGGTACATTTATAAATGGCATGGTAAACAAGGGACTTAAAGTGGTTGTAACCCTAAAAAAATATCATGATCCTTTAAAGCAGGATATACAGCATAGTGCTTGTGCTGTGTCATTTGTCCCTCTCTCTGTTCTAAAAAACCTGGTTGATCCTGCCTGTTCCTATGTCTCCCTTAGTGTACTGACCATGATAATCGTGGCTGCTTATCCATTATTACCTTGGTCAGGTTACATGCCTCTGTCATCCCGCTTCTCTCCTCTCTCCCACTCCCTCCTTGCCTGTCAGCTTAAAAGTCTGTGTGTGATCCATCTTCTTCCCGCCCCTCCCGCCACTATAGCTGTAACATTACTACTGGGAAATCCTGTAATCCCCTCTCTTACAGGAAGATATAATGTTCAGTATCTGTGTTTTTTTTAATTACTCCGCAAAATACCTTATTTACTGTGTGCTGGGCGCTCACGTGACCTCTCACCTTTCTCCTCCCGACTGATGTCAGCTGGGATAGTCGGCCCCTCCCGCTGTAGTGCTCGGAGCGGGGAAGGAGAGCACCGGCAGGTCACGTCAGTACCCAGGGGCGCTGTAAAATAAGATCTTTTGCGCAATAATAAAGGAAAAAAAACACAGATACTGCACATTGTATCATCCTGTAAGAGAGGGGATTAAAGGATTTCTCAGTAGTGACTTTACAACCACTTTAAAGCATGCTCATGGCCTGATACTGACTTTAGCAGCAGGTGAAGGGCTTTCGGGTAAAAGTGATTGTGCAGCACCTGGTTCCTTGGCTCTCCCATTCCTCTGAGGAGTCCAAGACAACGTGAACCTGCTCTTATAGTTAGAGCAGGAGGTGATCAGGGAACTCCTGTTCCCAGATCACCCCTGTGACTAATCAACCCAGAAGCAATGTGTATTACGTCACTTCTGGGTTCACAGTTGTCATTCCTTGGCTACTATAGTAGCTAATTAAAGTGATTTTTATATCATCCCCTCTGTCAGATAAAAAGCTGTATCCTAATGCCTATGCTTTATAAAATAAAAAGCTGATTTCTACCTGTTTTCACAGCATCTCCTAGCGATCACGTGACTCCAGGCTCTCTGCTCTCCCCGTCTGCACAGGCTTTTTATCTGACAGAGGGGATGATATAAAGATGAGATAGTTTTGAAGAAGCAGGGAGAGGAGCAGAGCAGTGCTAGTGAGAGCTAACAGGCAGGGAGGGGGGAGGATGACAGAGGGAGACAGAGAAGAGCTACAGATAGCTGCGGATGACGGAAGCACATACTCTGAGCCCTGATATATCGTGGTCAGCATACAGAGGGGAGGGTAGAATCTGGCAGGATCAGCCAGGTATTTCAGGTGTTACAGGGGGCCAATTGACACAGAACAAGCACTGTGCTGTATAACATGCTTTAAGGGTACAGGATCCATTTTTTGGGGGGTTAACAAACACTTTAAGCATGATCTATGCTTGATTAGCTACAGTAGAGGGCAGGGGGGAGATTGGGGGTTAAATAGACCCCTGATGTCCCCATTAAAAGGATCTGTAACCTGTCCAATGCTATCACATAGGGAGCATGTTAGCCTCTTTGTGATATCGATAAAGTTGAATAAATAAAACAATTAAAAAAAAATGTAAAAAATGATATAAAATAAATAAATCTAATTTAAAAAAATTAATTAAAGCACTCCTATCACCCTGTACACACCCCAATTAAAATGCACAATGTAAGGCTAACATGTCTATTTAAACATAAATTGCTCAACACATGTAAGGTATTGTTGCAAATGTAGGATTGAGGGCCATAAGTCACAGTTATCTCTTAACTGATCACCTGTATTGTCTTTTAAAGTGTTGCCTAAGGAGATTGTTGGGTACCATCCTTTTTGTGATTTCATGGCGGATTTTAAGGCTCAACATGTTTGATATCTATATACTTGAGTTACTTGGGGTTGATTTACTGAAGACAAATAGACTGTGCACTTTGCAAGTGTAATTGCACTCATTTTCCCCAGAGCTTAGTGAATAAGGTTGAATCTTCACTTTGTAAAGAATACCCAGGTGTAAAGAAAAAAAAGTAAATCAACGCTACAGTATAGTTGAAGTCTAATACCAGCCTCCTTTCTGCCTATCCTTGGAAGCCCAACCCCAACATGATTCAATTGAAAATATTTTTTATACATACCCTTTTCATATATCTTCCTGGCGGTCACACAATGTGTAGGGTCTTCATTCACCTCTTCTCCTGTGATTGGTGGTCCTCAATAATGCAGAAAGTGTCACTGATGTAATGATGCAGTTTTACTCCTTGCAACATCGTAGGGCGCCTAGACGACATACCTCTAACAGGTGGTTTAAATGACAACCTGGGCTCTCAGGAAGTTGGTTGGATGACACTGGATCTCATTCAACTCAGAATAGGACTGTTACTAGACCTTGGAGAGTCTTTGGGGGACAGTGACAGAGAGGGGGTGTGTATTGCAGATGGAACTGCATGTTTTAATTTTCAAAACAGCTGGGATACCTATTAAAAAAATACTGGTGTTGGACTTCAGGTATATTTCTATGCTTCCTTCTATGCTAGTTGCCTTGAAAACAGCATAGGCTGAAACCTATAAGTCATAATGCACTGAATGCCAAAGCTAAGCCATTTATAACAAATGTATGAATAAAATATAGAAGTTCAGACATGCAAATGTAATATGTCTCTACTCACACTGAACGGTGGATTTTAATTACTTACCAGTGGAGATAAAACTCCAAGTTCAGGGTAAGGGTCATTATGATAAAGATTAACTCAGTCTTGTTGGTCTTTGTCGGGAGTATGTGTACAAATGATGATGAAGTCCCATGTGTGCTCATTAGCAGGAGAGCAGGTAGTATGTAATATGGCTGGATTAATGCAGTTACTGAACCCAACAGGTTTCCAAAGTCACGGGAATAAATAGATCGTTCTAGTCATATATTAAACTGTAATATAATGTCTGTACAATGGGCCCAAATTAAAATACAGAATGCTCATAAATAAGATTCATTGAAGAGTGAAGCCAATTTTTTTTTTTTTTTGGTAGTTTCATTTATTCCTGTTCTGTACATTTCTGCCTGAAGGGCCCATATTGCTTCATTTACATTTTAAAGGGAACTATTACAGCTGAGACTCCCATCGATGAGGTGTCTAACTCCCAGAAGCAGTGGTACTTCCTTGATGGCAGCATCAGAGAGAGGTACAGTGCCCCAATAGGGAAGAGCGCGCAGGGGGGTGGACTCATCATTCTGTCGCTGCTCTTTGCTTGTCTAGTTAGTTAGCTGGTGTCAGCAGCGTGTAAACTATCCTGTTCTTTGACAGCTGCTGGTCTCATTCCAAAATCCTGGTTTTGGCTACAATGCATCCCTGTCTATCTGTCCACCTGCAAGGTTATTGATGTGGTCAGTCTCTGGGTGGAGAACAAACCTAATTTAAGCCAGCCAAACCTGCAGTCTCAAGCTTGTGATAGCATGTGTAATCTGTGCTCAAGCTCTCTGTCAGTCTGTTCTGCTCTGCTGTTTGGATTCCCCTGTTTATGATCAGATATATCGACTATTCTCTGAATTCTGCCTGCCTTTTGACTACGGATTGGACGCTGACTACTCTGAACCTAGCCTGCTTTGTACCTGGACTCTGATTGTACCACTCTGCCTGTCTGCCAACCACAAGTACCTGTTTGCTTTGCTCAGTTTGCGCCTGCTCCATCGTGGTGGCCAGGGACTATGGCATCGTGTATAAGACCTTGGGGCAACTGAATACCGGTAGTCCTGCTTGCCTTATGGGAAAGGGGGCTGCTGTAGGTGAAGAACACAGAAACTAGCCTCAGTGTCTGACCACCTGCATTATGTCAGAAACCATGAATCAGACCAAGACAGAAGTACAGGTAAATCACACTGGTTTAATAATAAAAGTAAATAGAACAAACGTAGTCAAAACATAGCCAAAATTTGGTAACTGGAACAGATAGTCAGACAAGCCAGAAAGTCAGGAAGCCAGGGAACAGCGTAGTGGAACAGCAAGCAGGATCTGGAGCCAGAAGGAATGTCAGCCAAGCAAGTCTTTAACAGGAACGCAGATAGTCTCTGTGATGTTGACCAAGGTGAAGGCAGAGATCTTCTGGGCTGGACGGCTTATGTAGGCAGGAACTTAGATGTAAGGCAACCCCAGGGAACACGTCACAGACATCAAAAGATTAAGTACTCTTACCAGATCTTGTAGGACATATCTGCCGTATAGCAGTACGTCTGTTAGAGCTTGTGGAGGTGACCTCCCGTGGAATCCGCCCGGGTGTTGTCCCTTAGGTCGCGATCTCCGATATGGAAGGGTTGTCACGGGTGGAAATTAACCGCTCACTCGCACACTCTCCAATTCAGGAACCAAAAGGTCAAAAGGAACCAGTTGAGAATGGAGTCATGGAGCAAAAAAGAAAAAGGCTCCACATGGCGTAGGTCAAAAATTAAGGATTTTAACGAATAAAAGCCTTTACAGAGTAAAAAGTGATCGCAAGTAAATAAAATGGTGGCAACGTGGGAAGCTGAAACGCCCTACGCGTTTTGACTGAAAAGCCTTCAACAGGGGCCCCAATTACTTTTAGGTTTTTTCTATTAGTTTACAGATTTATACTTGTTCCATACATGATTCTAGTTTTTGTTTGGGACTCTAGCGCTGCACTTGTTTTACATACATGTTGGTGTGACTTGGTTTGTTTGTGTGTCAGCTGCTGTTCACTTTATTGATAATTTTTTTGGGTCAGCGCAGCACTTCCTGTATCACTATTCGCTTTGGAATTGACCTCTGTATGAAACAGCAGGTCAAAACAAGCAGTAAAGAGAAAAGCTCCTTAATTCCACCCACATCGAAAGGAATTGAGATCTTGTAGATTCAATCAATAGCCATCCTTACAAAAGATATGACCAATGCCTCTCAAAGCTATAAAAACAAAGGATCTATTGCTCTCCATTTATTGATTGAAAAATATATGTAGCAGCTACTCACATTAAGATAATAGAAAAGTGGCATATACACACATATAATCAATCCTCAAGTATGGAGATCGGGGATAGCATTCACAATAAAGCACACCACCCCTCGCTCATCCAAGCTGAGTTGTTGAGTATGATGAAATCACAGCCTTCGTTCTGCCCTTACGCGTTATGGCCCTGGGTGGGAACTTTTTCAAAGGGTGTGATAGGAAGCTAATGTTTGTGGTCATGATGCTGATGCATTTTCACTCCTCTATATATATATATATATATATATATATATATATATATATATATATATATATATATACATATATGTATACATATATGTATATATATATATATATATATGTGTATATATATATATATATATATATATATATATATATATATATATATATATATACACCAATAGGTATATAAGTGGACCTTTGGGCAGGGGTGGAGATCATGGCTGGGTTTGGTACCTGAAATGCTGCTTCATAATGTACCTAATAAAGGAAGACATCTGCTAGTACATACTGCATTTTAATAAAGCCTTGTTGAAAATATTACATAATCAGTTTTCGATGACATATTCTCTGTGGCTCTAGTCTTATAGGTATCGAGGCAGGTGAATTAAAGCTAAGCTTTTTCTCATTTTTATTGCCATGCAAACCTTGTTTAAACTCATTTAAAAAAATGCATGCTTTTAGGAGTCTTAAAAAATTATTTTTTATTTTTTTTGGTAATTGTAAACCATTTAAGTTAGCCGAACAAAACATAAAAGTAAATCTAAAACCTACAGTATGTTTCAGCAGCCATTAGACCGCTAGATAGAAAACTGTAATGCAGGAATTACTGCATTAACCGCCTGAAAAACATTTAAATGCACATTAACTGCTGAGACTGTAAAACAGCTCTATCCATTTCCAGTGGTTTCCCATTGACTTCCATGCTGTTTTCATCAGAGTGACTCCAGGAGATGCTAACTGCGAAAGCCTAAAAGGAGCTATCAGGAGTCAGTGTACAGTATTAGGACACTGCTCAATTAGTGGCGAGTTCCTTGTTGTACTAGTCTTGGGACTTCCTGTTTGTTTCAGGGAAGGAGGAAGGCATGGAGACAGAAAGCCGTTTGTTAGGCAAGCGTTCAGGAGCAAACCTCCAGACACCGCAGTGTGCACGCTTATTTCAAGGGGTAATGCTAAAACTAAGCAGCCAAACAATAAAGAAATGGGAACATCTGCAGTCATATAATTCACCAATAATATAGACTAACTATACAGCTTTTTAATAATCTTCATGCTGTGTTTCTAAACGGTGTAACAATTTGCTTCAGGTCCTATGGAGCAAATCGTAAAACTGTTTAAGGTTAATTTTTACGCTTTTTTTTAATCTTTTGTGTTTTACATCTTAGCATGCATTCTGGCTCATTTAAAAGGAACCAGTTACAGTACATACACTGATCAGCCATACCGTTATGACCACCCATCTAATATTGAGTAAGTCCTCATTTTGACACCAACACTGCCCTGACCCATCAAGGTACGGACACCACTAAACCTCTGAAGGTATGCTGTATCTGGCACCAAGCCAGCGGTAGCAGATCCGTTAGGTCCTGTAAATTGTAACTTGGGGCCTCCATGGATCAGACTTATTTTTCCAGCACATCCCACAGATGCTTGATTGGATTGAAATCTGGAGAATTTAGAGGACAAGTCAACTTCTCAAACTCATTGTTGTGTTCCTCGAACCATTATTGAACCATTTTTGCAGTGTATCAGAGCACATTATCCTGCTGAAAGAGGCCACTGCCATAAGGGAATACCGTTTCCATAAAGGGGTGTCCTTGGTCAGCAACAATGTTTTGGTAGGTAGTACATGTCATTTAACATCCACATGAATAGTAGGACTCAAGGTTTCCAAGCAGAACATTGTCCAAAGCATCACACTGCTTCCCCCAGCGTACCTTCTTCCCATATTATCTCCTAGTTCCATCTCTTCCCCACGCACGCACCTGGCCATGCACATGATGTGAAAGAAAACGTGATTCATCAAACCAGGTGACCTTCTTCCATGGCTCCGTGCTCCAGTTCTGATGCTCATGTGCCCTTTTGGCTGTGGACATGGGTTAGCATGGGCACCCTAACCAGTCTGCAGCTATGCAGGCCCATACACAACAATCTGTGATACCAATTTTTCTGCTTTCAACACATCAGCTTCAGGGACAAAATGTTTACTTGCCTCTTAATATATCTACCCACGTAATGAGCTAATCAATGTTATTCACTTAACCTGTCAGTGGTCATAAAGTAATGGCTGATCGGTGTATACTCTAGTTTATCATCAGACTATATGAATCTTTTGCCTTTTCCTAAAGATTTTCATAGAGATGAACAACGATGAGTTTCAGAGATTTTTAAAATTTTTTTTTGGAAATTCACTACTTTATTGTAGAAAAGCCATGGAGGAGATGCAGAGAGTCGGCATTAGCAGGAATCAATTTCCAGGTAGATCGTTCACTGCGCTGTCCAATACTCACAGCTCTGATGAATGTAGTACAGAGGGAGGGACCATATCACAACTCTAATGATGGTACTGTGTGGCGCGGAGCTGTGCCACAGCTCTGATGAAGGTACTAGAGAGGGCAGACTATGTCAAAGCTCTGATGAAGATCCTGTACAGGGTGGAGCCATGTCACTGCTCTGATGAAGGTACTATAGAGGGTGGAGCCATGTCACAGCTCTGATGAGGGTACTAGAGAGGGCAGACTATGTCAAAGCTCTGATGAAGATCCTGTACAGGGTGGAGCCATGTCACTGCTCTGATGAAGGTACTATAGAGGGTGGAGCCATGTCACAGCTCTGATGAGGGTACTAGAGAGGGGGGAGTAGTGTCACAGCTCTGATGAAGATACTATAGAAGATGGACCTGTGTCACAGCTGTGAAGTAGGTATTATAAAGGGCGGACCCATGTCACAGCTCTGAAGAAGGTGCTATAGAGGGCGGAGCCTATAGAGGGTGTGTGACATCACACCAAGATCAGTGAGATTAAATGCTATCCCTATTAAAAATGGTGCTGTTTACATCTGGGGAAACTGGAAGTGATGTATACATGTAGCTTCCGGTTTCCTATATCATAGAGGCGATCAGAGCCATTTCAATCTCTGATTTACTTTATAATCAACCATCAGATCTATAATTGGCCATTAGGATTGCTTTTTCAAGAAAGCCGACCATCAGCTCTAAAAAACAATACCGGGATGATGCCTGCAGCTGTGGGCATCATCCAGGTATAACCACTTAGTGATGTACCGGTATGTTGCTGTAGCTGAAGTGGACAATTTAAAAAAAAAACAATGAGAGTGTCTACTTAAAGCAAAATTGAAGTCTCACATTTTTATCTCTTTATAGCCGTGTGATCTATTTTTCTTAGGCGATTCCTTAAAATATTTTACTTTCTCTCAGTAAGAAAAGGTTGCTTCTTGCCTTCCCACTCTATTGCTCTAGGCTGGCAAAGTTGAGTAACAGCCACTCCCCTCAGTACCTCTCCAAACTTGAATTTCAGAGGAAGAAAGGGGGCGTGTCTGACCAGGTCTGTTACTGAGACATATTTAATGAATGCACTAGGTCTAACTGTGGGATGTATTGAACTGCACAGTCATATTTAAACCCACTGCAGAACTGCTGTAACTGGAAACTGGAGGAAAGACTAAAATAATTGAATTTGTTAGAGCAAAGTCTATCTGACAGCATGCCCAATTCTGTGACTTCTGTGGCTTTAACTCTTTTACTTCCACCAACGTAGAAACTACATCACTGGCAGAGGGAGGTTTTACACACAATCCCGGTAACCACCAGGACTTTGTGTAAATCTGGCAAGCTGACTGTCAGCTGTCAAATGGAAGTGAGTGAGCCCCTCTGCAGCCACCTGATAGCATGGTGAGACTGAGATACCTGGTAGAGAGACCATCCATTCGTTCGTCTCCCCTTCCTGTTTCTGACCTGGAAAAAAATTGATTTCTGGGTCCCTATGTCACTTTGTAATGCAGTGCAATCTGCGCTACACTTGATCCACTGGAGGATGGGTGAGATATTATGGGTCTCTGGTGTCTCGTGAAAGAAAATCTGTCACCCAAAAAAAATTTTTTGTTCCCTATGTGATGATAAAAAAAAGTAATACAAATGTAAAAGAAAAGTTACACCCAAGCACTTAAAATCCCCCCCAAAACATTTTTTTAGAGGCCCCTTACCCCCACATACATGCATGTACGAATGTAAATACATGTGTCTGGGCACCTACACATGAAAATGTCAATTGCAATACACATTTTACATATATTACCGTGCATGTCAGAGTGAGTGCAATAATCCTAGGCCCACTATACATGACTAGCTCTAAACTGATGACCTGTGAGGGCTTTCAAAGTGTTGCCTAGAAAAATATAGGGTACTGAAGCCTGTTGCTGTTTCACAGGCGCACACAATTTTAAAGTTTGACATATTGGGTATCTAATTAATTGGTGCAACTTCATCTTTTATACTGTATTTTGCCACAATTGGGTAATATATTGCGTGTATGTGCCCTAAAAATTCACTTTAGTCAATCTTTACAGAAATTTTGCTGAAGAATGCCATCATGGCTCTGGCAGTAAAAGGGTTAATTGTTTTGGAGTGTGCCTTTTATTTGGATTTGCAGGGTGGTGATTATCTCTAAACATAGTTGCATAGGTATACAGTTAGGCCCCTTTCACACTGAGGGACCGATCGTGTCCGCTTGTCAGTATTTCAGGGGAACCCGATCGGACCATCCATAGCTCTCTATGGAGCGGCGGATGTCAGCAGACATGTGTCCACTGACACCCGCCGACATCCGTTCCAATCTGACCCACTAAAAACAGATGGATGGGGATCCGTTCCCCATCCATCTGGCAGATCAGATGACAGTCGGATAGAAATGGACAGGCAGTCCATTTTCATCTTACCACCCTATAGAGAAGAGTGGGCTTTGTCCGTGTCTGCATAGCGGAGCGGACAGGACCTGTCATCCGCCTGCTCAGCGGGGATCATCAGACAGATCCCTTGCTGAGCAGGCGGATCCGCTTGGTGGAGTCTGCTGTCTCTGCAAGGAGCCTTATGCGATCACAATCATAAATTCTGCCAGCAAAAGTCGGATGTGAGCTTTTGGTCAGAAATTCCAACCATGTGTATGCTCCAATCGGACTTTTGCTGGCAGAATTCCAGCCAGCAAAATATTGAGAGCAGGTTCTCTATTTTTCGGCCGGAAAAAGTTCCTATCCGATCCGAAAATGCGTTCGTGTATGCAATTTGGACGCGCAAAAAATCACGCATGCTTGAAAACAATTCGACACTTGCTCGGAAGCATTGAACTTAATTTTCTCGGCTCGTCGTAGTGTTGTACGTCACCGCGTTCTTAACAGACGAAAGTTCAGAGAACTTTTGTGTGACCGTATGTATGCAAGGCAAGCTTGAATGGAATTCCGTCTGAAAAACCATCCAAGTTTTTTCTGACGGAAATTCCACGGCATTAGTCTCATTGAAAAAAGACACAAGCCCATCTATTTCAATGAATAAAAGGGAAAAAATATACACACTTATATACACAATCCTATACCCACAGTTGATCCAGAGAAAGGCAAAAAACAGCAAAGCATGACCAATTTGCTCCAGCAGGGAGAAAAATTCCTTCCCGATCCACAAGATATTCCCTGCATCAACTTTACCTATATATGTTAGTATCCAATTATATTATGTACTTTTAGGAAAGAATCCAGGCCTTTTTTAAAGCAATCTACTGAGCTGGCGAGAGCCACCTCTGGAGAGAGTCTATTTTACATTTTCACAGCTCTTACTGTGAAGAAACCTTTAAAGGAAAAGAGATTTCATCCCCAAATACATAGACATAAAGAGTGCCCCTTTGTCCTCTACGATGACCCCAAAGTGAATAACTCACCACCAAGTTCACTATATGGACCCCTTATGTATTTATACATGCTGATCATATCCCCCCTTAATCTCCTCTTTTCAAGAGAGAATACATTCAGTTCCTCTAATCTTTCCTCATAGCTGAGCTCCTCCATGCCTCTTATCAGTTTGGTTGCCCTTCTCTGCACTTTCTCCAGTTACCCGATATCCTTTTTGTAAACTGGTGCCCAAAACTGAACTCCATATTCCAGATGAGGTCTTAGTAATGATTTGTAAAGGAGTAAAATGATATCAACCTCGTAAGTCCCCATGATGGGGAAAAATGGGATAAAATAAACTGAGTACTGACCACATCACCTTAAAGAGGAAGTAAACCCCTGATGGTTTTACTTCCTCTATTTTCCCCTGCAAAGTTAAAGCATAATGGGCTAGTATGTATCACATACTAACCCATTATGTGGCACTTACCTGCAAATGAAGCCTACGCTTTTCCTGCTGGTGGCCGCATCCATCTTCGCCCCTCTTCCTTCCTGGGCCACATTCTCTGTGACTGGCCCGATGTGCGTGATGTCACTCCCGCGCATGTGCGAGAGAGCCATCAGTCACAGCACTTGCTGACATCATTGGCGCAGTGTACAGCAAATATCTCCTAAATGGCGCATGTTTATGAGATATTTACAGTACCTATAGGTAAGCCCTATTATAGGCTTACCTATAGGTACAAGTGACACAGAGAGGTTTACAACCACTTTTATAATTATTATTTATCCATGAGTTGTATTGAAGTTGATTGGCTTTATGTATTAAAACATTTGTGTTATATACCGGGGGTAATCAATGTACAACAGGTCACAAGGGCATAAAGATTTACATTATTCCAAAATTAATATCATACTCTTACTTTTTTCTTTGTCTTAAGTGATGCCACACAACTATGTTCTGCCTTTGGAAGGCAATGGCGTACTAAGCATTGCAAGCAGGCTTTCTAGAATATTGTAGAAAACAAAAAAAGTCAAATGATGATAACATAATTATACATTAATTTGCATTAGACAAAGGGGGATAATTGCAGTTTAATGCAGACGGGGAAGGGTCACATAATATGCCCATTGAGTTGAAGCATGCAAATTATGTATGCACAAAAACAATTAGCACAAATTCATTTCTCAATGACATCTTAGTTCAGTTTTGAAACAACACATTTAATTCAGCTACAAAGAGACACTGTTTTTTTGTGTTGCCTTTCACACCTTGAAAGAGCAGGTAACCATGACAGAGCCCCAAGCTGTTTAGAAGAGCAACTTCCTAAGATTTTCCTGTAGCACTGTTTGACTTATGCCTGGGGCTGTCTATGTAAGTTTAGGTAGACAGAAATACGGTGGCTTGAGAGCATGGAAGCACTTTCTTTGATATGACAGACTGAGAATAAGAATTGATAGTAGGTCAGATTTAGAGGGCTGAACTCCTGAATTTGATCCTATAACCTTAACAGCTTTTTAAAATGGATTTTGTGTAACTCATAGGCAATTTATATACATTCGAAAAATTCCAACCACAATTATGTAAATAATTGTGATATACACATTGTCAAATACAGTAATGTAATAAAACAAATTATCCGCAACATTAAAGTCCATGTGTGTTATAGTATAGCCAAACACTGTTCTCCTATTTTTGGTGATAATATTCAGATCCTGCAAATATTGTGTTTCACCAAGTGAAAATAAATATATCTACATTCACCAGAACCTTTTGGCCACCAGCTGACCATCAAGCAGAAAAATAACCAGCTACACTTCTCAATAGAGCAAATGTTCACTTCTCCGGCAAACTTCTCTCTCCTCTCTCCCACTCTGGTGTCCGTTTATGAAGCAGTGATCAGCGGTGATCCCGAGGATCACCGCTGATCACAGTCCATAAACAGTTTATGAAACAGTGATAATCGGGGGAGAACATGTTTGAACTTGTTCTCCCGCCGATTATCTCTACACGCGGAAAATTCTCATGAATGACACAGTAACAGCCAGTTTATGAAGCGGTGATCTCACCGCTTCACTGGCGATCTGAGTCAGAATTCACACTCCCAGGTTCACCAGCTCAGAGGTGGTGAATCGGGGAGTGAAGAGGAAATCTGGGGGGATCTGAGGGGGAAGGAGGAAGATTTTTAACTTCCTTATGCCTCGTTCAGACCCCCCAACACTGTAAGCATGTCCCCCTGTTATATTTATGTGTATACATATATATACATATATACAAAAAAAATAACCAGCTACACTTCTCAATAGAGCAAATGTTCACTTCTCCGGCAAACTTCTCTCTCCTCTCTCCCACTCTGGTGTCCGTTTATGAAGCAGTGATCAGCGGTGATCCCGAGGATCACCGCTGATCACAGTCCATAAACAGTTTATGAAACAGTGATAATCGGGGGAGAACATGTTTGAACTTGTTCTCCCGCCGATTATCTCTACACGCGGAAAATTCTCATGAATGACACAGTAACAGCCAGTTTATGAAGCGGTGATCTCACCGCTTCACTGGCGATCTGAGTCAGAATTCACACTCCCAGGTTCACCAGCTCAGAGGTGGTGAATCGGGGAGTGAAGAGGAAATCTGGGGGGATCTGAGGGGGAAGGAGGAAGATTTTTAACTTCCTTATGCCTCGTTCAGACCCCCCAACACTGTAAGCATGTCCCCCTGTTATATTTATGTGTATACATATATATACATATAATGTGTATATGTATATATATATAATGTGTGTGTATATACATGTATATATAATGTGTGTGTGTGTATACATATGTATATAATGTAGGGGGACTCATTATTTTATTAACATTAATCGTCTGTGTATTGAGCGGTGATAATTTATCACCGCTTAATAAACTGACATCTCTGTATTTCTGGTGCTGTAATCTCATAAAGTCTCACGAGATTCCAGTATCAGGGGCCGTTCTCCACTGTTTGAAGCATTTGTAGATCTCTTCACTCCTCCGAAGGTGAAGCGATCTACAAAGCTTCATAAACAGGCACACAGAGGAGAAAGATCTTCACTGTGAATGCCGGAGAACGAAGCAGTGAATAGATTTCACTGCTTCATAAACGGACACCTCTATGCCATTACCATAATAAAAGCTCAAGGAGGGACCACAAGAGAGTAGCATATAGTGTAGTATGTTTTAATAAGGTAAAAGACATATATAAAGTAATGCAGATGCACTCACATTTTAGCAGTAAAAAGCATGCATTCAGCATGTGCAGCTCCCAGCTGTCTCACACCGGTCTTTACTTGTGCTCCAATCTTGTATATATTCCACTGTTAGGGTGCTCTGGGAAGGTGACACTGAGACTCACTGAGAGGCTGAGAGCAATAAAAATATTTTTTTTAATTAAGACAATACTTGTGACTATATAGCCATATAGTGACCACCATATAGCCATATAAACTGTGTCCATTTATACCCGCCTGACTCTGGGTCTGACCAGGCCTCCTAAAATAAATGAGGGAGGACAGTGTCCTCTTCCTTTTGGGTGGAACAGATCTGAGGTAGCCGAGTGTAAACAGACAGTCCGTTTACTCTCGGCTGCCCATAGAGCAGAGCGGGGTCTGTCTGAGCAGACATGGTCCTGTAATTTGCCATGATCTGCTCTAATCAGCAGGGGATCAGCTCACAGACCCCCTGCTGATTGGAATAGAAAGCGCCCATGTGAAAGCACACTAATCCTTACTAAGCAAATTGTCATGTAGGAGGAAAGGAAAGCAGGGAATAGTGAGAGTAGGGATGGGCGAACAATTCGTCTTGAGCATAAGTTCGGGCCGAACTTTCGTTGTTTGGTTGTTCGGCAAACAGCCGAACAAACGGGTCATTCGACCGTTTGTTCGACCCCCTGAACCGACCACATTGCATTGTGGCACTGAACAGTGCATCACAAGCCCTGATTGACTGAAGTAGTGAAAGCTTCAGCCAATCAGGGCACAGAGCACTGTCAGACTTATGATTGGACACTGTCATCATGACATTATCCAATCATAGCTCATTCCCGCCCCACAGTATAAACGTATTTTTTCAATGGCAGCCATTTTCAGTGTGATTTCGGCGTGATGAGAGATAGAACAGGGCTCTGTTTAGTGCTGTTAGTTAGTGTGCTATACTGTGCTATTTTGTTTCAATTGTCAGTGTAGAATATTAGTTTAGTGTCAGTCTAAGGATAGTGTGAGTGTAGTGAGGAGGACCATCATTCAGCTTTGCATAGTGTGCAGCTAGAGTAGGGACAGCTCAGATAGTTTCACTGTAGTGTAGTGAGACTGTGTCATTCATACATACATTAGTGTAGGGTAGGGACAGCTCAGATAGTTTCAG
Organism: Aquarana catesbeiana; assembly: GCF_042186555.1. NCBI lineage: Eukaryota > Metazoa > Chordata > Amphibia > Anura > Ranidae > Aquarana > Aquarana catesbeiana. Next base: position 296,290,933 of record NC_133330.1, read on the forward strand.
TGTAGTGTAGTGAGACCGTGTCAGTAATCTTGACATTAGTGTATACCTAGAGTAGGTACTGTTCAGATAGCGTCAGTGTAGTGAAAGTTGAACACCGTATTTGATTGCGTTACTGCCAGTTTGACGCCATTTACTTCTGTGTGTGTTACTGCCAGTTTAACGCCATATTGTTTTGTTTGCGTTACTGCCAGTTTAATTCCAATATAGTTCTGTGTGCCTTACTGCCAGTTTAACGCCTTATAGTTCTGTGTGCATTACTGCCAGTTTAACAGCCATATAGTTTTGTGCATTACTGCAAGTTTAACGCCATTTGCTTCTGTGTGTGTTACTGCCAGTTTAATGCCATTTAATTCTATGTGCATTACTGCAAGTTTTACGCCATATAGTTTTGTGTGTTACTGCCAGTTTAACGCCATATAGTTCTGTGTGCGTTACTGCCAGTTTAACGCCATATAGTTTTTTGTGCGTTACTGCCAGTTTAACGCCATATAGTTTTGTGTGTTACTGCAAGTTTAACGCCATTTACTTCTGTGTGCGTTACTGCCAGTTTAATGCCATTTAATTCTGTGTGCGTTACTGCAAGTATAACGCCATACAGTTTTGTGTGTTACTGCCAGTTTAACGCCATATAGTTCTGTGTGCGTTACTGCCAGTTTAATGCCATATAGTCCTGTGTGTGTTACTGCCAGTTTAACGCAATATAGTTTTGTGCATTACTGCCAGTTTATCGCCATTTACTTATGTGTCCGTTACTGGCAGTTTAACGCCATATAGTTTTGTGCATTACTGCCAGTTTACCGCCATATAGTTCTGTGTGCGTTACTGCCAGTTTAACGCCATATAGTTCTGTGTGCATTACTGCCAGTTTAACGCCAAATAGATCTGTGTGCGTTACTGCCAGTTTAACGCCATATCGTTTTTTGTGCGTTACTGCCAGTTTAACGCCATATAGTTTTGTGTGTTACTGCCAGTTTAACGCAATTTACTTCTGTGTGCGTTACTGCCAGTTTAACGCCATTTACTTCTGTGTGCGTTACTGCCAGTTTAATGCCATTTACTTCTGTGTGCATTACTGCAAGTTTAACGCCATATAGTTTTGTGCGTTATTGCCAGTTTACCGCCATATAGTTCTGTGTGAGTTACTGCCATTTTAACGCCATATACTTTTGTGTGCATTACTGCCAGTTTAATGCCATATAGTTCTGTGTGAATTACTGACAGTTTAGCGCCATATAGTTTTTTGTGCGTTACTGCCAGTTTAATGCCATATAGTTCTGTGTGCATTGCTGCCAGTTTATCGCCATATAGTTCTGTGCATTACTGCCAGTTTAATGCCATGTTTTTTTGTGCGTTACTGCCAGTTTAACACCATATAGTTCTGTGTGCGTTACTGCCAGTTTAGCGCCATATAGTTTTGTGTGTGCTACTGCCAGTTTAATGCCATATTGTTTTGTGCGTTACTGCCTGTTTAACGCATATAGTTCTGTGTGCGTTACTGCCAGTTTAACGCCATATAGTTCTGTGTGCTTTACTGCCAGTTTAACGCCATATAGTTTTTTGTGCATTACTGCCAGTTTAATGCCATATAGTTTTGTGTGTTACTGCAAGTTTAACGCCATTTACTTCTGTGTGCGTTACTGCCAGTTTAATGCCATTTAATTCTGTGTGCGTTACTGTAAGTATAACGCCATACAGTTTTGTGTGTTACTGCCAGTTTAACGCCATATAGTTCTGTGTGCGTTACTGCCAGTTTAATGCCATATAGTTCTGTGTGTGTTACTGCCAGTTTAACGCCATATAGTTTTGTGCATTACTGCCAGTTTAACGCCATTTACTTATGTGGCCGTTACTGGCAGTTTAACGCCATATAGTTTTGTGCATTACTGCCAGTTTACCACCATATAGTTCTGTGTGTGTTACTGCCAGTTTAACGCCATATAGTTCTGTGTGCGTTACTGCCAGTTTAACGCCATATAGATCTGTGTGCGTTACTGACAGTTTAACGCCATTTTGTTTTGTGCATTACTGCCAGTTTAGCGTCATATAGTTCTGTGTGCGGTACTGCCAGTTTAATGCAATATAGTTTTTTTGTGCGTTACTGCCAGTTTAACGCCATATAGTTCTGTGTGCGTTACTGCCAGTTTAACGCCATATAGATCTGTGTGCGTTACTGACAGTTTAACGCCATTTTTTTGTGCGTTACTGCCAGTTTAGCGCCATATAGTTCTGTGTGTGTTACTGCCAGTTTAACGCCATAGAGTTTCATGTGCATTACTGTTCGTTTGGCGCATCATATTGCAATCTATTATAGTGTATCCGTGGAGTGTGTCTGTGTAGTACTCAAATTAAAGTGCACCAAACACCACTTTACATTGGTTAAAGTGCATTACTGCCAGTTTACCGCCATATAGTTCTGTGTGCGTTACTGTCAGTTTAACCCCATATACTTTTGTGTGCCGATTACCTTGGAACCAAAACAGAGATGGATAGCTTTCCAGCTGACCATCCACTGACTTACTGGGTCATGAGAATAGACCACTGGCCAAAACTTGCCCAGTATGCTATTGAGTTGTTGGGCTGCCCTGCATCCAGCGTGCTTTCAGAACAGGCATTCAGTGCTGCAGGAGGTTCTGTTACTGATCATAGAACGTGTCTGTCCACAGACTCAGTGGACCGTTTGACTTTTATAAAAATGAATCAGTCTTGGATTACCAGCTATAAAACCCCTGATGTCACTGATTAATTCTTTTTGGGATGTGGAATCTCTGCAAGACTAGTTTTCATGGGCACAATTAACACCCAAAGACCAATTTTTCAGCACCTGTTTGACAGGTGCATATCATTGCAATTTTTTTTGCCTTCATCAAGAGCACCTCCATAGGGTTACGGTGGGAAGGCGCCATTGACACCCAAAGACCAATTTTTCTGCACCTGTTTGACAGGTGCATATCATTGCAATTTTTTCCAGCAAGGCCAACTCTTGCTTTCATCAAAAGTACCTCTATAGGGTTATGGTGGGAAGGCGCCCCGACACTCAGAGTAATTTTTCTGCACCTGTTTGACAGGTGCATATCATTGCAATTTTTTACAGCAAGGCCAATTCTTGTTTTCATCAAGATTACCTTTATAGGGTTACGGTGGGAAGGCGCCACGGACAACCAAAGACCAATTTTTACACACCCGTTACTTCTATCCAAAGTCAAAGTGACACCAGAATGTATCCAAAAAATCTCTAATCTTAATCCCAGTGCACTACATTGTGGCCTCATCATACACACTGGCTCCCCAGCTGTTGCTGAGCAAAATAAAGGCAGCTTGCAGGGAAAATGTGATTTTTTTTTGGCTTTATAAATGCAGTTATTGAGGCAGCAGATTCTAGATATGGTACAGATCTGCCACTTTATAGGTAGATTAAGGGGACCCTCCATGCACTATATTGGAAGGAATTTTTCATTTTTCACTTTAAAAATCAAAAAATCACTGCTGATTTAAAAATTAAGTTTTTTATAAACTTTTTTTTTTTTATTGATACATGTCCCCCAGGGCAGAACCCGGACCCCTATAACCATTTTATGGCCAATTACTTGCATATAAGCCTTCAAAACGGGAATACTTTTTCAAGGCACTGTAAGTGATGATGTGGTCAGTGTTGCTCCCGAGAGCTGTCTCCCACCACCATAGACATGAGATATCATCCAAACCTGTCTGAATTGGAATCTGTCTAGGAACTTCTTTTAAAATGATAATAAAGACACAAGTGTTAAGTGGCATAGATTGTTTTTACAATGTATAAATACAAAACTTCAGCATCTACTTTTTTTGTAAAAAAGTATCTAATTTTCTAATTTTATTTATGTAGCTGCGTGGTCAAGTGATCTTTCCCTGGTTGTTCCTGTCCAGAGGGAAAGATCTGTGGGAGGAGCTGCTAACATCTGATGACATAAATTGGGGGGCTAACAGGGAGGTGATGCCTCCATCACTCATTCCCTGTTAGATTCACCCCACTAGTTATTATGAAAGGCATAATTGAGAAGGGAGGGAGGGGCTTGTGACTCACCACTGAGTAAAGGCCCACAAAGGTGACTCTATAGTCATGTGGGCAACTTGGATCAGGACTAGCTAGGAAGTAAACGGCTCGGGTGTTCACAAAACATGAGCAAGAATAGTGCAGGTGGCAATGGCCACACTCTAGGATCTAATGCTGCAGCAGGGCCACAGGGAGAAGGCAGCTCCAGTTAAGAGCAGGATCAACCAGGTTTTTATCACAGTACAGAATACAAAACTTAAAATAATTAGGTGATTATTATTAAGATGTAATATTGCATGTGAAGAGATTTTTTTTTTTTTAACAGTTGGGTTTAATTACACTTTAAGTCAAGAATTGTTACTCTTGCTATTAGGGATGATCAGAGTGATTTTGCTGAACTTGCTTTTGCCTACATATAATTTAAAATTTGCCTCAAATTTTGTTCTGTTAACTTGACTATGCTGACTGACTGGCAGAAAATCATGTGATATCAGTCCTGACATAATGATCCCATGGCTTTGTTAATAAACAAAGCCTTGATAGTGACAGCTACCACTGTACGTCTTTCTAGGTACATGCGATGTGCATTTAGAAAGAATAGGTTTCTTAAAAGGTGTTGTAAAAATGAATAATACAAGTTTAAAGAAGGTATTAACAAAAAAACAAACTAAAAAAAATTGAAAAATTGAATTGAATTGAAAAAAATTAAGGAGCTTCCATAACCTTCCGGAGGCTATTTAAAAATGAATTTCCTCTTAAAACCACCAAAAACGAATGTAGTTCATCTAAATTCGTACATCATTACTCACCTGACTGGTGTACATGATGTGGGTCTGAGCACACTGGCGGGAAATTCCAGCAATGGGTCAATTTCCTTTGCTTCAGATGTTGGCTTTGGGCCTGATTGCCCAAGGGGAATCTGTGACCCCTGTTACTTCACCACTCTTGGTTACATGCACATTTTAGATGGATTCTTAGGATGGTGGTTAGTGATAAATATGTTTGATAAGAAAGTTCATTTGGAAGCAATGCACAATTCTTCATGGTGAAGGTTACCACAATGAGTCTTTTTACACGCTTCTCTCAGCAGCCTCGGCAGTCAGTTCTCTCTTTCATTACATCTCTGCACTGATTGCAGAAACGTTCCAGTCTCCACTCCGTGAAGCTCATATCATGGTCAATCTAATGCAGACAAAGGTGAACCGCGCTTGCTACACATGCTCTGATTACATTAGACCAGAGAAAATAAAGAAGGAATATAGCACAGCCTTATTTATAGGCTGCAGCTAAACAGTAATACACATCCTGAGCTTCAGTGCTGAATTAAATACAACAGTTCATTATCTCTTCTGACCCTTAACTCTGCTATATTTCTCTTCATCTACCTTGCTTACTTCTCCCCTAACATTTTATCTCACTGCCTTCTTTTCCTTCTCCAGTTGTGTTTTGCATTTATTCTTACCCTGGGCAAACACAAGTGGTACTCATTTATAATCTCTCAGATCCTTTCATAACTACCCACAATACTGCCTCATTTTTGTTTCAATAAAACTTGAATAACACTGTTGCAGATAACATGCTGTTTGCTATATATGTAAAGCTGTCTCGTGCCACATTCAGCGGTTTGATTAGTCCAGCTTTACATAGGCATTACCTTAAAAAGTGTGCAGGGTATTAAATTAGACCAAGTATTCACTAAGCACTTGTGTTATGGTGCCTCTGGCAGATGACACCACCTCAAACGAAGCATGGAGTCTAAGTGGAAGTTGGTCTTCCCTAGGGCTCCCGATGGTGGACATAGTCCTGGGAACCCTAGTGGTCCCAGTTTCTGGCACAAGGTCATGGCCCAGAAGATCACCCCACCTCATGGAAAGTCTACTGTGCTAAGACTGTTAACAGGTCTGAAGACAAGATAGTGGTCAGGTTAGGCAGAGGTCTTGGCAGGCAGCAGGCAAGAGAGTAGTCAGGCCAATCTAGATTGGCAACAAATAGGCAACTGACATTTAAGTATTATAGTGCTTTAGCTCTCAGGTAGCTGAAGATAAGACACATCACCAGCCACTTCAAACGCATATGCTTAAAGTGTTACTAAATCCAAGACCCTACGTTTACTATATGTGTTCTCCCGCAGTACACAGAACATGAAAAAAAACAATTATTTTATTAAATATAAACTGCTAAATACCTTTTCTCATCAGCAGTTAGAGCAGTCTTGTGACTTCTATCAGTGTCTGGTTAAAGCTTGTAGGAAGAGTTTTCATTCTCCCAAGATTGTCCTATAAGGATGCAGGACCCCTGACTCTGTCTGGACAGTGCTGGTTGGCCCTGTGCTGATCACATGCACTCTCCCTAGAAAAAAAACTCTAGCAATACACACCAAACTGAGCATGTGCAGCTTGTCCCCGAGCTCTGTGCTATCAGTAAATGATTAGGGGACGATGGAAGAAGGGGAGGATCAGAGAAGACAGGATCAAACTGTCTTTTTACACAATGCAGAGGATTAACCCCTTAGGTTCCACAGTGAGTATAACAAGCATGCTTTACTGCATATACAGACTGATTTTACTGTTGTGGGTTTAGTAACACTTTAAATACCCTTCTAGTCAGAGGACTCGCCCAGTGTTTTTTCTGGGAACTCTGGAATTCTTGAAGGAGTCCTAAGGGTATCCTGAAAATCCTGGAAGATCTGACAATCCTGTGAGTACTGTAACAATTATGAAAAGTTTTTTTGTCAGCTTTTTTGAAGCCCATAGAGAGCTCTTTACTACACATATACTGTACTACTCGTCAAAAGTTTTAGCATCCCCCTGTTTTTCCAGTATTTATTAAATTAACCGCAATTTAATCTCTCAAAGTACTCTGAAAATAAAGCATAGAACAAATAAACAATTGGACATAAAAAAAACATAAAATTGTTTTCTGTAACAGAATGTAATCTACATTGTTGGCTCAACAAAGTAGCCACACAGCCAAACATACTAATGGCATTCTTTCTATAATAGAAATCAAATATTGTTCGGAAAGTTCTCACAGATGTGTTGCACTTTTAGGTTGCTGTGCTTTCACCCATCAGTCCAGTTCATCCCAAGCCTGGAGACTGTGCTGGCTACTTCATGATTTGAAGTCTACTGTCTTGTTTTCTTCTAAGGTAGTTCTGACACAGCCTGGAGGTATGTTTTTGGTCATTAAAGTGTTACTAAACCCACAACAGTAAAATCAGTCTGTGTATGCAGTAAAGCATGCTTGTTATACTCACTGTGGAATCTGAGGGGTTCATCCTCTACATTGTGTAAGAAAGGCTTTTTGATCCTGTCTTCTCTGATCCTCCTCTTCTTCCACTGTTAAAAAAAAATAACCTGATATTTACAGTGCCAGCACATGCTTGTGTATTGCTAGAGAGTTTTTTTTTTTCTTGGGAGGGTGCATGTGATCAGCACAGGGCCAATCAGCACTGTCCAGACAGAGGATCAGTGCAATATGAAAACCCCTCCTTTACTAGGAACTGATAGTCAAAGTCAAAAGGCTGCTATATACTGCTGATTAGAAAAGGTATTTAGCAGTTTATATTTACTAAAATAATTGCATTTCCATGTTCTGTGTACTGTGGGAGACTGGCTTGAATGGAGGAGAAGATTCGGATGCCGCACACCGGATGTAGTCAAAAAATTTTCACTTTATTGAAAAAATTGAAAAAATGGGATCATCAAAATAACAAGACTGTCATGCAGAAAGTACAGATAAACTGACGCGTTTCGCACTCAGGACTTACTGAGCTATGAGTAAGCACTCAGTCCTGAGTGCGAAACGCGTCAGCTTATCTGTACTTTCTGCATGACAGTCTTGTTATTTTGATGATCCCATTTTTTCAATAAAGTGAAAGTTTTTGACTACATCCGGTGTGTGGCATCCGAATCTTCTCCTCCATTCAAGCCTGCTTTGCCTAGCATTCAGCCAGCACCTGGAGCTCTTCTGCTCTGAAACTTCTACTTACACCTGGGTCAGTGTCAGCCTGAGCGGTGGAAATATTTTCTTTGCTTGTCTGCATCTAAGGATACATACTGTGGGAGACTGGATATAATGAATACAGGTTCTGGGTTTAGTAACACTTTAACTTGCTAAAGGATGAACCCCTAACCAACTAGGCATATTCCAGAGGGTATTGCATAGCACTGCAAAATGTGATAGTATTTCTGGTTCAGGATGCCACTCACTCTGTGTAAGTCGCTGACTCTGAATCCAACAAAATATCCCCAAACCATCATGCTTCCTCCTCCATGTTTGACAGTTGGTGTCACACACCCATGAACCATCCGTTCACCTACTTGATGGCGTACAAAAGCCCTGTCTGATAAACCAAAGATCTCAAATTTTGATGCATCAGTCCATAAGACCTTCTTCCAGTCTTCAGTAGTCCACTGGCAGTGCTTCATGTCCCAGGCAAGCGTCTTTTTCTTATTTTGCTATCTTAGAAATGGCTTTCTCACAGCCACTTGACCTGTCAGACCCGCATCTCAAACTCTTCCATTCACAGTTGAAACTGAGACTTGTTTACTTCGATCAGTGCCAAGCTGTGCTTGAAGTGGTTCTCCTGTGAGCCGTCTGTCACACAACCTGTTGACTCTCAGAAACCTCTTCTGATTCTCTTGTGGCTTTGGGTCTGTCAGACCACCTCCTCTCAGAGTTTCCTTCAGTTTCCAAGTGCCTATTGATGGTGTAGGAAACTGTACCCACTAAAACTTTGGCTTTCTTTGCAATTACTCTGAGGGCCCTTTCACACTGGGGCGGTTTGCCAGCACATGCTTGTGTATTGCTAGAGAGTTTTTTTTTTTCTTGGGAGGGTGCATGTGATCAGCACAGGGCCAATCAGCACTGTCCAGACAGAGGATCAGTGCAATATGAAAACCCCTCCTTTACTAGGAACTGATAGTCAAAGTCAAAAGGCTGCTATATACTGCTGATTAGAAAAGGTATTTAGCAGTTTATATTTACTAAAATAATTGCATTTCCATGTTCTGTGTACTGTGGGAGACTGGATATAATGAATACAGGTTCTGGGTTTAGTAACACTTTAACTTGCTAAAGGATGAACCCCTAACCAACTAGGCATATTCCAGAGGGTATTGCATAGCACTGCAAAATGTGATAATATTTCTGGTTCAGGATGCCACTCACTCTGTGTAAGTCGCTGACTCTGAATCCAACAAAATATCCCCAAACCATCACGCTTCCTCCTCCATGTTTGACAGTTGGTGTCACACACCCATGAACCATCCGTTCACCTACTTGATGGCGTACAAAAGCCCTGTCTGATAAACCAAAGATCTCAAATTTTGATTCATCAGTCCATAAGACCTTCTTCCAGTCTTCAGTAGTCCACTGGCAGTGCTTCATGTCCCAGGCAAGCGTCTTTTTCTTATTTTGCTATCTTAGAAATGGCTTTCTCACAGCCACTTGACCTGTCAGACCCGCATCTCAAACTCTTCCATTCACAGTTGAAACTGAGACTTGTTTACTTCGATCAGTGCCAAGCTGTGCTTGAAGTGGTTCTCCTGTGAGCCGTCTGTCACACAACCTGTTGACTCTCAGAAACCTCTTCTGATTCTCTTGTGGCTTTGGGTCTGTCAGACCTCCTCCTCTCAGAGTTTCCTTCAGTTTCCAAGTGCCTATTGATGGTGTAGGAAACTGTACCCACTAAAACTTTGGCTTTCTTTGCAATTACTCTGAGGGCCCTTTCACACTGGGGCGGTTTGCAGGCACTATTGCGCTAATAATAGCGACTGCAAACCGACCCGAAACAGCCGCTGCTGTGTCTCCAGTGTAAAAGCCCCGAGTGCTTTCACATTGAAGCGGTGCGCTAGCAGGACGGGAAAAAAAGTCCTGCAAGCAGCATCTTCGGAGCGGTGAAGGAGCGGAGTATACTCCGCTCCTTCACTGCTCCTGCCCATTAAAAACAATGGAACAGCGCAGCTATACCGCCGGCAAAGTGCCTCTGCAGAGGCGCTTTGCGGTGGTTTTTAACCCTTTCTCGGCCGCTAACGGGCGTAAAACCGCCCCGCTAGCGTTCGAATACCGACTGTGAAGCGCCGCTTACAATAGCTTTACCGCCGCCGCCACCCCCCCCAGTGTGAACGGGGCCTAAAGGAAAGTCCTACACTTTTTTAAGGGTTATAATGGTTTGTCTGTCTTGCTTTGTTAATTGCCTTTTTCTCACCATTGTGAACTAAGAAACTTCCTAAATGCAACCACAAGTGTGATGAACCTTTATACTGCACGCCTCTACACTCATTGAAATTTTCTGAGGTAGGAAAAAGGGACACCTATTAGCAAAAAGTAGGTAAAGGATACATCCATGCCACATCTTGTTACATTGAGAGTTAAAATGCCAAAAATGATTGCTTAAACTCACAACCGTTTTTTTTTTAACCACTGCTATTCCTTTATACTCTCCAAGCACTCCACATTCACGTGCTACAACACATGTGGATGCAGTGTGTTAATGCAGCATGCAATACAATGCCTCCTCACTACCTGTCAAATGAGGTCTAAAGAGTGATCCAAATGCAGACCGCTCTTCAGAGAGCAAAGCAAGTGTGAATAAACCCTTAGCACTGTAAAACATTCCTTGATAGAAAGCTAATGCATTTTTTTTCCTACAATATTTTATTAAGGATAAGTGAATGGTTTATAACATCAGTGTGTAAACAAAGGTAAAATAGATTAAACATATACATCAAAATGTATTGCGTATAGCACAATTTCAGGGATAGGTCTTATCGTCCAAAGGGATAATTAGGGATGAGTTTTATGTTCGGGTCGAACATGAGTTTGCCTTGAATATTGGCTGTTCACCCGTTTGCCGAATAGCATAAAATTTGGGGTGTTCGCAGCCAATTCGAAAGCTGCGGAACACCCTTTAAGCCTTTCATAACTAAGCGTATTTTTGACATTTGGTGTTTTCAAGTTAAAATACCTATTTTTTGCTAGAAAATTACTTCGAGCCCCCAAACATATATATTTTTTAGCAGAGAATCTAAAGAATAAAATGGCGATTGTTGCAATATTTTATGTCACACGGTATTTGTGCAGCAGTTTTAAATGCAACTTTTTGGGAAAAGGGACACTTTCATGAATTTAAAAAAAACAAACAGTAAAATTAGCCCAATTTTTTTGTATAATGTGAAAGATGATGTTACGCTGAGTAAATAGATACCAAACATGTCCCGCTTTATAACTGCACGCACTCGTGGAATTGCGACAAACTACGGTACCTAAAAATCTCCATAGGCAATGCTTTAAAAACTTTTTACGGTTACTAGGTTAGAGTTACAGAGGAGGTCTAGCACTAGAATTATTGCTCTCGCTCTGACGATCATGGTGATACTTCACATGTGTGATTTGAACACCGTTTACATATGCGGGCGCCACTACCGTATGCATTTTCTTTGCTGCGCTAGCTCGCGGTGACGGGGGAGCTTTAAAAAAAAAATTTTTCCTTATTTATTTTTATATTAATAAATTGTGTTTAAAAAAAAATATTTTTTTTGATCGCTTTTTTGCTGTCACAAGGAATGTAAACATCCCTTGTGACAGTAATAGGTGGTGACAGGTACTCTTTATGGAGGGATCGGGGGTATAAAAGACCCCCGATCCCTCTTTTGCACTTCAAAGTATTCAGATCGCCGTTTTCGGTGATTCTGAATACTGTATATTTTTTTAAAACCAGCGCCATTGGCAGCCGAGTAAACGGGAAGTGACGTCATGACGTCGCTTCCGTGTTTACAATTAGGAGACTGGAACAAAGCCGCTTACAGCTTTGTTCCAGTCTGTCCCTAGCCGCCGGAGGTGATGGATTGTTGATCGTGGAACGGGAGGCCCGGCAAGAGCGGTGGGAGGCGGCGGGAGGGGGAATGGGGGAACCGGTATAACAGTCAAGCGACTTTTAGTCGCATCGGTTGTTATCCCTGGAAAGTCGATCGATGGCTCTAAAAAACAGTACTGGGATGATGTCTGCAGCTGCGGGCATCATCCTGGTATAACCGTCGAAAGCCGAGTACGCACATCTGCGTACACTCGTTGGGAAGGGGTTAAAAGTCTATGGGAGAAATCAAAAGTGCTAATTTTAAAGGTTAATATGCAAGTTATTATCATAAAAAGTGTTTGGGGACCTGGGTCCTGCCCCAGGGGAAATGTATCAATGCAAAAAAAAGTTTTAAAAACGTCAGTTTTTTCGGGAGCAGTGATTTTAATAATGCTTAAAGTGAAACAATAAAAGTGAAATATTCCTTTAAATTTCATACCTGGGGGGTGTCTATAGTATGCCTGTAAAGTAGCACATGTTTCCTGTGTTTAGAACAGTCCCTGCACAAAATGACATTTCTAAAGGAAAAAAAAAGTAATTTAAAAGTACTCGCGGCTATAATGAATTGTTGGGTCTCGGCAATACAGATAAAAGTAATTGAAAAAAATGGCATGGGATTCCCCCACAGTCCATTACAAGGCCCTTTGGGTCTGATATGAATATTAAGGGGAACCCCGAACCAAAATTAAAAAAAAAAATTGCGTGGGGGTCCCCCCAAATTCCATACAGGCCCTTCAGGTCTGGTATGGATATTAAAGGGAAACCCGCGCCAAAATTTAAAAAAAAATGGCGTGGGGGTCCCCCTCAAAATCCATACCAGACCCTTCAGGTCTGGTATGGATTTTAAGGTGAACCCAGTGCCAAAATTTAAAAAAATGGCGTGGGAGTCCCCCCAAAAATCCATACCAGACCCTTATCCGAGCACGCAACCTGGCAGGCCGCAGGAAAAGGGGGGACGAGAGAGCGGCCCCCCTCCTGAATCATACCAGGCCACATGCCCTCAACATGGGGAGGGTGCTTTGGGGTAGCCCCCCAAAGCACCTTGTCCCATGTTGATGAGGACAAGGGCCTCATCCCCACAACCCTTGCCCGGTGGTTGTGGGGGTCTGCAGGCGGGGGGCTTATCAGAATCTGGCAGCCCCCTTTAACAAGGGGACCCCCAGATCCCAGCCTCCCCCCTGTGTGAAATAGTAACGGGGTACAGATGTACCCCTACCATTTCACAAAAAAATGTCAAAATGGAAAAAATGACAAGACACTGCTTGGGACAAGTCCTTTATTAAAAAATAAAAATGTCCCATGTAGTCCATTCTTCTTCTTCTCTTGCTCTGCCGACGGACCAAAAAAAAAGCCGCACCGACCCGCATCCATGGGAGGCACCCACCGTATGACGCGTCCTCGCAGGTGACAGTTTTTTTATAACTGAGGACGGGCCACATGGTGATGTTCCCGGGTAACCCCGTCCCCCTCTGACACACAGGGACATCCCTATGGCTTCTCCGTAGCGCCAGAGTGGGGTGGGGTCACCCGGGGACGTCACCATGTGACCCCACCCTCAGTTATAAAAGAACTGTCACCTGCGAGGACGCATCATATGGTGGGGGCCTCCCATGGAGGCGGGTCGGTGCGGCTTTTTTTTTTCGGTCTTTAACGGTGTTCGCGTGTTCGAACAAATATTTTGCCTGTTCGCATGTTCTGCTGCGAACCAAACCGGGGTTGTTCGGATCATCCCTAGTAATAATATATAAGGAACAAGTCCAATGATGACACAGTCAGAAGAACACAAATGAGACTGGAGCCTCATTCCTAAAACTGAGGGGAGTGTGGTTGCATTTGAGAAAATATCTAAATAGGCAGGGCATAGGACAAGGAAGTATCATACCTCCGCTAGGAGAAAGGTTTCGGAGGACAAGGCCTAATGCTGCTAGTGCATTTTAATTACATGTACATACACGTACATCAGACCAAAGTGAGGGGCAAGTAAGGAGGAAAGAGAGACAGAAAGACTTTCTCCCAAAAGAGGACAGTTGGGAGCTATGCATACCTAGATTGAACACTAATTGATACATTTATGGGCATTTTTACAGTATACACAGTAGATTTCCTAAAGCTGGTCACAGAGCGGGGAAAATTATTATTTGACCCACTGCATATTTTGTATATTTACAAAGAAATGAAGGGTCTATATTTTTTTATATCATAGGTGTATTTTAAATGATAGAGACAGAATATCAATCAAAAATCCAGAAAAAAAATACATGATACATATGTTTTAAATTGAGTAAAAATAGTATTTGATCCCTAAGCAAAACAAGACTTAGTAATTGGTGGAGAAACCCTTGTTGGCAAGCACAGAGGTAAGACATTTCTTGTAGTTGGTTACCAGGTTTGCGCATATCTCAGGAGGGATTTTGGTCCACTCTTCTTTACAGATCTTCTCTAAATCCTTAAGGTTTTTTGCCTGTCGCTTGGTAACTCGAAGTTTCAGCTCCCTCCATAAATTTTCTATAGGATTGGAGACTGGCTAGGCCACTCCATGACCTTAACGTGCTTCTTCTTGAGCCACTCCTTTGTTGCCTTGATGGTATGCTTTGGGTCATTGTCATGCTGAAAGACCCACCCATCTTCAGTGTTCTGGCTGAAGGAAAAAGGTTCTCATCAAAGATTTTACAATACATGGCGCTGTCTACTGGCCCTTCAATACGGAAAAGTCAGCCTGTACCTTTAGCAGAAAAACAGCCCCAAAGCATAATGTTTCCACCTTCGTGCCTGACTGTAGGGATGGTGTTCTTAGGGTAATAGCCACAGCATTTTTCTTCTTCCAAACACGGCGAGTTGAGTTAATGCCAAAGTGCTAAATTTTGGTCTCATCTGAGCAAAGTGCTTTCTCCCAATCCTTCTCTGAATCATTTAGATGTTCAATGGTAAACTTCAGATGGGCCTGAACATGTGCCTTCATGAGGATGGGGACCTTGCGGGCACTGCAGGATTTCAATCCATGGCGGTGTATTGTGTTACCAGTGGTTTGTTTGGTGACTGTGGTCCCAAGTGCCTTGAGATTATTCACAAGCTGCTTTCATGTAGTTCTGAGCTGATCCCTCACTTTTCTTATGATCATCCTTACCCCATGAGGTGAAATCTTGCATGGAGCTCCAGACCGAGGGTGATTGTTGGTCATTTTGTATTTCTTCCATTTGCGAATGATCGCTACAACAGTTTTCTCCTTCTCATCAAGCTTCTTGCTGATGGTCTTGTAGCCCATTCCAGCCTTGTTCAGGTCTACAATCTTATCCCTAACGTCCTTTGACAGCTCTTTGGTTTTGCCTATGATGGTGAAGTTTGAATGGAAGAAAGAAATTCTGTGGACAGGTGTCTTTTATACACATATATTGTCGTTAGGAGCACCTTCTTAAATTGACAGAACTAATCTGTGTACCACATGAGCACATACAGTAGCCAGTCTGTGGGAGCCAGGATTATTATTGGTTAGTAGGGAATCAAATATTTATTTTACTCACCGAACTGCAACTCAATATATAACATTTGTGTCATGTGTTTTTTCTGAATTTTTGGTTGAAATTCTGTCTCTGTCATTTTTAATACATCTATGATAAAAAGTATACACCCTTTATTTCTTTCTAAGTGGGCAAACTTACAAAATCTGCAGGGGATTAAATAATTACTTTTGCCACTGTACATTAATCAGCAGGTTGGAGGAAAAAAATAAATGACCTGATTCCTCCATCCATACATTCGATGTGGATGGGGGAATCACTCCCGCTGAGTTATTGTACTCTGATGGCGGGGAGACAACCCCACCACCAGAATAAACTGATCAGTGCCCCAAGCTATAGCTGGCAGCACTGGTCTTTTAGGAAAACCCAACAGACTGGTTGTACAGAAGTCGATTGGCAGACTGACTGTAAAATCATCCTGCCCATACATGGATCGAAATTTGGCCAGTCCCTGCTGAAGTGGCTGAATTTTGATTTATGTATGGCTGCCCTTGGATCAGGATTGCACAGATAGGGACAGTAATAGAAAATACTTAAGTATGAGCTGTCAGTGAATCTTGTTAGCAATGCATGAGCCATAAATAAAATTACATTTCTTTAAACGACTTAAAAAAAAAAAAATGAAGACGGCAAAGGCTCATAACATTGTAATTTGTTGTTCTTGCTGATCCTAGACTTCCATTTTAAGGGTGTGACTAATCTAAATGTCTCTGAAAGTCGTTAATATTTCTGCTTTATGGTTTATGGACAATAACAAGTTCGCCGGCATAGATGTTTTCATCTTACATATCCAGCTGCTTATATTAACATCCTATATTGTGTGTGATTTACTCGTCTCTATTCAGAATCAGAAGTCATACAGAAGACTCTCTCTACTTTATTACTTTCTATGTGTTATACAGGATTCTGACAGGCAAAGGTTGGAGGTTAATCTAGCTCAGATGCAACATTTTATTAAACCTAGAAAGAAATATGTAAAAACGTGTAGCACAAATGATGCTGCTCACATGAAGCGGTCCTCATACTTGCTATTCAGAAATACATTTTGCTGTTCTGATAACTGAAATCTTTGTCAGTTATTAAAGAGATTTTAGAACCTTGGATGGTAAAAAAAAATGTTTTATGGACTATTCTCTAATCTGATGCAATCTCTATTAACAAAGAGCAAGTATTTTTTATAGGTGCTGAGCACAGAATGTTCCGTCTAATGTAATGCAATGTCCTTTCATAGAAAGCTTTTGCTCTATTGTTGGCTGGTGTGTCCCAGTTACCTTTTAAAAGCTAAAACATACATGTGTACGTCAACTGAAATCATATTGGGAATGGTTGGGCAGTGTTTGCTAACCTTCCACAGTCTTGTTGATTTGTCCCCGGCTTTGTGCTGTTATCAACACTTCAATAGATACTTTTGTAGAATATGTGTCATTCTACTTAGTCACATTTTCGGCTTATTTTACTATTGTGATTTAATTTGGATTTGAAGGGTTAACGTGATTTTTAAACCCAAAACCAAAAATGTATTATGTTGCAGCTTTCCACTCATTAGATGTGGTGGCTGTATCAGTTGTATTTATTTTTTTGCCTTTTTTCCACTGGTGATCTGGCCAGACACCAGACCCAACTCTGGTGGAATGAGAACAGGAGGCACAGCAGACAGCAGCACTGTCAGTCTGGGGAGAGGGTAGTGTTAAATATATTAGCAGATTTAGATGCACTGACAAATTGAAGCCAAACCCCAGATCACACTTTATAATCAGTTAAAGTGTTACTAAACCCATGACAGTAAAACCAGTCTATATATGCAGTAAAACTTGCTTGTTATATCCACTGTGAAACATAAGGGGTTAATCCTGCGCATTGTGTAAAATCCTGTCTTCTCTGATCCTCCCCTTCTTCCACAGTACCCAATCCATTTGCTGATAGTACAGAGCCATGGGGGCACTCTGCACATGCTCAGTTTGGTGTGTATTGCTTTTTTTGGGAGGGTACACGTGATCAGCACAAGATCAATCAGAACTGTTCAGACAGAGGGTCAGGGGTCATGTAGCCTCATAGGACAGTGAGAGGAGAATGAAAACTCTTCCTACAAGCTTTAACCAGTGCTCGTCTGGGCACTGATAGAAGTCACAAGACTGATATATATTGCCGATGAGAACAGGTACAGCGGGGCAAAAAAGTATTTAGTCAGCCACCAATTGTGCAAGTTCTCCCACTTAAAAAGATGAGAGAGGCCTGTAATTGTCATCATAGGTATACCTCAACTATGAGAGACAAAATGTGGAAACAAATCCAGACAATCACATTATCTGATTTTTGAAAGAATTTATTTGCAAATTATGGTGGAAAATAAGTGTTTGGTCACCTACAAACAAGCAAGATTTCTGGCTCTCACAGGCCTGTATCTTCTTCTTTAAGAGGCTTCTCTGTCTTCCACTCATTACCTGTATTATTGGCACCTGTTTGAACTTGTTATCAGTATAAAAGACACCTATCCACAACCTCAAACAGTCACACTCCAAACTCCATTATGGCGAAGACCAAAGAGCCGTCAAAGGACACCAGAAACAAAATTGTAGACCTGCACCAGGCTGGGAAGACTGAATCTGCAATAGGCAAGCAGCTTGGTGTGAAGAAATCAACTGTGGGAGCAATAATTAGAAAATGGAAGACATACAAGACCACTGATAATCTCCCTCGATCTGGGGCTCCACGCAAGATCTCACCATGTGGGGTCAAAATGATCACAAGAACGGCGAGCAAAAATCCCAGAACCACACGGGGGGATCTAGTTAATGACCTGCAGAGAGCTGGGACCAACGTAACAAAGGCTACCATCAGTAACACACTACACCGCCAGGGACTCAGATCCTGCAGTGCCAGACGTGTCCCTCTGCTTAAGCCAGTACATGTCAGGGCCCGTCTGAGCTTTGTTAGAGAGCATTTGGATGACCCAGAAGAGGATTGGGAGAATGTCATGTGGTCAGATGAAACCAAAGTAGAACTGTTTGGTAGAAACACAACCCGTCGTGTTTGTAGGAGAGAGAATGCTGAGTTGCAACCAAAGAACAGCATACCTACTGTGAAGAATGGGGTGGCAACATCATGCTTTGGGGCTGTTTCTCTGCAAAGGGAACAGGATGACTGATCCGTGTACATGAAAGAATAAATGGGGCCATGTATCGTGAGATTTTGAGTGCAAACCTCCTCCCATCAGCAAGGGCATTGAAGATGAAACGTGGCTGGGTCTTTCAGCATGACAATGATCCCAAACACACCGCCCGGGCAACAAAGGAGTGGCTTCATAAGAAGCATTTCAAGGTCCTGGAGTGGCCTAGCCAGTCTCCAGATCTCAACCCCATAGAAAACCTTTGGAGGGAGTTGAAAGTCCGTGTTGCCCAGCGACAGCCCCAAAACATCACTGCTCTAGAGGAGATCTGCATGGAGGAATGGGCCAACATACCAGCAACAGTGTGTGACAACCTTGTGAAGACTTACAGAAAACGTTTGACCTCTGTCATTGCCAACAAAGGATAAATATCAAAGTATTGAGATGAACTTTTGATATTGACCAAATACTTATTTCCACCATAATTTGCAAATAAATTCTTTCAAAAATCAGACAATGTGATTGTCTGGATTTGTTTCCACATTTTGTCTCATAGTTGAGGTATACCCATGATGACAATTACAGGCCTCTCTCATCTTTTTAAGTGGGAAAACTTAGACAATTGGTGGCTGACTAAATACTTTTTTGCCCCACTGTATTTGGCGGTTTATATTTACTAAAATAATTGCATTTCCATGTTCTGTGTACTGTGAGACCAGATATAGTGAATACAGGGTCCTGGGTTTAGAAACACTTTAAAACAACAGTTTTTTTTTACTTTTAGGATAAAGGCTTTACATAAATAAATAAAAGCTGATCATTTTAATCACCCCTGTCAGTGTTAAGTGGCTTGCTTCATCCATGTAAATTGACACATTCTGCTGGAGAGCTTGATCTTGTGAAAAACAACAGACTTTCTTGTCTGATCACCAGATGAAAATAGAAGAAAGAAAGTCTAAAATAGGAAACAAATGCAGCCATCACATCTAAGAATTGGTAAGCTGCAATATAATTGTTTGATTTCAGGTTTAGTACTGCTTTAACCTAAAGTGAACCTAGCACCAGATATATAGTACTGTGCAAAAGTTCTAGGCAGGTGTGAAAAATGCTGTAAATTAAGAATGCTTTCAGAAATAGAAGTGTTAATAGTTTAGTTATATCAGTTAACAAAATGAAAAGTAAATGAACAGAAAAGAAATTCAAATCAAATCAATATTTGGTGTGACCACCCTTTTGCCTTTAAAACACCATTAGTTCCTCTAGGTACACTTGCTCACAGTTTTTGATTTTTGAAAGAATTTATTTGCAAATTATGGTAGAAAACAAGTCTTTGGTCAATATCAAAAGTTCATCTCAATACTTTGTTATTTATCCTTTGTTGGCAATGACAGAGGTCAAACGTTTTCTGTAAGTCTTCACAAGGTTGTCACACACTGTTGCTGGTATGTTGGCCCATTCCTCCATGCAGATCTCCTCTAGAGCAGTGATGTTTTGGGGCTGTCGCTGGGCAACACAGGCTTTCAACTCCCTCCAAAGGTTTTCTATGGGGTTGAGATCTGGAGACTGGCTAGGCCACTCCAGGACCTTGAAATGCTTCTTATGAAGCCACTCCTTCGTTGCCTGGGCGGTGTGTTTGGGATCATTGTCATGCTGAAAGACCCAGCCACGTTTCATCTTCAATGCCCTTGCTGATGGGAGGAGGTTTGCACTCAAAATCTCACGATACATGGCCCCATTTATTCTTTCATGTACACGGATCAGTTGCCCTGTTGCCTTTGCAGAGAAACAGCCCCAAAGCATGATGTTGTCACCCCCATGTACGGTGTTCTTTGGTTGCAACTCAGCATTCTCTCTCCTCCAAACACGACGGGTTGTGTTTCTACCAAACAGTTCTACTTTGGTTTCATCTGACCATATGACATTCTCCCAATCCTCTTCTGGATCATCCAAATGCTCTCTAGCAAACCTCAGACAGGTACATGTACTGGCTTAAGCAGGGGGACACGTCTGGCACTGCAGGATTTGAGTCCCTGGCGGCGTAGTGTGTTACTGATGGTAGTCTTTGTTACGGTGGTCCCAGCTCTCTGCAGGTCATTCACTAGGTCCCCCCGTGTGGTTCTGGGATTTTTGCTCACCGTTCTTGTGATCATTTTGACCCCACGGGGTGAAATCTTGTGTGGAGCCCCAGATCGAGGGAGATTATCAGTGGTCTTGTATGTCTTCCATTTTCTAATTATTGCTCCCACAGTTGATTTCTTCACATCAAGCTGCTTGCCTATTGCAGATTCAGTCTTCCCAGCCTGGTGCAGGTCTACAATTTTGTTTCTGGTGTCCTTTGACAGCTCTTTGGTCTTCGCCATAATGGAGTTTGGAGTGTGACTGTTTGAGGTTGTGGACAGGTGTCTTTTATACTGATAACAAATTCAAACAGGTGCCATTAATACAGGTAATGAGTGGAGAACAGAGGAGCCTCTTAAAGAAGAAGATACAGGTCTGTGAGAGCCAAAAATCTTGCTTGTTTGTAGGTGACCAAATACTTATTTTCCACCCTAGTTTGCAAATAAATTATTTCAAAAATCAGACAATGTAATTGTCTTTATTTGTTTCCACATTTTGTCTCTCATAGTTGAGGTATACCTATGACGACAATTACAGGCCTCTCTCATCTTTTTAAGTGGGTAGAACTTGCACAATTGGTGGCTGACTAAATACTTTTTTGCCCCACTGTAAATTGGCCTGGAAGTGAATCTGTACACAGGAAGTAGGTGTGTGTTTTGAGGCCAAATCATTTAGACATACAAACATGACCCACACAAACACCACCCCATGTGAAAAAAAAATACAAAATTCTCTTACTTTGCAATAAGGATCATCTCTTCCTCAGAGAACAGTGAGCGGGGCATGGTGGTGGGAAGAAATTTGCAGCAGTACAAGCAACTTCTTGGAGGGGCATGAAGTCATTCCTGTGTGCTGGCCACCGCTTCCGGGAACCAGATATGCGCAACGGGTACATACCTCCACTGCAGTTGCGCATCTCACATACACAGAGGTCACGCATCTAGCTGCATTTGTCGCATCTAGCTGCAGGAACCCAGTTTTTATGGAAATTAATAGTAAAGCGGATGCAGATTTCCAGGACTGGACTAACAAATGTTTATAGTGAAAGGCAACTGGTGTTTTCTATTAAACAAGGTCTAAATGGCCCATTGACATGCATCACAGTTGAAGGAATGTGTCTTTGCAAAGTTAAACTAAATTAAATCCTTTCTTATTTTTGCTTAGGGATAGAGTGCAGAGGGATTAGAAGTCTTGTCAGTTTTTGGGGATGTCTGCACCCCTGATAGGGTGAAGACACCTCCCAAATGTTGCCAGTTTCTCCTTCAAATTGATTTACTTCCTGTCACATAGCCAAACAGGAAGTGAGGATAAAATCCTACCAATGTCTTTCCTTGAGGACACATAGGTCAAACTAAATAGTTTCCCTATTAGGTAAATTGCACTCTAGCATTTTGCTCTGTACACCCCACTTTTACTAAAGGCAAATCCACTTTGCACTACAAGTACACTTGGAAGTGCAGTTGCTGGAGATCCGAGGGGGACATGCAAGCAAAATAAAAAAACAGCATCTTTGCTTCTACATGATTGGAAGATAAAATCACCAGTGCTTCCCCTCAGATTTACAGCGAGTACACTTATATTGTAGAGTGGATTTGCCTTTAATAAACCTCAAAATACCTAATAATTTGGGGTGTACACAACAAAGTGCTAGAGTGCAATTTGCTTAATGGGAACACTAGTTAGATTAACCTGTGTGTCCCCAAGGAAAGACATTGGTAGGGTTTTACCCTCACTTCCTTTTTGGCTATGTGACAGGAAGTGAAGCCAATTTTTCAGAAAAGGGACAAAAAGCCCAACCTAATAAAGACAAGCAGGGGTTCTAACACTCACTTGGTTTCCTTCAAATGCCAACAATTAGAATAGGATTGTCTTGAGCTAGATTTTAGCTCAGTGCTCTAAATCAGTGGTTCTCAACTCTGTACTCAAGTACTCACAACAGGCCATGTTTGCAGGTTTTTCCTTCATCTTGCACAGGTGCTTTAAATCAGAGTCAATGGCTTTGTATTTTGGACAGCTATTTTAGCTAAGATAAATTCCCAAAACATGTCCTGTTGGGGGTACTTGAGGACTGAGGCTGAGAACCACTGCGCTAAAATGGAAAATTGAATACTTACCTTTCTGTAATTTTCCTTTCCTGGTGCCTATCCATGGCACCATATGCACAATCCATGCATATGCTACCATGAAGGCACCAGGAAAGTAGCTTTTAAACAAATCACACCTTTTTTGTTTTGCTATGCCAATCATCCTAGTTAAGCTGCAACTGGGAAATCTGTTGCATAAAAATTGTTTGGGGGGGGGGCTGTAAAATGCATTACTTGGATTGAGCATGCATCTGCAAAACAAATATTAACAAAAAGCATAAAACAAAAATTAGCTACAAATGTTATTGGTCAACAAAACAGGACTTGGAAAAGAGCAAGGAAAACAAAAACACATGTATGTTAATTCAAGACACTAACAGAATATGATTTTGAGGTCTGACCATTTTGCAGAGGAAATTAACAGGAGTTAAAAGGACTGCGCCCACAAACGGACAGTCTCTTAAGGATTTAAACATTTATTAGTCACAACATCTTGAGAAAGATTTTGCAAAATAATGCAGCACAGACAATTAAAGAGGAAGTAAACCCTGATGGGTTTTACATCCTCTTTATTTCCCTGCAAAGGTAAAGCATAATGGGCTACTATGCAGCGCATAGTAGCCCATTATGTGTCACTTACCTGAAACCGAAGCCTACAATGTCACCGCTTTCCCCACTAGCAGCGAGCGTGCATCTTCACCCCTCTTCCTTCCGGGGCTGCAAACTCCGGCTCTGTGACTGGCCGGAGTCGAGTGACGTCACTCCCGCGCATGCAAGGTTTAAGAGATATTTCCAGCACCTACAGGTAAGCCTTAATATAGGCTTATCTGTAGGTAAAAGTAGTTTTACAGGGTGTATAACCACTTTAAATCAAAGTGAAACTAACAACCTACAAACAACACACATTGACAACATCAAAAATATTTCAGGGAAAAATACCCCCCCCCCCAAAAAAATAAAAATAAACAAAAGTAAAAAATACTTGCTCTAAAACACATCTGTTTGGCAAAGACATAACAAAGACTATAAAGACACCCAAATGTACTCTGTTGCCACACACACACACACACACACCATCAAGCAATCTGGCCTTTTTTCATGGCAAGGTAAAGAATGTCATCTGCAAGCTTTATATAACATAGGTCTGTGTGCTAATGAGGCAATTGAAAACACATGCACAGTCCATGAAACACACAAAATGCATGTTCACCCAGTGTAGAGACATTACTTCAAAGTGGGTACACCTGTTAAGGATGTCCTTAAATTACTAACCCAAAAAACACACTTTCTGAGCATGCTCAGAAAAATCCAAGTGCTGTTCACACACAAAAAGCACAAAAAACCCCCTGAGCATACCCAGACCAACCCAGATGCAGCTAGCAGAAAATAAGCCACCCCCTGTTTGAAATTAAGCACATCATCCAGCATGCCACAAAATTACAGATGGGACAAACACCCCCCCGGTCCAGAGGGGCAAACAAAAAGCCTAACATGGGCAAAAGTTATACAAACAAATTGTGCTAGTCCCCACTTGGCTGGCTTATATTCTAGTTATTGGCCTTAAAATGGGTATGGGGGCCCAGGTCCCACCCTGAGGTCACCAATTTAGACAACCCCAAAAACGAAACAAGGAGAAATACCTTTAAAAATGCAAAATTGCTTAAAAGCTAGTAACTTGGAGGGGAGGGGGCTTACTCTGCCTGTAAAGGGGTGCATCTATAGCATGTATTCAAAATGCTGCTTCAAAGATGTATGGCTTTAGAGAGAACTTACAAATCTACATTGCAGCTGCAAGATTTTAACCCAAAACAAAAAATAGTCTGCTCCCCCCCCCCCCCAATACATACAAAGCCATTTGGGTCTGTTAAGGCTTAAAATGAGAACCCCCACTTGAAAAATACCACCCCAAACTAAAAAAATATTGTGCCCCTCCCACACACTAACAAACCCCTACACACACAGCAAGCCAGCCCACAAAACACCCCAGGACCCCAAAAGTCAACCGCCTTGTCCCCCTTTTAAGGGGGACTAGGGCCTCTTCCACACAACCCTAGGCTGATGTTGTGGGGGCTGCAGACAGGGGGCTTTACGGAATGTGAAAAGCCCCTTTAAACTAGTGGGTACAAGGTGTTTTGTGGTTTGTATTGGGCTGAGCCCAACATGCCCCAAAGGCAGCCAGCTATGTTAAATGCATGTGGCCTCGTATGGTTCAGGAGGGGGTTGGGCGATCGCTCTTCTTGCCCCTTTCCTAGCTGACCCTGTTGTATGCTCTGAAAAAGGATGTGGTTTGGATTGGTGAAGGCAGCTCACAGCCTTTTGAGAATGGAGTGGAGTGGGGAGTTCCCCTTTAAAAGCAAAAGCTAGCACATGGAAATCCAAGGGGTTAGAGGGGGGAGACAAGAGCATTGGAGAATGGAGTGTGGAGTTCCCCTTTAAAAGCAAAAGCTAGCCCAAGGAAATCATATGCATTAGAGGGGGAAGGTTAAATGCCCTTTTAGGAGGCGCTAGAGGAGCGAGTCTTTTTACATTATTTTAACAAGGTGCATGTCACATGTTGGCAACGTAACATGTTAACATGACCTGTGTGCAAATCTCCTTAAAAATATACATAAAGGTGAACCAGAGTAAAAAAAAATGTTCGTTAAGTTTGGAGGTGCGCCGAATCAACCATGCAATTGCATGTACATTGCTTAACATCTACTAAAATTTTGGCCGCGCAGTAAACAAACTCATGTGAACGAGTGCAAGAGCCACTTGCGCATGCGCACTGCTTACATTGATCTCACGCAGTTCTAAATGTACTTGCAGGCACAACAGGCTTTCTCTGAAAAAGTTACTTTCTCATTCTATTTTGGGCATATTTGTTACTTGGGCAGTTGTTACTAAACTTCCTCACATCACCCCATAATATTAGCACCTCCATCTTCTGTTGATATTGAATTGGAGATGCCATGTGCCATGTCCACAGTGGCGCACAGATTGCATTCTTCCGTGTGCTGAGATCGCTATAGTGAATGGGGGATTCAAGCTCTGTTACCGGCGCACAGTGTCATAAATATGGAAATGTGCATTGCGCCTTTCGTAAATCGCCCCCACTGTTTAGCTCTCACCTGCAGAGCACTGGAATAAGAGACCCAGGGATTGAGGGATGTGTATTTTCTTCAGAGGAAGTGTCAGTTCTCAGACAACAGACAGGCAGAGGTCATGGATTAACCAGTGCAGTGCCATGCTGCATGCCTCATGTTTGATCACAAACAGAAACTTCTGAGTATGGAATGTGAAGATTTATGCTACTATAGGCTGTACATATAGGGCAACACATGACAACATGAAACCACATGATAAATGCAGGTGGAAAACACAAGGTGCAGGTTGGAATGTTTATAATGCCTTTAAAGCCTGACAGAAGTTATAACTATTCTCTTCTCTTTCCAAAGCTAAAAAAAGAGTAAATTTCTATGGCCAACTTAACCACTTGCCAACCACGCAATAGCCAAATGATGGCTACAGTACGGCCAGCCAGTTCTGTGAGGGTGTCATATGACGTCCTCCTGTGATGGCACCCGCCGCACACCCACTGCGGCACTTGGGTGGCGCGCTCTGTGACAGCTGTGTCCTCGGGACACAGCTGATCACAAATCAGGGTGAAGAGCCAATCAGCGGCTCTTTACCATGTTATCAGCTGTGCCCAATCACAGCTGATCACAATGTAAATACAAGCCAGTTATTGGCATTCCTTTCCCTGCACTGACAGCATGAGGAGAGGACAGCCAGTAACTGGCTTGTGTGAAAAGGACATCTACACTAATAATCAGGGCACTGATTATCAGTGTCCTGATTATCAGTGCAGTCCCAACAGTGCCCACCAGTGCTGTAGGGCTGCTGAAATTAATCGCAGCATCGATGCATCGCGATTCGGGTGTCCCCGATGCGGCATCGATGCATGCGACCCGAATAATCGATTTCTGGCCCCGCCCCCTCCCGGGAGAGCGCTCCGTGCGTAAAGCTGTTATTAGTGTGTATATTGCGGTCATGTGACACTCGGCCGCGCCTCCCTCCTCTCAGTCTCTCCTGATGTCAGCTCCGCCCACTGACTGGAGCTATCAGGTCAGAAGAGAGGCGGGCGGGGCTGACATCAGGAGAGACGTGAGAGGAGGGAGGCGCGGCCGAGTGTCACATGACCGCAATATACACACTAATAACAGCTTTACGCACGGAGCGCTCTCCCGGGAGAATTCACTGCCCACCTCAGATGTGACAACCGGCGGAACACCAGCCGCACAAATGGAGATCGGGGGGAGATGGTGAGCAGGCAGATCGCCCTGCTCATTACAGGCTGCCACCGGCAGAGCAGCATGTGAGTACGGAGGGGGAGGGGGAGGGGGGGGGCGCTGTGACACAAGTCCATATCATAAATTGTCTTCTATGTGCCTTCATCACACCACAACTCTGCATTATTGTCCGCAGTCTGTGCCCATCTCCTGTGCCATGTCCGCCGCAGTCTGTGCCCATCTCCTGTGCCATGTCCGCCGCAGTCTGTGCCCATCTCCTGTGCCATGTCCGCCGCAGTCTGTGCCCATCTCCTGTGCCATGTCCGCCGCAGTCTGTGCCCATCTCCTGTAGCATGTCCGCAGTCTCTGACCATCTCCTGTAGCATGTCCGCAGTCTCTGACCATCTCCTGTAGCATGTCCGCAGTCTCTGACCATCTCCTGTAGCATGTCCGCAGTCTCTGACCATCTCCTGTAGCATGTCCGCAGTCTCTGACCATCTCCTGTAGCATGTCCGCAGTCTCTGACCATCTCCTGTAGCATGTCCGCAGTCTCTGACCATCTCCTGTAGCATGTCCGCAGTCTCTGACCATCTCCTGTAGCATGTCCGCAGTCTCTGATCATCTCCTGTAGCATGTCCGCAGTCTCTGATCATCTCCTGTAGCATGTCTGCAGTCTCTGATCATCTCCTGTAGCATGTCCGCAGTCTCTGATCATCTCCTGTAGCATGTCCGCAGTCTCTGATCATCTCCTGTAGCATGTCCGCAGTCTCTGATCATCTCCTGTAGCATGTCCGCAGTCTCTGATCATCTCCTGTAGCATGTCTGCAGTCTCTGATCATCTCCTGTAGCATGTCTGCAGTCTCTGATCATCTCCTGTAGCATGTCTGCAGTCTCTGATCATCTCCTGTAGCATGTCTGCAGTCTCTGATCATCTCCTGTAGCATGTCTGCAGTCTCTGATCATCTCCTGTAGCATGTCCGCAGGCTCTGACCATCTCCTTTAGTATTGTGGAAGAGAGCCTGGAGCTCCTCTGCTGTCTCTTTTTTTTTCTTAAGAACAGATAGAATAAAAAAAATGGAGTCCTCCTGACTACTTGAATTTTTTTTGATGAAAACCATGAGAACTTGCGGACTTGCGCTGTAATCGTGATGCATCGTGATGCATCGCGGAATCGAATCGAATCGAATCGTTGACTTGATAATCGTAATCGAATCGAATCGTGAGGCCAGTGAAGATGCGCAGCCCTACAGTGCTGCCTATCAGTGCCCACCAGTGTTGCCAATCAGTGTCCACCAGTGCTGCCAATTAGTGCTCATCAGTGCCTCCTCATCAGTGCTGCCTATCAGTGGCTATCAGTGCTGCTTTCCAGTGCCCATCAGTGCCATCTATCAGTGCCTTTCAGTGCCACCTATCAGTACCCATCAGTGCCACCTATCAGTGCAGCCTCATCAGTGCCTATCAGTGCAGCCTATCAGTGCTTATCAGTGCCATCTATCAGTGCCCATCAGTGCCTTTCAGTGCCACCTATCAGTGCCCATCAGTGGCACCTATCAGTGCTGCCTATCAGTGCAGCCTCATCAGTGCCCTTCAGTGCATCCTATGAGTGCCCACTGAAAAAAAAAAAAAAAAATATATATATATATATATATATATATATATATATATATATATATATATATATATATATATACATATGTATATATATATATATATATATATATATATATATATATATATATATATATATATACCAAAGTGCATATAGCAAGATTCACAGTGGCAAAACAATAACACCTAATTCATTCAGTGTTAAATGCAAAAATATAGTGAAATTGAATATATAGAATATTCTATGTGCAAAAGAAAATAAATAATAAAAAATGGGAAAAATATTATATTATGAAAAAAAGAGAGTCCAACAGCAGTCTTCTTTAAACAGCGAAGAAAAATATAATTATCATTTCCAGTGATGTCCTAATCGAGAAAAACACAGTGAGGTATCCACCACAATAAAGTCTCACATCAGACCTGCTCCCATTAGGTGGAAACTCACCAAATAATTTTGCCTACCACTCTCATGGTTAGTCCAGTAAGCCATAAGAATCAGTAGTTCAAAGATTCCTTAGTAAGCCAATCCGTTTCTCCACAGTTCCTTGTAGTAAAGGTACATATCCATAGGATAAAAAAGAAAGGCTCCACTAGTGTAATATTGTCAAAGCACAATCTTTAATCTAAAACCAATATCCAGTCCACTCACATGTAAAACATCTTGTATCAAACATTGTATAGCTCATGATATAATCATGCGATCCCCTTCAGTCTCACCACGTCCACGCTGGCTACCGACTATCAAGGGAAACGCCAATCGCTCTCACAATGTTACTGCGATGATTCCAGTTGCTGTCCAGTCACACCCCAACGTATGTTTCGTCCCATCTGACTTTGTCACAGGGGGTGACAGGGGGTGACATTGTGAAAGCTGAAAATTGGCCTGGGCGGGAAGGGAGTGAAAGTGCCTAGTAGACAAGTGGTTAATGACCAAACTCCACCCAAGGGTCTTTATTCCTCGCTTTCCTTTTTAACATTATTTACAGTAAAATGAACAGTAATCTTAATTAAGCCTGTTGTATCTTACAATGATACAGTTACTTCAGCTCTGTTTCACATCCTTGTGCCTCTATATGATGTGGCTAATGTCTAATAAATCCAACATTCTATAAGCACTCTCTGCTGATTGCTGTGAATGAAATCCATAATAATCATTAAAAACCTATTTAGCTGAATGTCCCCCATAAATCTGTACGTGGGCAGCACAAACCTGCAATAAATTTTGTAATGAAAGATAAAAATAAAAAGTCTCACACTAGCAATAAAAAGATAAAATTGTATATGTATATTATGGCCTCAATGTAAATGTGTCAAACAATAAGGTGTTATTTACTCTTAGATTGTGATAGTGAAATGCAACTAAATCTTGTCGATTTTTATTTTCCTCAATTAGAGGCTGTGGGTGTCATATTTTAAAGCCCAACTCTGAGAAAATTGAAAATGATTACAGTGGGGCTACGCCTGCACTGCAAGGGTTATTTGCTTGTTTAGTCCAGGGAGGATGAGAAGAACGTACTTGATCCTCAGCTGGAGCACCATTCTGACCATTCTGAAAGCCATTCTCTGATTAGACAAAGTAGAGAGCGTGATGTCACCGCCCTCTCCACTACGTCCAATCAGAAAAAATGCAAAGTATTCTCTGAATGACGCTCATGCAGAGTGACTGACCTTCCGTGCCTAGAGTGCAGGGAAGCGGGCAGTGGGTTATTTCAACTTTTATTTTTTTGTGAAAAGATGAGTTCACACTTTAATTCTCATATTTCTCAACATTGTTAGTAAGATTTCCGCACACTAGTTTGTCTTCTGCAGCAATCAGGGGAGTTCTGGTTGGTATACCTCACCATTGGAGTTAATGATAAACATGGAAAACTTGCTATTTAAAATGCCACCATCCCTTCAATACTAAAATAAACATCATAATTTAACATCAGATGTCCTCTAGCATAGAATAAGATATCCAAAACACCAGAGCACTCTAATCCGCAAGCTTCAACACTTCCTGGTAGCCTTGAAGGTCAGTCCATCCCTTCCCACACCTCTCATCTCACCTTCCACATTCCTCTTGATCGTTGAGGTTATCTATAGGTTTGAGGATAGTTGGGCATTAATTATAAGTAGGCCAATATTTAGAGATCCACTAGTCTAGGCTAAGGAGTGTACAATCCTTTGTGTCAGGTGATTTTTTTTTTTTTTAGTAAAATCTGAACCTTGAATACAGTTTTCTAGGCATAATAATGTCTTCTTTACATTCTTAACTGTAAAGACCACCAAATAAGAGTAATTAAAGATTAGGTCATGTTCTTTTAATCTTAAGAGCCTTCCACTCAACAATCTCTGCATCCCCTCTACAATTCTCTGGCTTAATTTAGACACAGATGTTCAAAGATGGAACCAAATAATTGCTTATACAGTTTAGAGAATGGTGCTGTCCCCTTAACCCCACTTCCTTAGACACTGGTCTACAAGCCATACATCAAATTTTGAAATTCTGCATGAGAAGATGGAACATGACCAAATAGTCTTTGATAAAGAAGACACATTCAAAATAGTATTTGTTTTGTAGTATGCTAAAATACTCCAGTAAGCAACTATATTGCTCAGTACAACTTTAATATTCATGCACACATTATCACCAGACCCCAGGACCTGTGACCCAACCAGATGACTAGAACCCTTTCCTTCATATGCTGGCATTGTGGGGTGCAGATAGATGATACCATTCTGACATACCCCAATGTTTACTTACCCAGTCCTATAGCGCTATGACTCAAGCCTTGTATATATGTGAGATACCTGCACAAAGTTAACTGCTAAAACTTTCAAGCAAACCCAATTTGGCTTTCCAGTCTTGTGTCCGCGACGTGCGCAGAACTGAAATGTTGCCGCAAGTCCTTTTAATTTTCCCTGGTAATTAATGCTCTTCATCCTGCACTGCTCATGCTGATGCAGCACTTGTTTCCCTTGCTATACATAGTTCTTCAATATAACCTTGTTAAGATAAATGCAATTATTTACTGACAAATTCAACAAGATAGCTCCGAGACACCACCAAAACATAAGTCATGATAAAAAGCCAGTGATTAAAATTACATCAAGTTTCACTAACTGCTTTCAGCCGGCAAAGTGGAAAAGTTAAATGTGTGAAGTCTCACCTAGTAACATATGTTTGCACTTCCAGAAGTCATTGCAGCATTTAGCTTTGAAACTGACAGAAAATTAATGGGGCATTACTTTTACGTAATTGAGGCATGCGGTTCCAGAACACTGGAAAGCACAGAAGCCCAGGCTGGGGTTTCACCTAAAGTCAACGTTTTCCACATCAGTTCTCAAGTTCTTATACAGCCAAAGTAAGTAACTAAATTGAAAGCTTGAAGTTTAAAATAACAAAGGTTGATGCAGATGCATAATGTTAGACACGCGTGCTAGCCTATTGCGCACCAAAGAAAATTTTCCATGTTGCAGCTATAAAGACAATTCTTGCTCTCAAAACTTGAACCCTTTAGTGTACCCCAGTAGCTTTTGTCAAGCCTTTTACTTAGGAGGAACTCTTGAAATAGCTGCCCAATGTATAAAACTCTCCCCAACTGAGCAAAAATGAAAAAAGTATAACAATAACAATAACCTTGGTGCTAATTCCATACACAATGTATAATTTATTTAAATAGTCACAAAACATAAAAACATAAAAATGGTTTTAGTCTTGATAAAAAAAAGATACTGTTACAAAATAAAAGTAAATTGTTATAACATTTAAATTGAAATGTAACATCAAATACTATCAAAGTATTAGGTGCTTGCATAATTGGGAGGATTTCCTCTAATATTGGTGATTAGCTTTCAAAATAAGCTGCAGTGAGATGCTCAAAACTCTAGTGTTCCTACAAAGCATTGTCACTGGTATCTACAGAAGACAGTGAGAGAAAGAACAATAGCAAAAAAATCTAGAAAAAACACATTTCAAAAAAGTTATAAACTGATTTGCATTTTAATGAGTGGAATAAGTATTTGATCCCCTATCAATCAGCAAGATTTCTGGTTCCCTGGTGTCTTCTATACAGGTAACAAGCTGAGATTAGGAGCATTCTCTTAAAGGGAGTGCTCCTAATCTCAGCTTCTTACCTGTATAAAAGACACCTGTCCACAGAAGCAATCAATTAATCAGATTCTAATCTCTCCACCATGACCAAGACCAAAGAGCTGTCCAAGGATGTCAGGGGCAAGTTTGTAGACCTACACAAGGCTGGAATGGGCTACAAGACCATCGCCAAGCAGCTTGGTGAGAGGGTGACAACAGTTGGTGCGATTATTCGCAAATGGAAGAAACACAAAATAACTCCCTCAGTTTGGGGCTCCATGCAAGATCTCACCTGGTGGAGTTTCAATGATCATGAGAATGGTGAGGAATCAGCCCAAAACTACATGGGGGAATCTTGTCAATGATCTCAAGGCAGCTGGGACCATAGTCACCAAGAAAACAATGGGTAACACACTATTCCGCGAAGGACTGAAATCCTGCAGTGTTCGCAAGGGCTCCCTGCTCAAGAAAGCACATGTACAGGTCTGTCTGAAGTTTGCTAATGAACATCTGAATGATCCACTGGAGAACTGGGTGAAAGTGTTGTGGTCAGATGAGACCAAAATTTAGCTCTTTGACATCAACTCAACTTGCCATGTTTGAAGGAGGAGGAGGAATGCTGCCCTTTGACCCCAAGAACACCATCCCCACCGTCAAACATGGAGGTGGAAACTTTAAGCTTTGGGGGTGTTTTTCTGCTAAGGGGACAGGACAACTTCACTGCATCAAAGGGATAATGGACGGGGCCATGTACCGTCAAATCTTGGGTGAGAACCTTCTTTCCTCATCCAGGGCATTGAAAATGGGTCGTGGATGGGTATTCCAGCATGACAATGACCCAAAACACACGGCCAAGGCAACAAAGTAGTGGCACATTAAGGTCCTGGAGTGGACCAGCCAGTCTGCAGACCTTAATCCCATAGAAAATATGTGGAGGGAGCTGAAGGTTTGAGTTACCAAATGTCAGCCTCGAAATCTTAATGACTTGGAGAGTATCTGCAAAGAGGAGTGGGACAAAATCCCTCCTGAGATGTGTGCAAACCTGGTGGCCAACTACAAGAAACGTCTGACCCCTGTGATTGCCAACAAGGGTTTTGCCACCAAGTACTAAGTCATGTTTTGTGAAGGGGTCAAATACATATTTCACTCATTAAAATGCAAATCGATTTTTAACGTTTTTGAAATGTGTTTTTCTGGATTTTTTTGTTGTTATTCTGTCTCTCACTGTTAAAATAAACCTACCATTAAAATTATAGACTGATCAATTCTTTGTCAGTGGGCAAACGTATAAAATCAGCAGGGGATAAAATAGTTTTTTCCCTCATTGTAGACTTACCTAGAGGTAAAATTCAAAGATGGAAGTTTACTTCCTCTTAACCCAAAAACCTTCTCTTGCTCTCAGTCTCCTTCAAATCAGAGGCGGCTCTAGGCTTTGTGAGGCCTTAGGCAAAACTTAGACATGAGGCCCCACTCATTCCCATAATGAGAAAAATAATTCAAGCGATAAAAAGGGCTGCAGAAAGATGTACGGATCTAGCACACAGGTGATCAGCACCACTTCCAGGGCACCCTCCTCACCTGCCAGAAAGATGCATACAATACAACATCATGGACCAAGCAAGGTGACAACCAGTGGCGGCCCGTCCATTTGGGGTGCACGGGCTCCGCCCCCCCATCTACACACAGGGTGCCAGATGCATGGATTCCAATGGGGGGTTTTGAAGCAGGCTCTAATACAGTGGCAGCTGGGGCTCAAAGTTTTTTGGGGGGTCGCAACAAACTGGAAAATTCAATTGCAGCCTCACTGTGTCCATCAATTGCAGCCACTGTGCCCATCAATTGTATCCACTGTGCCCATAAATTGTAGCCTCACTGTGCCCATCAATTGTAGCCCCACTGTGCGCATCAATTGTAGCCCCACTGTGCCCATCAATTGCAGCCACTGTGCCCATCAATTTTGCCTCACTGTACAAAGCAATTGCAGCCACTGTTCCCATTAATTACTGCCACTGTGCCCATCAAATGCAGCCTCACTGTGCCCATCAAATGCAGACTGACCATGCCTGGAAAATGCAGCCTCACTGTGACCATCTATTGCAGCCTCACTGTGCACATCATATTAAGCCTCACTGTGCCCATCAACTACAGCCTCACTGTGCCCATCAATAACAACCTCACTGTGCCCATCAATAACAACCTCACTGTGCCCATCAATAACAACCTCACTTTACCCATAAATAACAGCCTCACTGTGCCCATAAATAACAGCCTCACTGTGCCCATAAATAACAGCCTCACTGTGCCCATCAGAAGGCAGCCTCACTGTGCCCATCAGAAAGCAGCCTCACTGTGCCCATCAATCAGTATCACTGTGCCCATCAGAAATCAGCCTCACTGTGCCCATCAATCAGAGTCACTGTGCCCATCAAATGCAGCCTCACTGTGCCCATCAGTCAGCGTCACTGTGCCCATCAGAAAGCAGCCTGACTGTGCCCATCAGCGTCAAAGTGTCCATCAGAAAGCAACCTCACTGTGTCCATCAATCAGCGTCAATGTGCCCATCAATCAGCATCACTGTGCCCATCAATCAGCATCACCGTGCCTATCAAAATACAGCCTCACTGTGCCCATCAAAATGCAGCCTCACTGTGCCCATCAATCAGCGTCACTGTGCCCATCAGAAAGCAGCCTCACTGTGCCCATCAATCAGCATCACTGTTCCCATCAATCTGCGTCATTGTACCCATCAGAAAGCAGCGTCACTGTGCCCATCAATCAGCATCACTGTGCCCATCAATCTGCGTCACTGCGCCCGTCAGAAAGCAGCCATATTGCGCCCATCAATCAGCATCACTGTGCCCATCAGAAAGCAGCCTCACTGTGCCCATCAATCAGCATCACTGTGCCCATCAATCAGCATCACTGTGCCCATCAATCAGCGTCACTGTGCCCATCAAGAGAGGAAGGCGGGGGGAGAGGAAGGGAGAAAGAGAGAGATCCCTAGCCCTGTCCCTTGCCCCCATGTCCCAGTCTGCATAATTTATGTGCAGAATCTGAACTAAATGGAAGCTCCAGTCATTGTGGTGAGGTGGTGGGCTTACTCACTGTACCCTGTAGCAGTGTGTTCAGTCCAGCTGCTCATATATGTGTGAAGGGCTGAAGCTGGGGGGAAAACATGCTTTGGGCTGACTATGTCCTCCTCCTGGAAGCTGGGGGGAAAACATGCCTCGGGCTGACTATGTTCTCCTCCTGGAAACTGACAGTTCGCGGAAGGCTGGGGAAAGTTTGCTGATCATAAGAGAGTAGGGCAGCATGGTGCGATCATCCCCAGGAGCAGCTATCTCTCCTTCTGTGTTGACAGCCGCATTGCGCCACTGCGGCGCCATTTTGGAAAACGCCGCCGGCTGCAGGAAGCTTTCCATGCCGCAACCAGTGTGGCCAGATCAGCGATCCGTTTTTCTGGGCATCCGAGGTACCAGCAGCAATGTGTGGCAAGCTGCAGGGAAGCTGGCCAGGAGTTATGAGACTAAGGGTCCCCAAGCCACCATGCCGAGACCACTTTCCCCGATCACAGGCAAATTAGGGGGCCGCGAGGCCCCTTTGAGTGTGAGGCCTTAAGCGGCTGCCTAATTTGCCTAATTAAGGAGCCGCCTCTGCTTCAAATCACTAAATTTCTTTTTTTTTTGCTGTGATGTGACTTCCTGTTAGAGGGTGACTACATTCGTTCTCCAAGGTCCCACTGTATGTAAGAACATAGCCACCTTCTCTTGCTTGCTTCTAGGTTGGACTAGGGACTACTGTATATTAACTATGAGATTTGTAGTGTGCATCTCACAAGGCATCTTACAAGGAGGCAGAAGAGCATAGTATAAGATGATCTATTAAAAATAGATTACAGGACCATTAAGTAGTGGGTGGGTATGGATTATTTTTGGAGACTAAGTATATTATCTGGTGTCACTTTAAATGCCTATCACTATAACTAGCAAAGGAACAGTACAAGCAGGTAGAGCAATTCTCAATAAATGTACAATATAAAAATTCCTTGGCATTCACTCTTGCTAGCCAGCAAAGAGAACCTCATTTTAATTCATTTGTAAAGTTTAGATTAAAAACTGTTCTCTATTGCGCACATTTACATACATATTGAAACCACACCACCACGTTAATGACTCTCTGTAATGTGTGGTCTTATTTTAATCCACAGTTACTAGAGTACAGTAAACTGAAACATGTACAATATACTTTACAATTAGGGATGAACCGAACACCCCCCTGTTCGGTTCGCACCAGAACATGCGAACAGGCAAAAAATTTGTTCTAACACGCGAACACCCTTAAAGTCTATGGGACACGAACATGAATAATCAAAAGTGCTAATTTTAAAGGCTTATATGCAAGTTATTGTCATAAAAAGTGTTTGGGGACCCGGGTCCTGCCCCAGGGGACATGGATCAATGCAAAAAAAAGTTTTAAAAACAGCCGTTTTTTCGGGACCAGTGATTTTAATAATGCTTAAAGTGAAACAATAAAAGTGTAATGTTCCTTTAAATTTCGTACCTGGGGGGTGTCTATAGTATGCCTGTAAAGGGGCGCATGTTTCCCGTGTTTAGGACAGTCTGACAGCAAAATGACATTTCAAAGGTAAAAAAGTCATTTAACCTCCCTGGCGGTATGATTATTTCGGATTTTAGGTGCTGAAAGCGGTACAATTATTTTGCATGGAAATTTGGCGTTTTATATTGTAGGCCTGTAATTCTTAACAATAACACACTTAAATCTTTCCACCAAGAATCTAGTAGATATCCCGGGTATGATGAAGTTTGAAATACAAAATCATAAATTATAATGTAATAAATAAATATAAATAATTAAATAAAATAATAATAAAATAATAATAATAAAATACATTTCACCACAATTCACTATCGCGCAATTCTGCAAGTGTTCTAATTTACTAACGCTGTTTTCTAGCTGGTCTAAAGCCACTTTTGACGTAAAGGGACACTTTTTGGTTGCTATGGACAATCTCCAGTTTCCAGGCAGAAAGAACAGTATATATAATATAAAAAAGCATGCAGGGCATGGGCCAAAGCACTGGGGACAAAAGGGAAGTGAAATGATTTCATATAGTACTGTAATCTGTAAGATTACAGTACTGTATGTGTTATGATTTTTACATTTTTTGAATTTGCCACCAAGCTCCGCCCCCGTGCATCGCGCCGCTCGCAGGGAACGGAGCCTGGCACAGAGAGGCTTCGGAGGAGGACGGAGCCCGTAGACGCAGCGGGGGACATCGCAGGATCCTGGGGACAAGGTAAGTAACGGCGCACCAGGATCCTGAGATGTAATCCCGAGTGTGGCTCGGGGTTACCGCTAATGGTGCTGAAATTTAACCCCAAGCCACACTCGGGAATACCGCCAGGGAGGTTAAAACTACTTGTGGCTATTAATGAATTGCCGGTCCGACAATACAGATAAAAGTTCATTGATAAAAACAGCATGGGAATTCCCCACAGGGGAACCCCGAACCAAAATTTCTAAAAAATGGCGTGGGGGGTCCCCCTAAATTCCATACCAGGCCCTTCAGGTCTGGTATGGATATTAAGGAGAACCCCAGCCAACATTTTTTTAAAAATGGCGTGGGGTCCCCCTCAAAATCTATACCAGACTCTTCAGGTCTGGTATGGATTTTAAGGGGAACCCCGCACCAAAATTTAAAAAAAAAATGATGTGGGATCCCCCCAAAAATCCATACCAGACCCTTATCCGAGCACGCAACCTGGCAGGCTGCAGGAAAATAGGGGGGGAAGAAGTAGCGCCCCCCCTTCTGAACTGTACCAGGCCACATGCCCTCAACATTGGGAGGGTACTTTGGGTCAGCCCCCCAAAGCACCTTGTCCCCATGTTGATGGGGACAAGGGCCTCATCCCCACAACCCTTGGCCGGTGGTTGTGGGGGTCTGCGGGCGGGGGGCTTATCAGAATCTGGAAGCCCCCTTTAACAAGGGGACCCCCAGATCCCGGCCCTCCTGTGTGAAATGGTAAGGGGGTTGTACCCCTACCATTTCACAAAAAAAGTGTCAAAAATGTTAAAAATGACAAGAGATGTAACGGGTGACCCCGCCCCCTCTGACATCACGGGGAATGCCACAAGGAAGTCCCCATCAAGTCCCCGTGCACAGAGGGGGGCGGGATCACCGGGTGGCCCCGCCCTCCATTATTTAATAACCGTCTGAAGACGAGAAGCGTCACACAGCAGGAGCCTCCCATCATGGATGCGGAGCAGCCCGAGTAGAAGAAGGGAAGAAGACGCCGCGGAGGAAGATACCGGACGAGAACACTGGAGGAAGAACCAGAAGAAGAAGATGGAGGAAGAAACCGAAGGAAGGTAGAAGATAGAAGAAAGAAGATAGAAGATAGAGGAAAGAAGAAGCATTTAAATAAAGGAATTGTCAAAAACTGTCTCTTGTCATTTTTAACATTTTTGACACTTTTTTGTGAAATGGTAGGGGTACTTTTGTACCCCCTTACCATTTCACACAGGGGGGAGGGCTGGGATCTGGGGGTCCCCTTGTTAAAGGGGGCTTCCAGATTCCGATAAGCCCCCCGCTCGCAGAACCCCACAACCACCGGGCGAGGGTTGTGGGGATGAGGCCCTTGTCCCTATCAACATGGGGACAAGGTGCTTTGGGGGGGCTACCCCAAAGCACTCTCCCAATGTTGAGGGTATGTGGCCTGGTACGGTTCAGGAGGGGGGCCGCTCTCTCGTCCCCCCCTCTTTTCCTGCGGCCTGCCAGGTTGCATGCTCGGATAAGGGTCTGGTATGGATTTTTGGGGGGACCCCATGCCATTTTTTTTTTAATTTTGGCACGGGGTTCCCCTTAATATCCATGCCAGACCTGAAGAGCCTGGTATGGAATTTAGGGGGACCCCCCACGTCATTTCTTTTTTTAATTTTGGTTCGTGGTTCCCCTGTGGGGAATTCCCATGCCGTTTTTATCAATGAACTTTTATGTGTATTGTCGGACCGGCAATTCATTAATAGCCGCAAGTAGTTTTAAATGACTTTTTTTCCTTTGAAATGTCATTTTGCTGTCAGACTGTTCTAAACACGGGAAACATGCGCCCCTTTACAGGCATATATATATATATATATATATATATATATATATATATATATATATATAGACACCCCCCCAGGTACGAAATTTAAAGGAATATTACACTTTTATTGTTTCACTTTAAGCATTATTAAAACCACTGCTCCCGAAAAAACGGCTGTTTTTAAAACTTTTTTTGCATTGATCCATGTCCCCTGGGACAGGACCCGGGTCCCCAAACACTTTTTATGACAATACCATACACATAAGCCTTTAAAATTAGCACTTTTGATTTCTCCCATAGACTTTTAAAGGGTGTTCCGCGGCTTTCGAATTTGCCGCGAACACCCCAAATTGTTCGCTGTTCGGCGAACTGGCGAACAGCCGATGTTCGAGTCGAACATGAGTTCGACCCGAACTCGAAGCTCATCCCTATTTACAATACAATAACAAAGGATAAAATGATAGTAAGCTGGAGGAAGGGCCATCAAGCTAAAACAATATTCTAGGTTCCCATGTGTGAGTAACTTTCTGTTGCTATTTTTATTATAGCATTAAATAAATACTTCCAGGTATGTTGGATGCCTGACCCTCTGCTGTGTGCAGTGGTTCCATCTAGTGGCCCTTACTATCCTGTAGGTGCCTGGGAATGAAAATGTGTTGAATGGGGATCAATAGGGATGAACCCGATGTTCGAGTCGAACGTAAGTTCGACTCGAACATCAGGTGTTCGCCGAACAGCGGCATTCTCGTGGAACAGAAACGCTGTTAAAGTCTATGGGACACGAACATGAAAAACCAAAAGTGCTCATTTTAAAGGCTTATATGCAAGTTATTGCCATAAAAAGTGTTTGGGAACCTGGGTCCTGCCCCAGGGGACATGTATCAATGCAAAAAAAACATTTTAAAATTGGCCT
This sequence comes from Aquarana catesbeiana, assembly GCF_042186555.1. Classification (NCBI taxonomy): domain Eukaryota; kingdom Metazoa; phylum Chordata; class Amphibia; order Anura; family Ranidae; genus Aquarana; species Aquarana catesbeiana. Next base: position 296,331,614 of record NC_133330.1, read on the forward strand.
TTTTCTCTGGAGCAGTGATTTTAAAAATGCTTAAAGTGAAACAATAAAAATGAAACATTCCTTTAAATATCATGTCTGGGGGGGTCTCCTTAGTATGCCTGTAAAGTAGCGCATCTTTCCCATGTTTATAACAGTACCACAGCAAAATGACATTTCTAAAGGAAAAAAAGTCATTTAAAACTGCTTGCGGCTTTAATGTATTGTCGGATCCCAGCAATATAGATAAAATTCATTGAAAAAAACGGCATGGGTTCCCCCCTGTCCAGTACCAGGCCCTTTGGGTCTGGTATTGATATTAAGGGGAACCCCGCACCCAAATTAAAAAAAAAAATTGTGTGGGGGTCCCCCCAAAATCCATACCAGGCCCTTCAGGTCTGGTATGGATATTAAGAGGAACCCTGCACCAAAATTTAAAAAACAAATGGTGTAGGGGTCCCCCCCAAAATCCATACCAGGCCCTTCAAGTCTGGTATGGATTTTAAGGGGAACCCTGAGCCAAAATTAAAAAAAATGGCGTAGGCGTGGGGATTATTGGAATATGGAAGCTCCCTTTAACAAGGAGACTCCCAGATCCCACCCCCCCATGTGAATAGGTATTGGGTACATTGTACCCCTACCCAATACCCATTCACCAAAAAAGTGTCAAAATGTTAAAAATGACACTAGACGATTTGGGACAAGTCCTTTATTTTAAAAAAACTGTCCCTTCGATCACAGTGTCTGATGGACTGAGAAAAAAAAACTCTGCCTCCATGGGAGGCTCCTGCTGACTGAAGCCTCTTCAGTTTTTTTTTTTCTCAGTCCGTCAGATGCTGTAATCGAAGGGACAGTTTTTTTTTTTTAAAAAGGGCTTGTCCCAAACTGTCTACTGTAATTTTTAACATTTTGACCTTTTTTTGGTGAATGTGTAGGAGTAAAATGTACCCGATACCCATTCACATAGGGGTATAAGCCCCCTCGCCTGCAGACCCCCACAACCACCAGGCAAGGGTTGTGGGGATGAGGCCCTTGTCCCCATCAACATGGGGACAAGGTGCTTTGGGGGGGACCCCAAAGCACCCTCCCCATGTTGAGGGTATGTGGTCTGGTACAGTTTGGGGGGGGCGCTCCCCCCCCTTCCTGCAACTTGGCAGGTTGCATGCTCGGATAAGGATTTTGGGGGGCCCCTACGCCATTTTTTTTTTTACATTTTAGCTCGGGGTTCCCCTTAAAATCCATACCAGACCTGAAGGGCCTGGTATGGATTTTGGGGGGGACCCCTACGCCATTTGTTTTTTAAATTTCGGTGCAGGGTTCCCCTTAAAATTCATACCAGACCTGAAGGGCCTGGTATGGATTTTGCAGGGACCTCCACACAATTTAAAAAAAAAATATGGGTGCATGGTTCCCCTTAATATCCATACCAGACCCAAAGAGCCTGATAATGGACTGGCGGGGGTAACCCATGCCATTTTTTTCAATTATTTTTCTTTCTATCCCTGCAATAAAGGGAATACCCTTGAATGGTTGCCAGTCAATCATGAGAGCTGTTGAACCAAGTCTCTGAAATCCCCACAAAATCTAAATCCTCCTTGTACAACAGTATCTCTAGTCCTCCCATCTTGTCCTCCAGGCTCCTGGCATTGGTGAACATGCAACGTAGTTTAGACCGGTCTCATACTGTCTTCTTATTGGGTGTTCCGAGGTTGTAAATAGGACTTATTACTATACTTACCTCGGGTTTTTGTGCTTTAGTCAACCTACCACTAATGCCCCCAATACTACCCTCTGGAATATGTTCCGTGCTGATTATCTCTACTTCTGGACCCTCCCTGTTGCCTAGTTTAAAAGCCCCTCTAACTTTTCAGCCATCTTCACTCCCAGCAGATCTTCACCCTCCTCATTTAGGTGCAGCCTGTCCCTTCTATAGAACTGGTGACTGACTGAGAAATCAGCCCAGTTCTCCAGGAACCCAAACCCCTCCTTTCTACACCAGCTCCTGGCACAGATGAGCACTGATGTGGCATGAATATGGCACAGATGAGCACTGATGTGGCATGGATGATCACTGATGTGGCATGGATGTGGCACGGATGATCACTGATGTGGCACGGATGATCACTGATGTGGCATGGATGATCACTGATGTGGCTCGGATGATCACTGATGTGGCATGGATTTGGCACGGATGATCACTGATGTGGCATGGATGTGGCATGGATGATCACTGATGTGGCATGGATGTTTCATGGATGATCACTGATGTGGCATGGATGTGGCACGGATAATCACTGATGCGGCACGGATGATCACTGATGTGGCACGGTTGAGCCATGGATGGGGATGGGTGAGCATGAATGAGCCATGAATGGGGATGGATGAGCCATGGATGGGGATGGCTGAGCATGATTGAGGATGGATGAGCCATGGATGGAGCATGGATGAGCCATGGATGAGGGTGGATGAGGGTGGATGAGCCATGGATGGGGATGGACGAGCCATGGATGGGGATGGATGAGCATGAATGAGGACGGATTGGATGAGCATGGATGAAGCATGGATAAACCATGGTTGGGCATGGATTAGCATGAATGAGGATGGATGAGCATGGATGGAGCATGGATGAGCCATGGATGGAGCATGGATGAGCCAGAATGAGGATGGATGAGCACAGATCAGCGCTGTGGGCACTTCAGATCCAGCCCACAGCGCTTCTGCACCTGGCTCTCCCCCTCTCCTCACACTCTGTTTACTGATCGGCGTGAGGAGAGGGGAGGAGCCGAACTGGACATGCTCTGGTTTGTTTACAAGTGATCACATCGTCATTGGATGGCGTGATCATGTGGTAAAGGGCCCTTTACCCCGATCCGTGATGGGCCGGGTCTTGAAGACCCGACGGTAACGGACATTCTCGTGTGCATGCCCCAGGGGGCGTGCGGGATCACGATTTTGGGAGGACGTCACATGACGGCCTCTCAGAGTTATCCGACCGTGCTGTAGCCCTCATTCGGCTATGGCCCGGTCGGCCACTGGTTAATGGGCCCCCCGGAGATTTATGCCATAATGCACTAGTATACACTGTATATTTTCACAATATGGCAGGTTTACCTGTCAAACGAAGCCCTCCTTTGCTGCGATATCAGTGCTCCAGCTAGTCCTGCGTGCTTCCATCCATCCACGGTCATCCTGCTGGATTCACTCTGTTTGGCCACTTGAAAGGCTGGGCCGCGTTGACGTCCCTCCTACACATGCCCATAGAATTGGAAATGTTCTCTGAGCTGTTTTGATGCACCTGGAATGTATTTAGCTGATTAAAGTTCATCTTGGCTTTAAAGTAAAACTTTGGGCAAAATGTCCCCCCATTATGGAGATTTACCATTATCACTAAAAAGTGAAAGAACATCCCAAATTTTGGGTTGTCACTAGGGATGAGCCGAACACCCCCCTGTTCGGTTCGCACCAGAAAATGCGAACAGGAAAAAATTTTGCTCGAACATGCAAACACCGTTAAAGTCTATGGGACACCAACATGAATAATCAAAAGTGCTAATTTTAAAGGCTTATATGAAAGTTATTGTCATAAAAAGTGTTTGGGGACCCGGGTCCTGCCCCAGGGGACATGGATCAATGCAAAAAAAAGTTTTAAAAACGGCCGTTTTTTCAGGAGCAGTGATTTTAATAATGCTTAAAGTCAAACAATAAAAGTGTAATATCCCTTTAAATTTCGTACCTGGGGGGTGTCTATAGTATGCCTGTAAAGGGGCGCATGTTTCCCGTGTTTAGAACAGTCTGACAGCAAAATGACATTTAGAAGGAAAAATTCCATCTAAAACTACCCGCGGCTATTGCATTGCCGACAATACATATAGAAGTTCATTGATAAAAACGGCATGGGAATTCAACACAGGGAAACCCCGAACCAAAATTTAAAAAAAAAAATGACGTGGGAGTCCCCCTAAATTCCATACCAGACCCTTCAGGTCTGGTATGGCTATTAAGGGGAACCCCGGCCAAAATTTTTTAAAAAAATGACGTGGGGTTCCCCCTAAATTCCATTTTAAGGGGAACCCCGCACTAAAAAAAAAAAAAAACGGCGTGGGGTCCCCCTAAAAATCCATACCAGACCCTTATCCGAGCATGCAACCTGGCAGGCCGCAGGAAAAGAGGGGGGGATGAGAGTGCGCCCCCCCTGCTGAACCGTACCAGGCCACATGCCCTCAACATTGGGAGGGTGCTTTGGGGTAGCCCCCCAAAACACCTTGTCCCCATGTTGATGAGGACAAGGGCCTCATCCCCACAACCCTTGCCGGTGGTTGTGGGGGTCTGCGGGTGGGGGGCTTATCGGAATCTGGAAGCCCCCTTTAACAAGGGGACCCCCAAATCCTGCCCCCCCCTGTGTGAAATGGTAAAGGGGTACTTACCCCTACCATTTCACTAAAAAACTGTCAAAAATGTTAAAAATGACAAGAGACAGTTTTTGACAATTCCTTTATTTAAATGCTTCTTCTTTCTTCTATCTTCCTTCATCTTCTTCTTCTTCTTCTGGCTCTTCTGGTTCTTCCTCCGGCGTTCTCGTCCAGCATCTCCTCCGCGGCGTCTTCTATCTTCTTCTCCTCGGGCCGCTCCGCACCCATCGCATGGGGGGAGGCTCCCGCTCTTCTCTTCATCTTCTTCTTCATCCTCTTCTCTTCTTCCTTCTTCTCTTCTTCATTTTCTTCTCCGGGCCGCTCCGCACCCATGCTGGCATGGAGGGAGGCTCCCGCTGTGTGACGGAGTCTCCTCGTCTGACGGTTCTTAAATAACGGGGGGCGGGGCCACCCGGTGACCCCGCCCCCCTCTGATGGACGGTGACTTGACGGGACTTCCCTGTGACGTCACAGGGAATGCCACAGGGAAGTCCCGTCATGTCCCGTGCGTCAGAGGGGGGCGGGGTCACCGGGTGGCCCCACCCCCCGTTATTTAAGAACCGTCAGAAAAGGAGACGCTGTCACACAGCGGGAGCCTACCTCCATGCCAGCATGGGTGTGGAGCAGCCCGGAGAAGAAAATGAAGACGAGAAGAAGGAAGAAGAGAAGAGGATGAAGAAGAAGATGAAGAGAAGAGCGGGAGCCTCCCCCCATGCCATGGGTGCGGAGCGGCCCGAGGAGAAGAAGATAGAAGACGCCACGGAGGAGATGCTGGACGAGAATGCCGGAGGAAGAACCAGAAGAGCCAGAAGAACCAGAAGAAGATGAAGGAAGATAGAAGAAAGAAGAAGCATTTAAATAAAGGAATTGTCAAAAACTGTCTCTTGTCATTTTTAACATTTTTGACAGTTTTTTAGTGAAATGGTAGGGGTAAGTACCCCCTTACCATTTCACACAGGGGGGGGCCGGGATCTGGGGGTTCCCTTGTTAAAGGGGGCTTCCAGATTCCGATAAGCCCCCCGCCCGCAGACCCCCACAACCACCGGCCAGGGTTGTGGGGATGAGGCCCTTGTCCTCATCAACATGGGGACAAGGTGTTTTGGGGGGCTACCCCAAAGCACCCTCCCAATGTTGAGGGCATGTGGCCTGGTACGGTTCAGGAGGGGGGGGCTGCACTCTCGTCCCCCCTCTTTTCCTGCGACCTGCCAGGTTGCGTGCTCGGATAAGGGTCTGGTATGGATTTTTGGGGGGACCCCACGCCGTTTTTTTTTGTTTTTTTGGCGCGGGGTTCCCCTTAAAATCCATACCAGACCTGAAGGGTCTGGTATGGAATTTAGGGGGAACCCCACGTCAATTTTTTTTAAAATTTTGGCCGGGGTTCCCCTTAATATCCATACCAGATCTGAAGGGCCTGGTATGGAATTTAGGGGGACTCCCACGTCATTTTTTTTTTAAATTTTGGTTCGGGGTTTCCCTGTGTTGAATTCCCATGCCGTTTTTATCAATGAACTTCTATGTGTATTGTCAGCAATGCAATAGCCGCGGGTAGTTTTGAATGGAATTTTTCCTTCGAAATGTCATTTTGCTGTCAGACTGTTCTAAACACGGGAAACATGCGCCCCTTTACAGGCATACTATAGACACCCCCCAGGTGCGAAATTTAAAGGGATATTACACTTTTATTGTTTGACTTTAAGCATTATTAAAATCACTGCTCCTGAAAAACGGCCGTTTTTAAAACTTTTTTTTGCATTGATCCATGTCCCCTGGGGCAGGACCCGGGTCCCCAAACACTTTTTATGACAATTACTTGCATATAAGCCTTTACAATTAGCACTTTTGATTTCTCCCATAGACTTTTAAAGGGTGTTCTGCGGCATTCGAATTTGCCGCGAACACCCCAAATTGTTCGCTGTTTGGCGAACTTGCGAACAGCCAATGTTCGAGTCGAACATGAGTTCGACTCGAAAGCTCATCTCTAGTTGTCACCAGAACAGGGATAGAAGGAAAATCTTCCAATGGGGAACACTAGTTCTGGTAACAACCAGGGATTCCCTCACTTTGGAGGGATTTCCTTCTACTTCCTGTTTGGCTATGGGACAGAAAATGAAAGGAAATCTCCCCAATGGGGTTAAAACTCTCCCTTCCTCTATCCAAACTAGGGCCCACTACAAGATTTTATCCAGCCCACAGCTGATGTGCAAACTTATGCCGCGTACACACGATCGGACATTCCGACAACAAAATCCATGTTTTTTTTCCCGATGGATGTTGGCTCAAACTTGTCTTGCATACACACGGTCACACAAATCTTGTCTGAAATTCCGAACGTCAAGAATGCGGTGACGTACAACACGTATGATGGCACTGGAAAAGGGAAGTTCAATACCAAGTGCGCCACCCTTTGGGCTCCTTCTGCTAATCTCGTGTTAGTAGAAGTTTGGTGAGAGACGATTTGCGCTTTTCAGCCTCATGCTTTTCAGATCGTTACTGCTCTTCAGTTTGTGCTTGTGGGTTTGTATCTGGTTTTCAGTGTGTGTAGTCAGTTCGCATTTGCGTATTATTATAGTATGTATTTGATTTTGCAGTGCGTTCTTGTCTGCTTGTTTCTGGTTTTCAGCTCACTCTTCTCAGGCCTTTCTGTTTTTCAGTGCATTCTGTTAGTTCGTTCTGACCAGCCACCGTTGCAGTTACGTACTCCTCGTAGAGTTCGTGCTATGCAGGGGCTTGGTGTTGGGGTTCTTAGTACTTTGACCGAAGCCCAGTCCATGAACAGGGCGGGGAGGAGTTCATGGACCAAGAATTGATTACTCCAGCATGACCAATTCTCGCACATGCCTTTGTTGCGGGAGATCCAGGAGAATAATCCTGATGATTTCAAGAATTATCTCCGGATGACGGACCCCGATTTTTCACCGTTTGTTGGCTTTGCTGTCCCCTTATATTACGAAGCAGGACACCTGCACGCGGCAAGCCATCACTCCCAAACAGAGGTTCATCGCCACATTGCGGTATTTGGCGATGGGGAGAAGTCTGCAGGACATCAAGTTCTCGACAGGCATCTCCCCCCATGCTCTGGGGATCATTATTCCAGAGACCTGTTCTGCCATCATTCAGGTCCTGCAGAAGGACAATATTAAGGTAAGATTTCTCCTTTAACATCACGTTATATGTATTTAATGTTTGCTAATGTATTGTATTTCTTTCATCATTCCCTAATTACCATGATTGCAATATGCTGTGAATGTCCTCTTTGTCATCATGTATGCTGGAAGTTTTTAAAGTTCCTTTTTTGTCCTTCATGCATATTTGCCGTCACTAACCTCCCCAGCATGCTATCCTGGGCCTATACACACCTAGCCTAGTCACTTAATAATGTATTTTGTCAGCTCCATAGTAGTGCTTTACCCTAAACATCCCCTAAAATGTGTACAAATGTTATTTGTGTCCTTAAATCCATGCAGAGTGCCAGAAGTTTTTTTGGGGAGTCCCAAAATAATTTGGAACCCCCCCCAACCACTCAGTCAACCGATACTATTACTCTATCTGCTGACTTTGCCAAACCCATACACACTATACTTACCTCTTTTGTGTTCATATTTATGGGTGAATTCACCAAAGCATGTAGTAAAAGGGCCTGCCAGAATACTTTCAAATGGTACTGTTTAAAGTTTTGTTCTCCTATTATCTTGATAGGTAATTGCAGAATGTAAAAAAGTGCTTCAATTTGGACAGTGGGTATTATTTTCATTTTCTTATGACACTTCTTACCTGTCCAGTGGGCTGCCAATAGTGTAAGTAAGGAGGGGCTGGCCAAAGTAACACACATTATTTAGCATTCAGCTCTCAATGAAGTGGAGAGGGCTACCTGTCCAAAACACCCCCCCCCTAATTTTTTTTAACAATGGGCCATCAGAGGGGGTGAGTAATCTGATAAGTGGACCTTATATTTTTGTATTTAAATACTCCTTAAAATAAATGTTATACTGATGTTGGCCAAGAATGTTTGTGTCTAATCTGCTTGCAATGTTATGTGCAAAATTACTAATTTTATTTTTCTTGTTTGACTCCACAGTTTCCTTCAACGCCACAGGAATGGCAGACTGTGGCTTCCCAATTTGCCCAGTGGTGGAACTTTCCCAACTGCGGAGGGGCAATTGATGGGAAACACGTCCACATAATCCCACCCCCCAACTCGGGGTCATACTATTACAACTATAAGGGGTTTAATAGTATTGTGATGTTGGCGGTGGTGTCGGCGACATATGAGTTTCTCTATGTGGACATGGGGAAGAATGGCTGGATGTCAGATGGTGGAGTCATCGCCCAGACTGAGTTTTACAGACGGCTCCAGAATAGTGGCTTGGGATTGCCACCTGCTGAAGAGAACGTGGAAGGACTCCCTTTCGTCTTTGTCGCTGATGAAGCGTTTGGGCTGGGTGATCACCTGATGTGGCCATTACCGATGAGGACCCTCACCCCGGACCAGAGGGTTTTTAACTACCAGCTGGCCAGAAGAGTGGTGGAGAACGTTTTCAGGATAATGGCCAGCCGGTTCCGCCTATTCCTCACTGCAATAAACATGGTGGAATATAAAATCATTCACATCGTTCTTGCATGCTGCATATTACATAACTTTTTAAGAAAAAATGCATCAAACTATGTGGCCTCAGTTGGGACTGAGGCCGGCTTATTACCGGATCCAACACATCTGATGGCTCTTGAAGCTGGACGTCCTGGCTTGCCCCCCCCAAAGCACCGGCGAAGTTCATGAAAACTATCTAGAGTACTTTGTGGGTAGGGGGGCCATTGATATGCAGACAAAGTTTAAGAAACATTTTTAAAATATTTTTTTTTTGTTAAACTGAAATAATATTTCCTTTGATTTTGATTTGTTTCTTTTAGCTGTCTCCTAGGTTCTCCGATGGGCTTTCCTTTTTGGCCATTTTCTTCAATAGTGCAAACGTAATTTATTTGATACATGAGGTGACAATCTCTTCTTCAGCAAATGTTGTGGGTCTGCTACACACACACCTTGTTAATGTTGTTAATGTATGTAATGCATAAATGATAAAAAGAATCATCATTTTCAGCACCATGAATGAATTTTTGGGAGTCAAGAAAATGGCGTGATTGTGGCAAATTATAAAGCACTGTGGGAGTTAATTACTAAAGGAAAATCCACTTTGCACTCCAAGTGCACTGCAAAAGTGCACTTGAAAATGCACTGAAAGTGCAGTTGTAGTGCAAAGTGCAAAGTGGATTTGCCTTTAGTAAATAACCCCCATTGTCACTGTAAACACCAACTTAGTACCAAAACTGCTATTGAGCATTGAAAGAAGAAGCCACGCATTGTTGATTTTAAAACGTTTTACTCTGTGAACATTCACATGTGCTTTAGAAAAGGGTTTTCGAACAAAACAACATATTTTTGGAATAACATTTTTGCGTTTGACAGTACAAATAGCCTTTTTTGTGTTAAACAGGCATGTTAAAACCATAAAACAATACACAACTCAGGAACTTACAAAGTTTAACTTTGACAAAGTGAAGGCAATATCGGACATTAGTATGTCCAAACTGTGTTGATCTTGCCTTCATCAGATGGGGTGATGTCACCCCTGTGAAAGCCAAGTTTTGAAGATGCACACAAATTGAGAGTCAAAATGGGGATTTCCCTCCTGATCCCATGCCTAATGTCAACATGTACTAGCTACCATCATGGGGGATCAATGGACGTGTTTCGGGGGTGCAACCCCTTCCTCTCAGCTACTTTAGCTGTGAGGAAGGGGTTGCACCCACAAAAAGCGTACCTTGATATCCCGTGATGGCAGATAGCACATGTTGACATACTTTGTGCATCTTCAAAATTTGGCTTTCAATACATTTCAAAAAATTTGAAAATATTTAGAAAATCTCAACAAATTGAAGAATTTTGGCGTGTTTTAGATTCTGCCTAAAACATCAATGATGTTTTTGAGTCTTTTTTCAACATCATTGATGTCTTCCTCTATCTTCTGTAAATCCCGTACACCATGATCTCCCCGGTGAGGACGTGTGCACTTGCACTTGTGTAATGAGTTTCTTCTTCTGCAATATCCACATCACCTAAAATTCAAAAACACACCATGTATTATTACCCGAAGCTGTGGTCTCAGACATTCACCTGTTGTGGTCACTATTTCACCAACTTTATAAACGTCTCCCTCCACAACCCTCTGGTTGTGTTGGTGGTATTTACCCTTCTTTAGGAGGTTTTGGGTCCCTGGTGTCCTCAGATGTCCTGAGTCTTTTCTCCCCTATGTGAAAAAAAAGGTATACTTAGCACACAGATATTTGAGGGCAAAAATAGGAATCTGAAACATTACTTGGAAGTTTTGTACAATTGTCTTTTTGGGCAGAGTTCCAAACTGAAGACATTTTTTTTCCCTTTCAAAAGCTGGAATACTTACCTTTTTTGTACAATTTTCACACATGGAGACACCCCTAGTATCCATTGGAGCACCTGTGTGGGACATCCTAAAAAGTTTGTTCTGGTGTCCCACACTAGTGCTCCTGCATCCAGATGTGTAAACAGCTGCTGAGTGTCCTCTCCTTACACTGAATCAAGTTTTCATTTCATTCCAGTTACAAACCAATCTAGACAACAATGTACTAAACTTCTTTTAATACAAATAGGCATGAACAAATGTAGTTAACCTGGATCTGCCCCAAACATCGTATTAGTTGGCGAACGAACGATGTTTACTACGAACGATTACTGTGCTTACGAACCTGAAAGTTGCCATTTTAAACTGTAAAACAGTAAAGAAAAGCACATGGAGCAGCATGCAAGTAATAATAATAATAGGAACGCACGACAAAAACTTACTTGAAAACAACTTACTTTTTTGAAGAACTCTCTTGATCCTTCTATACTGATCGTGCTCCCTCAATTTCAGGTCTGACCATTGTTTCCTCAATTGATCCTTGGATCGCTGTAACCCAAAATTCCGGTGCAGACTCTTCACAACTTTAGCTATGATCATGGCCTTTCTCACATATGGGTTTAGGTAGGGTCCATACTTCCCATCATAGTTGGCCGTCTTCAAGATGTCCACCATCTCTACAAAGGACATATTTGAGGCTTTAAATCTCCTCTGGGATCGGGAAATTCGTGGCTCTGGGCTTTCGTCGTTGCTGCTGTCTGCATGCACTTGCTCTTTCTCCGCCATGTGCACTCCCACTGCGCTGAAAAACAAGGGGCGGGGAATAGACTAGAAAGAATGTCAGGGGCAGGCGGAGTTTCACGCATGCGCGGTGTATATAAAGCGTAACACGCGTGCGTCATATGTACGATCTGTGAGCGGAGGAAGGACTATCAGAAGCGCCAATTGTTAGAACGAAGGTACAGTTTGAACTTGGGGCATCAGTGGTCTATACTGCTTCTAGATTGAGGCCTATATTGGGACAAGATTAGGAGAGTTTAGCCTGACATTAGGGTTTGTCTTGTGTTGTGTCTTGCAGAGAAAATGGATGGCTTCAATGATCACAACTTCCGCCCCCTATTCATAGACAAGTACAGGAAGCTGCCCTGTCTGTGGCAGGTGAAACATCCGCATTATAATCATAAACAAAAGAGGCAAGCAGCGCTGGAGAAACTACTGGAGTTGGTGAAACCGGTGGTCCCCACGGCAACCATCCCCTATTTAAAAGCCAAAATTGGTGACCTGAGGAGCACTTATAATAGGGAGCGCAATAAGGTCCAGGATTCCATGAGATCAGGAGCAGCAGCAGCAGATGCCATTTATGTCCCCAGGCTGTGGTACTATGAGAGACTGTGGTTTCTGTCAGACCAGACTGAACTCAGACAATCACTATCCACTCTTCCTTCCACTCTTCCTTCCATGCTTCCTTCCACCCCAGCTGAGGCTTCCGATGTCCAACCTGGGCCTTCCAGCCAGGAAGAAGTGGAGGAGCCCAGCTTGAGTCAGGTATAGCATTGTTCAACATATTTCTGGTCGTAAAATTAATGATGTTAACTAGATGTTATTATTGATCACTAATTGCTGATTTAATAAAGTGTTTTACATATCAATAGACAGTAGTGGCCAAAAATGTTTGGCACAAGAAGGAAAAACGCTGGGGTCAGAATGATAGTCTTTTCTATTTGTTAACATTCAATTTGCAACAGTCATGAGCTGCAAATTGTGTGTGATTGATGACCAAAAAACTAAAACTATGCTCTTTTTTCATACACAGGAAAGCCTCAATCAGAAAGAGGCTGTGGAAAGTGGCAGCCAGGAGGTGGTGGGGGAAAGTGGCAGCCAGGAGGTGGCTGGCCCCAGTAGTAGCCTGACAGAATCCCAGGTCTCTCCCCTCCGCCTTCCAACCAAAAGGCCCAGAAAGGGGAGTAATGTGCAGGAGGCAGAGCTTGGGCTTATTCAGGAGGCTAAGGTGGCCCTCAGAGCCACCCCCACTCCTCAAGAGGCCTTTGGCTGTATGACTACCAGTAACATGCAAGAAATGGAGGAGGGCCAACGCCTCTTGTGTGAGGAAATTATGTATATGACCCTAAATATGGGGTTGAGGGGCCAACTCACAACCAAAACACACCTGTGTGAGTTGGACCATCCTCCTCCTCCTCCACCTCCTGCCACACCTCCAACACCACAGCCACAGCCTGGAAGGAAGAGTGGAAGTAAGACAAGAAAGTGATGGTCTGGGTTCAGTCTGGTCAGACAAAAGACGCAAGCTGTGGTATAACCACAGCCTGGGGACAGATATGTCATCTGCTGCTGTTCCTGATCTCTTGTAGTCCGGGACCGCATTGTGCTCACTATTTTAAGGACTACTCAGGCTACCAATTTTGGGTGTAAAATAGTTTATGTGTACCCTGGGATACAAAGGCTTCGCTAATTTCACAAGTTTCTCCAGCGTTGCCTTCCTCTTTATTTTATTATCACAAATACTTGTGTGTTTTACTTCAAAAAGGACAGTTTGTTTGTGAGTAGGCAGGTACATTTCCAAAATACAAGGTCAAATTAACAAAGGACACCAACATCAAACAACCTCCTTGAGGTTAAAAAAATACAAGATAATAATGGTGTTGTGGTAACTTGACACACAAAACTAAAAACAATATTATGGAGAGCACTAGAAAAAAACAAAAACAAGGAGATCTTGATAAAAAAAAAAAACACACTATAAACAAAAATTAAATACATTATTATGGAGATCTGATGAATACCAATATAAATATAATATAAAAAATAATATAGGAGATCACAAGAAATAATAAAGAAATAATTTTTTCAGAACTCCGTGTGAATATGAGCAGCAAAAAAAACGTAATTATTCTAGCCTTCTAAAGAAGAAGAGAATGCGCTGCATTAAAAGATTTTAAAAATTGCAGCGTGACGAATGTGCTATCTCCATTATGAACGCTAGTTTTACCAGACTGAGCGCTTCCGTCTCGTACTTGATTCTGAGCATGCCTGGAACTTTGTGCGACGGAATTGTGTGCACACGATCGGAATTTACGAAAACGGATTTTGTTGTTGGTAAATTTGAGATCCAGATCTCAAATTTTTTGTGTCGGAAATTCCGATGGAAAATGTCCGATGGAGCCTACACACGGTCGGAATTTCCGACAACAATCTCCCATCGAACATTTTCCGTCGGAAAATCCGACCGTGTGTACACGGCATTAGTCTCAACTCTGATAGGGACCTGATCTGAGGTGGTACTCTGATGTAAGAGGGACTCTGATGGAGACCCCAATCTCTCATGTAATGGGTACTCTGATGGAGAACCTGATGGGGATCCTGATATAAGCGGGACTCTGATAGGGACCCTGACTCTCATGAGAATTGTGCAAACCATTCATTTTTTTTTTACCCTTATTAATTGCTCAAGTATTTTTGGAATTTCTTTGCGTTGCTTTACGGAAGTTGTTTCTCTGTTGTTCTTAATCTTTTAATGCCGATTACAAAAAAACTCCACATAAAACATATTCATTTATAGTGTATTCACTATTGTATTGAATTTATAATACAGATTTTTTGGCCCACGCATATTCATAAAATATACAATGTAGCCCTAGTACTGAAAAGTTTGGAGACTCCTGGTCTAAGTGTTAGGTAGAGGGGTCAGGGCATATGAGAAAGCTATTTTTTCTTCCACAAAATAAAGTTTGTAATAGTACTGTGCTTTGTCCCAGTGTCAGAAGGATTAGATGCCATTAGACATGTACAAAATGGAAACATTTGTTTTGTTACGGATAGATTTGTTATGTTACTAATTTTGTTTTGTTGATTCGTTTCGGAATTTATTTAATTTAGTTTCATTTTGTTTAATTTTTGTTTTGTTTATTAATTTTCTAACAAATTCCAAATTTTCAGAACAATTCGAATTCGGATTGGTCGAAAAATGGTCGACCAATTCTAATTCTGTGTGAAGAATAGCTGGTTTTTAAGGAGTGGGCCGGGAAGCCATTCGCCGCGTCTCATCAGCTTTCAATGGGCTTCCCCGCTGATAGATAAATGTAAAAACAAGAAAGCCGGCAATAGAAAATATATAAAAAAAAACAGCATGGGGTCCCCCCCAATCCATATAAGGCCCTTATCCAAGCATGCAGCCTGGCAGGCCAGGGGAGGGGGGATGAGTGAGCGTACCATACCAGGCCACATGCCCTCAACATGGGGGGGTTTGGGGTGGGAGGGCTCTGCCTCTTCCCCACGACCCTAGGCGGTGGTTGCGGGGATCTGCGGGTGTGGGGCTTATCAGAATCTGAAAGCCCCCTTTAACAAGGGGGCTCCCAGATCCCCCATGTGAATTAGTTTGGGGTACATAGTACCCCTACCCATTCACAAAAAAAGTGTAAAAAGTGAGTGAAGACACAACACAAATTTTTGACTAGTCCTTTATTAAAAATAAAAAAATAAAACTGTCCCCCGGTGTAGATCCATTTTCAATCATGACGCCGGACCTGAAAACAAAAACCTCCGGCCTCGTCGAACATTCCTGCTGACTGCCTGCTCCGCCTTCTGACATTTCTTAAGTAGCTAAGGGGCTAAGTCATCCAATGACATCAGCGGGTGACCCCGGCCCCTTGTGATGTCATCGACCCAGCATGGAGCTATGGATTTGTCATTGTGACACTGTGAGGGTAACCTTCTGTCTGATTTTTTTAACTTTACTTTTGAATAAACATGGGCAAAAAGTCTGAACTGAAGTTCATGAAAGGCACTACACTTGAGTGAACCCCCACAAATTTTTGATACCAACCAACTTGCTGTGTTCCTTCATAATAGCATAATGGCCACCAGTAGCTATGCCTGTGTGTGCCTTTGTGCCTTTTTGGTATGTCATTAATACAGTACACAGACTTTATGACCTCCACCAATTAATTGGAAGGTCATTTTCTATATATATAGATTTAATATTTGACATAAAAGGAAAAAGTCAGGGTAATTGCCCATCAAATTGAAAACACTATGAAAATTCTCTTAAAGGAGCACCTATCTTTGTTTTGTGTTTATTTTATTTTTTTTGCTTCTCTTTGTGCTAGATCCTAATCTTTATGTCCGAGCTTCTTGGAGAGATTCATTTGTGACAGTCACAGACGCATGCACACACTAACACCCACACAGGCAGGTAAATCTGTGCTGGTGATATATTTTAATTAGAGATTTAGTCAGATGTAATTAAGGTTCTATGTCACGGGGACAGAGCAGAGTTTTATAGAAACACATGCAAATTTATCTTATGTGTTTGCACAGTTTGTGACATGGAGGCTTGCAGAATAAGAACCCCTCTGTGCTGTTAGATTAATTAATAGAAAGAGAATAAACTTAATGGGGCCAGAAAAGTGCAAAAAATTGTGCTTTTTCCACCGAATATCACACAGATGGAATGGTTGTCTTGGGACTACGGTGGGGGACAGTAATTGCATTTTAATTACAATGCTGATGGCTTCTGCTTCCTACCAGATGGAAAGGCCTTTTAAAATAGAGGCACTAACACAAGTCTTTGCTTATTTTCTCTTCTCATGTTGGCTAACGCAATCTGACACAAGACAAAAGCCATTATGTTATTGTTTGATCATAAGGATCCTATTCAGCATTCTAATTCTCTAAGACAGAAATGCAAGTTGGAAATGGTATGTGAGGCAGGACTGGACGGCACCTAATGGGTTAAACATTTCTACACAGAAATGTCTCTGGTGCTCTTAATTTAATTTTTTTCCCCTGATCGATTCATTCTGTACAATGCTGTAATCATACTGTAATGTTTGCTGTTGGTATTATTATTTATTTATTTTTAATTATGTTTAATTGGCACATTTAAAGTTTAAAGTGACACAATATCCTTATTCTCCTAAAAACAAATCCATACACATCCACCACTTAATGGCCCTGCAATCTCTTTTGCATGAAATTGTTCTCTATTGTGTTTTCTCCTGCCTTCTTGTAACGTTCTCCATGAGCTCTTGAACCTCTCCTTTTCCGTTTGTTAGTAATGAGTTAGTTCATAGTCCATCTCAGGAGTGAGTAAGGGAGGGTAGCTACATTCATACATAGAGTGGGACCATAGAGAACAAATGTAGCCACCATCTACCAGAAAGGGAAACTACAGCAGCGGAAAAAAAAAGGAATTTGGAGATTTGAAGGTGCTTGAGAGCAACAGAAGGTAGACTTTTGAGTTAACAATACACACAATAATAGACTTTTTTTTCAAACCAGAGTTTATTGTCACTTTAGCTTAGGGAAATCTATTGCAAGTATTTTATTAGGCTTTACTGAGGAGTTGTATCTCCTGTTTTTAGGCAGGTGCAGTTCAGCCTCCCTTCTGTAGCACTTCCCCACTGCAGTTGGTGCGCACTTGTAAAGTGGATAGTGTAGGGACAAGATCCCTGCTAGCTAGATGCTTGAAAGATGTTACGGTTGAGAAGGGATAGTGCAGCTATATGACACCTAGCTCCATCATCGGTGAACTCTACAGTTGGGAGGAGGACCATCCTACCTGGTTACTAGAGGTGCCTGTACCACTGTTCTGCCTATCAGCCACCCTCTTCATCAAGCTTCATCATGCTGTTATGATAATGCAGCCTATTAAAGTGCTCTCTCAAGAAAAAAGACTTTGTTAAAATACTGCCAGCGATGTTAAGAGCTGTTATATCTTGGTCGTCTGTAATATTAAGGATCCATTGCCATAGTGTTTGGAACTGTAAGTGAGCTTGTTGCCACTGTCTTCCACATGTTATTTGTTAGTTCTGCTTTGCCAAATAATAATTGTGCCACCTTCTTTTGGTCTCTGTGTACATTCTCTAATTCTATGGTACCAATCAACTGGCCAGCCTACATGCTGCTTTGTGAAGCCCAAATAATGGATTCCAATCATTTTCCACTTCCTGGGTGCTAAGTAGGAAGGTCTGTCAGCTACAATCAAATGATCAGTACCAGTTTTGAAATAACAGGAAAACTACTGGGAAATGCAGTAGAAGTACGAATTGTCCTAATTGTTGGCATGGTTACAAGGAAACAATATTTGATTTTTTTGGCAGTTTAATTATTTGTAGTAACTGCATTTAAATAAAGTTATTTCAAAATAATATTAAGTCACAAAATTAGCAAATATATACTGTTGCAGCGCTGGTAGATTTGCGATCTACCATATGTTAGGTAAATTTAGTAACTTGTTTGTTAAATAGGTTAAGTTTGCCTTTGTTCCAGCTTGGCTGACGTTGTGTGTGTTTCTGGACTGACCAGAGGGTGTCGCTGTTATCACTGGTCAGTGTTGGAAAGGCAGCGTGTCGAAGCGTATGGATGCTCTTCTGTCCCGGAGACAACTCGGTGGAGGTGGTCCTCTGAGTTGCATTCTAGGCGAGGGTATTTATGGGACAGACGCCATATTGTGGGTTCATTTTACAGCCACATGCTGGCCCTACTGGCCGACATGTATGCATTAGAGAGCTATCTCGTGGTCCTCCGTTCTGGAGGCCCACGCTGCTGCGGCGCAGGGGTGGGCCCAGAAGCTTGTCTGGGGCCTACCACAGCAGCCGAGGAATGGTCCTGAGCTGTCTATCCAGAAGGGAAGAAGCTGGACAACCGAGGAGATCCCAGGGGAGGACCCGTCATGGAAGGATCACGCAGCGTGCTGGTCTGGAGAGGGGCCTGGTGACTCGATTGGAGGACGTATCCTAAAAGTAACTATACAGCATAGTGTTGCCGGGTTGGCTTGGAGGTTCAAGCACTGTGACTGACGTTCATTGCAGAAAACCGATACATCCTGTGGCAGAGGATCGTACGGGTTTGTCCCAAACAAGTCTGTGGCAGAGACTTTTGTTCGTGCTACGTACTGGCTGCTAGGCAAATGAGAGGGGCCTATCCAGGCGAGCATTCTATTATAATATCTAAATTCTACCAGGACATTTGTCAAGAACCTTACACGAAGATATTTGAGTTTCTTCTGCGGTTTCCCTTCTGCCTCTTTCCTGCTACTTCCTTAGTAAATCGTTTAATAAAGCATTGAAAACATATTCAAGTGTTGGTGTGAGTATCGTCCAGAGGTAAACCTCAACGGAACCCCTAGACCCGGTGCCGGTAAAACAGAGTGAAGGAGAGTGAAGGTAACAAGCCCGCTTAAACCAGCAGCTCCACCGAGAGTTAGTGCTACACTGTATTTGTGTGTGTGTGTGTCTGTGTAAAAGGTCCCTCCCCGACTAACTGATACCTTACCAGCACAGTGACAGTGCTTGGGCCTTGCAATTGGTTGCTAGAGCTGAGCACTGTCACATGGTAGGAGGTCAATGAAGAAGTAAAAGAAGTCCTAAGAGCCACACATTACACAAAACCCTCTTGTAAGCAGTGGAAGCAGCCTCAGCCTAAACTCTGTCCAGGTCTTGCCCATGACATCTTTCCCCCCGCCCATGGGGCTTAGTCATGGAAATAGAGATTCCACAGACAGGGGCAGATGAATCAAGCTGCTGCTTAACTGGGAAAAGATCAACATCAGGTGGATGGTTGCCACACTTGGGAGCCATGGAACACAAAGATCTAGCCCACAATAGTTCAGAAAGATGTCCAAAGGATACAAATCATTAAAAGAAAGCAAAAAAACAAAAACGCTCAAAAACCTGTGTTGGCTAGAGCCTGAAGTTTCACCATTCATGTCTTTGTACAGGGTCACAAGGAAGGAGATCACATGCTCCTCCATAGGGCATTTGTACAAACTAAGACAGCAGAGGAGTTGGATCGCTGGCAACGTGAGCTGGGGTTAATTTACTAAAGGCAAATAGCTTGTGCACTTTTGCAAAAGCAGTTGCACTCTGCAAGTGCAGTTGCTCCAGAGGTTAGTAAATGAAGGAGAGCTCTGCTGACTTCCATCATCCAATTACGTGCAAGCAAAAATGCTGTTTTTTTTTAAATTATCCTTGCATGTGATTGGGTGTTCTTTGTAAAGTGACGTTTTACCTCATTTACTAAGCTCTGGAGCAACTGCACTTGCAAAAGTGCACAGTATATTTGCCGTTAGTAAGTCAACCACTTTGTCCTGAATAGGCAAGGTGACAGTGGAGTGATTTACTGAAGGAAAATAGACTGTTCACTTTGCAAGTGCAGTTGCTCCAGAGCTTAGTAAATGAGGAGAAGCTATACTGACTTATATCATGCAATCATGTGCAAGCAAAAATGGTGTTGTTTATTTTCCCTTGCACGTGATTAGGTAGTGCAGCATTTACTACGCTTTAGAGCACCCGCCCTTGCAAAGTACAGAGTCTATTTGCCTTAGCAAATTAACCTCATTGTCTCTTTCAAACCTAACTACAGACATTTTTTGTTTTGTCGGGGAGATTTTTAACTTCCTGTCCCTGGACATGTGCAAGAAATTTTCTAGGAAAGATGAGATGGGTGTATGCTGCAGGTGCAACCATCATCCAGAAGTACAACGTTAAAGAATAAGTTCACCTATCATAGGTGTGCGCAGCCTATTGCATTAGGGTGTGCACCCCAAAGCTCAAACACACAGAAGCAGTTTGTGAATAAACACAGTAAATGAGAGTGTTCATTTAGAAAAGGAAGGGGCCAGTAAATTACATATTTACTAGCCCTTTCCACCGCTCTTTATCCTGAAACATCCCCTGCAGCAGCCGAGAGGAGAGAAGAGGAGGGTAAACAGCAGCACTGGGGGGGATAACACAGTGGAGTTTGGGTAGAAGGGGGAGTCGGCACTGCACAGAGTGATTAGGGTGTGCCCAGGCACACCTGGCACACCCCCTGCACACGCCTGTGTCACCTATTAAAAAAAAATTAATAAAAATATGAACAAAACTACACCTTCACAACTCCCCTGGTCCCCTCTGCACTTGCTGTAAATTCCACCTCCTATTGCCCATACCAGCAGGTGTAACAGGCCAGGCACATAAAAACGTTACTACACAGCCCCGCAGGCTGTTGCTTACAATACCTAGCTGTCATTGATTACCGTAGCCATGTCACCATTCTGACCATTTATCGTTTGCAGGTTGGGCCAGACACAACAATTGTACACCCCATAGAGTCCATACCTGGCTATTCAAACTGCACTTGTGCACCATGCACTCTCTCCTTTTTAAGATACAATGCCTAAGCTTAGCTAGAAGGAGAGCGCTCACTATGCACGCACACAGTTTGAACGACCTGAAGTGTTCACTACTGAGCTCAGATAGAGAAGGAGAGAGTGCACTGTGCAGGTGCATAGTTTGGACAACCTGGAGCTGCTGCTAGGGAGTACACCATTGTAGTGTCCAGCCCATCCTACAATGGCAGGATGAAGGGGGATAAAGGGGACGGCAGTTTTGTGGAGAGACACCCCCCCACCCCCACACCTGCATGTGTAATGGGAGTCAGTGAAGCATTTGAAACAGGAGGAAGCACTGGTATGTATTATTCAGAAGATATGGAATTACACAGGGGGGGGTTGGAAAATGTTTCTGAAGGCAAACTTATACTTTAACTTCAGCAGTCAAAAATCAGGTCAAAGGTTTAAGTTGCTAACTCATTTCATGGAGCTATGTAAATCTCAGCAAGGGTTTGACAGATATATAAATCCCATAGCAGGTAAAAACAGCCCCCTCATATGCATTTTGTCTGTGTATTTAGCTGCTTGTCACTTCAAGACTAAACATTTGGGCTGCCTAAGCCTGATCATGACAGGTTCTCCTTAAATCATGTTACCTAAGAACTTGGAGTAGTAAAACAACTTGTTTCAAGTCCCCAAGGATCTTTGCTTTTAACTACATTAATAATGGGGTCTCCGTGGTTACTGTGGGAATGAAAATTCCCTCAGCTCTACACTAAATCTCTAAGCTTATTCTTCTTATGATTTGGAACAAGTGCTGTATCTTCTAAATATTAAAGCCCATTCGTGACTGGTTCTCCTTAAATCTTGTTACCTAAGAAATAAGGCTAGAAGCAACAACTTATTCCAAGTCTCCAAAGAGTTGTATTTTTAATTAGCGTAACACTGGGATCTCCATGGTCATTGTGGGAATATAAATTCCCTGAGCTCTATAAATATCTGATCTCTTTCTTATGATTTGAACAAAAGCCGCATTTTCTAAAATTACATTTATTTATTTTCCTTTTTTTACATATGAATAAAGAGGGAAAACCTTATTTCACCTGCTAGGCTTTTTTTCCCTGTTGGGAATATTTTTCACTTCCTTTTCAGAACTGACTTTCTTGTCTGGCTTGTATTCTTCATATAGTACATGGTGTGGACCCCTTCAGATGATTGAAATCAGGTGTTTTCAGCGGAGGGTACTTTTAATGCTACAACATATAGACCTTTTAGACCAGCCTTTCCCAACCTTTTTGTCCCTCAGGAACCCTTAAAATAATGTTTGGTCTTAGGGAGCCCCTACTAAATATAAGTCAATTGGAAAAATGCCCCTTACATTTGGTCAGTGAGAAGAATGCTCCTTACATTGGTCAGTAGGAAGAATGCTCCTTACATTGGTGGTCATTAGGAAAAACAACCCCCTTACAGAGAGCTAAAAAGAACATAGATACTGCTAACTTTGCAATGTATTGTTGGTCCTAGAACTATGCAGGCGGCATCATCAAATGGTCAATCAACCACAGCTCAATGAACCCCTAGCAACCTCAGGAGGAACTCACGGCTGCTTTAGACAATCATGCACTTCCAACCTTGTGGTTACAGTTTGAGGAAGGCCCTTTTCTGTTCCAGACTTTAGGAAGAGATTACTTAGGAGTAACCCCTGGTGGCTGAAGACTTTAAGTTGGTTCTTCAGCCCAGGGGTCCATGTACAGTTTTGAAGGGATGCTGACCCAAAAGCCCACCTGCCCTGCTAGTTACACACATGAGTCACAGATTGCCTTTTTTCTGGCCTGTGGCTTGGGCAGGTGTCACACATTTCCCTTGAAGCCTATACCACTTCAGTGGTTTCAGGTTTGGTCACCCGGGGAACATGTTTCTTACAGACAGGTGCCTAGTTGACATAGCAGGTGCCAATCATATACATATGTGGCACAAATCTGATACAGTTCTTGCTGTGCTAGGAAATCTCTTGATAAAAACAGCTAAAAAGCTGCAGCAAACGAGAAGGGGGAAAGAAAGTCCACTGTTTCAGGGCCAGCCTTGTGCAGGGGAGCAGAAGCAGTCTCCAGGATATGTAAAAGAAAAACAAATGCAGGCGCCTCTGAGTGCAGACTGTAGGAATATATTTATAAAATTACAATAGTAAACTCACATTTTAGAAAGCAATAACAAGCACATCTTTACGATTATTCGTCTAGTGGTGCATCCCTAGCACTGGTCCGCAAAGGGAGCTGTCCTGGCCACTCTGATGGCTACCGTGGCCGGCAAGATGGTGGTGTAGTGGAGGAAAGCCAAAAGTGAGGGTTGGCATGCTCCTTGGACTGCAGCACTGGTTGGGATGACATCACCAGCGTGCTCGCAACGCGTTTCAGAGCGAACGCACCCTGTTGGTAGGAGGAATGCGTGCTCCTTTCTCAAAACTAATTGTGATTTTATAAATATATTCCTACAGTCTGCACTCAGAGGTGCCTGCATTTCTTTCTTTTTATTTGACATAGCAGATGCACCAGGGGAATTTATTTAACCACCAGTTACCTACTCCTTGCCACAGAACCACCACCACTCCTGACCACCCACAGCCAAGCTGCAAGTACACCCACTTTATATGCTTATCTATGTTATGCTTAACATATCTCAGAGGCATATCTCACTTTTGCCTTGCTTTACTGAAAGTAATATTAGTTACAGATGTCCAGGGCATAATTTGAATTTTACTGATAGGTACATCACCAAACTTTGGTTAAAGTGTTGTGAATCATAACAGTGCAAAGCACAAACATTCAAAGCGTACTCATAATTTAGCCACTGTCATTTTTCACAGGAGGGGTGCTGCAGTGCTCATGTTACTGTCTTTATGGAGATGATCATCTCCACTATATAAAGTATACTTTCCATTCCCATGCCTACATGCTTTCCCCTGAGGGGCTAGTGTGCATGTGTTCATTGTTCCATACCTCTCATTGCTCCCCTAGGCAGCCCCAAAGATTCAGTCCTCCCATAACAGGGTACATGTTTCTCCCCCTTCCCCAAAGGGGAACCCATCCAAGACTTGTTCTTAGCTACATGATGGGGGTGTCAGGATCCGTATCGGAACCCAGAACCTCTGTGATATCTGGCTGTGGCTCTTCTTGCTGTGCCACCCGCACAGCAAGACAGCTTCCTGTCTTGTCCCATGGACATTCCTGCTTTATACCTTGTCTTATGTATACAAGTATGCCTTTAAGAGGTATGCCTTAAACTCTTTTCTCCTCCCATGAACTTCCTATTTGTCCTGGCACTTCCTGTTTGCCAGGTTATTGTGCTCTCTCCAGCCGATATCTGGCTACTTGCATTCCTGTGGCTGTCTTTACTACCACTCATTACAGACTTCTTGCTTTTTCATTGACTATGCTTCCACCTGAATCCATGCAGCTACTACTCACTATCGACCTTTTGGCTTGCTCTATATACTTCTGCTTGCTCCTTGTCTGCTTCATCTGCTACCAGACTCCCAATTTCTCTTTTCCTGCTGGGGCAATGCAGAAGGCCGTGACCTGGCTTTAGCATGCAGCAAAACCCATCTCCACCATTAGGAACTCATGTGAAGACTGGCTAGTGCTTAGACCCCACACCTCAGGTAAGTCCACATCATCAGCTAGGGGGATCTGCTTGTGTATTTATCCAGCTGATTACTGTGTGATCTTCTATACTGCTACAGCCACTCACCTCTGAACCTGACCCCAGACCATGACAGGTAGGCTGCTATTCCCTCTCCCCTTCCTGTGCAGGACTCCACTCAAAATGGTCTAGCACATGATATTTATCACTCCATTACCAAAATGGCCACCAAATCTTGTGTGAATTCAATGCTCAAATCAGGAACTGGCCACCATGAGCAAGTTCCCACAAATACACACAAAGGGGCCAGCACTGTAATAATCTGCATAGTTTTAAAACGGGATGTCCAACAAGCTTATATAGTTGTGATAGTTATATTCATGTGTCCATAAACAATAAAATCTGTCAAATTTAACCAACAGAAACAAAAAAAATGTTAAAAAATGCATAAGTAGAAAACTTCCATAAACAGAAACCTATACCAGTGGTTGACCAATGTAGAAGGGAAAAAACTCTCATGGTCAAAATGTGCTCCAACAGGGAGGAAAACCTTTTCTGACCCAGGTATATTCTATGCATAAAGGAATGCAGAGACTCCCCACCTGTCCTTTACAATGACCTTAAGGTGAATAAAATATATAGACACGCCGGAACATGCAGGTACTGGTACCGGAAACTCCCTGTTCTGGTTCTGTACAGGCACCTGGGTAGATGCCTCACATCTGCTGGTGTGTGCCCTGGGTTCCGATGCTGTGACCACCCATGTTTATCTTCTTCATTGTAGCTTTTGCAGCTACCAGCTCCTGCAACTTCATAAGTGATATACAGAAGAAGAAAACTGCATGTACAGTGCCTTGAAAAAGTATTCATAGACCTTGAAATTTTTCACATTTTGTCATGTTACAGCCAAAAGCGTAAATGGATTTTATTGGGATTTTATGTGATAGATCAACACAAAGTGACACATAATTGTGAAGTGGAAGGACAATGATAAATGGTTTTCAACATTTTTTTATAAATAAAAATTTGAAAAGTGTGATGTGCATTTGTAATCAGCCCCTTTTACTCTGATACCCCTAACTAAAATCTACTGGAACCAATTGCCTTCAGAAATCACCTAATTAGTAAATAGAGTCCACCTGTGTGTAATTTAATCTCAGTATAAATACAGCTGTTCTGTGAAGACCTCAGAGGTTTGTTAGAGAACCTTAGTGAACAAACAGCATCATGAAGGAACACACCAGGCAGGTCAGGGATAAGGTTGTGGAGAAGTTTAAAGCAGGGTTAGGTTATTAAAAAATATCCCAAGCTTTGAACATCTTACGGAGCACTGTTCAATCCATCATCTGAAAATGCAAAGAATATGGCACAACTACAAACCTGCCAGTACATGGCCATCTACCTAAACTGACAGGCCGGGCAAGGAGAACATTATTCAGAGAAGCAGCCAAGAGGCCCATGGTAACTCTGGAGGAGCTGCAGAGATCCACAGCTCAGGTGTGAGAATCTGTCCACAGGACAACTATTAGTCGTGCACTCCACAAATCTGGCCTTTATGGAAGAGTGGCAAAAAGAAAGCCATTGTTGAAAGAAAGCCATAAGAAGTCCCATTTGCAGTTTGCGAGAAGCCATGTGGGGGACACAACAAACATGTGGAAGAAGGTGATGGTCTGATGGCCTAAAAGCAAAACGCTATGTGTGGCGGAAAATTGACACTCCACATCACCCTGAACATACCATCCCCACCGTGAAACATGGTGGTGGCAGCATCATGTTGTGGGGATGCTTATCTTCAGCAGGGACAGGGAAGCTGGTCAGAGTTTATAGGAGAATGGATGGAGCCAAATACAGGGCAATCTTAGAAGAAAACCTGTTATGAAGCGTACACACGAGCAAATTTTTCGACCAGATTGGTCTGACGGACCGAGTCCGGCGGACAATCCGACCATGTGTGGGCTTCATCGGACCTTCAGCTGACTTTTCCAATCAAAAATCTGACGGACTCTAGATTTGAAACATGCTTCAAATCTTTCCGACGGACACAAGTCCGGTCGAAAAAATTCACTTGTCTTTATGCTAGTCCGACGGAGGAAAACCCACGCTAGGGCAGCTATTGGCTACTGGCTACCAACTTCCTTATTTTAGTCCAGTTGTACGTCATCACGTACGAATCCATCGGACTTTGGTGTGATCGTGTGTAGGCAAGTCCGTTCATTCAAAAGTCCGTTGGAAGTCCGTCGAAAGTCTGTCGGAAAGTCCGTCGGACCAGTCCGGTTGAAAAGTCCGCCCGTGTGTACGCGGCATTAGAGTCTGCAAAAGACTTGAGACTGGGGCGGAGGTTCACCTTCCAGAAGGACAACGACCCTCAACATAGCCAGAGCTATAATGGAATGGTTTAGATCAAAGCATATTAATGTGTTAGAATGGTCCAGTCAAAGCCCAGACCTAAATCCAATTGACAATCTGTAGCAAGACTTGAAAATTGCTGTTTACGGATGCTCTCCATCCAATCTGACAGAGCTTGAGCTATTTTACAAAGAAGAATGGTCAAACTGTCACTCTCTAGATGTGCAAAGCTGGTAGAGACATCCCCAAAAAGACTTGCAGCTGTAATTGCAGTGGAAGGTGAATCTACAAAGTATTGAACTCGGGGGGCTGAATACAAATGTACGCCACACTTTTCACATATTTATTTGTAAAACATTTTGAAAACCATTTATCATTTTCCTTCCACTTCACAATTATGTGCCACTTTGTGTCGGTCTATCACATAAAATCCCAATAAAATACATTTACAATTTTGGTTGTAACATGACAAATGTGGAAAATTTGAAGGGGTATGAATACTTTTTCAAGGCACTGTAGCCACGGTACTGGGCCCTATGTCATGGGGAACCAGCAGATGCAATGCCATACCTAGGGTCCAGTGAGTACAATTTAGAATGGAATGGAAAAACTTGTGCTGAAGGTGGTTTTGTCACAGGGGTGGGAGAACTCTTTTGGGCAGAGGAAGGATTTTGCTTGGGCGGCACTCTGTATTCTGTGTGTTAGACACTCCTGAACTCTGTGTATTGCACCCTCCTGAAACCTACACGCTGTGCATTATACATTCCTGACCCCTGAACTTTTTGCGTTATGTGCTCCTGAACACCATTCACCATGGCGCACTACATGTGCCACAATATTGGAGGTGGGGAGAGACAAGAATAGCCTAGAGAAGTTGGGGGGGTAGCTTTACCTATTTTTTTCTCTGACATAAAAAGACCTTGTGTATGAATATAACAGGGAAAGTACTCCTGTAGCTTAAGTCCCAATTTGGGGTATTCACAACCACCCAAAAAGTAGTTCTGTACTTTGATTATAGATGGAAGGATTCCACTGTAGACTTTATAGATGTAAAGATGGAAGAATATAGTGTAGTACAGTTGGTGGTGTTGTAAATCTGTGATGATGTTGTTATGTGTACTCTAACCTTGGAACTAGGCTAAGCACCACTTTATAGTATACTTAGCAGTTAGTGCTCCATTAGAAAAGCGGTTTCTCAGTCTGTGATTATGTTGATATTGACTCATTGAATGATTTTGCAGATAATGCTGAAGATGATCCATGGTAAGCAATACTACAGTGAACAGTATACTATAGTATTGTATACCATAGCACAGTATATTATACTAAGTGGTAGTTATTTAAAAATAAATGTATTATACTCAGGTAATGGTACCGTTTATTTTACCCCGACTCATGTTGCAGTGACCTTGAAAAAAGTTCCTGCACTACTTTTTGCCGATTTCATTGTGACTTCCATAGACTTCTGTTAAACGAAGTTGCAAGCTGCAATTAAATGGAAGGTGCAAATTGAACTGATCTGCGGCTTTGAAATCATGCTGAAGTAGTGCAATTTCAAAGCTGCACCAGTGTGAACCAGGGCTTAAAGTGGTTCTAAGGTCTAAGGGCACTTTTCACACTACCCCACTGTGGTTTGGCTGCAATGTGGGTACAGCTCAGTGTACCAATGGTTTTTGTCCGGGTTACCCTTAGACTTCTACTTTGTGCAATATTTTTGGTGTATTTCCTCAAAGCACACCAAAAGTCCTGCATGCATGCTGTCAGAAAACACACCAAAAAACGCAGAACATAATAGAAGTGTATGGAAAACCTCTGGTAACCCACATCAAAACCATTGGTACACTACACTGCACCCATGCTGCTGCCAAACCTCATTGCAGCATTGTGGGAGACCCCTAATGCCCCGTGAACACAATCGGACTTTCCGCCAACAAAACCGTGGATATTTGTTCGAAGGTTGTTGGCTCAAGCTTGTCTTGCATACACACGGTCACACAAATGTTGGCCAACAATTACGAACGTGGGAATGCAGTTACGTACAAGACATACGACGAGTCGAGAAAAAGGAAGTTCAATAGCCGGTGAGGCTCCTTCTGCTTGATTCTGAGCATGCGTGAACTTTTGTGTGACGGACTTGTGTACACACGATTGGACTTTCCAACAACAAAGTTTTGTTGGAGGAAAATTTGAGAACCTGCTAGCAAACATTTGTTGGCAGAAAGTCTGACAGCAAATGTTTGATGGAGCATAAACACGGTCGGACTTTCTGACAACAAGCTCACATCCAACATTTCCCGTCGGAAAATCAGACCGTTTTTTTTTTACCTTAATTGATTCCCTGCAAAAACTCCACAGTAACTCTTCCCCATACCCTTTTCCCAAAGCACTTACTTGAGCTTGTCAGCAACCTAGCGTGGTCCCCATCTGCAGGTCTTCTCTCTTGACTTCCTGGTCTCACAGAAAACTCTGGCAGCAACGGGAGCCATTGGCTCCTACTGCTGTAAGTCAAATCCTGTGAGGAGGGAGCAGTAGGGAGCCCATATGTGTGCCCCCATAGCAGGGAACAGACAGCACTGATGAGAGACTCCAGAAGAGGAGATATGGGATCATTCTGTGAAATACCATTACACAGAGCAAATAAGTATAGCATTTTCTTTTTATTTCAATAAATAATAAATAGGCTTTAAAACTGTTTTAAATTTTTAATGTTTTCTTTGTTCCTGTTGGGGAGATTCACCATTTCTGTTTGTCCTGGTGACCTCTGCCTTGGGATCAAAAGTTATGGAGAATCCAAAATTTGTCTCAGTTTTCTCCAGAACAGGAGGTTAGGAGAAATCTTTTAATGAAGACACTTAGATAGATTGGTAGATAAGATTTATTGTCATTGTAGAAAACAAATTCACAATGAAATGACATTACTTTTCTTGCGACCCCCATCTTAGAGGAGATTTTTCCTTACTTTGGAGACATTTCTTGTCAATTTCTGTCTATAGGATAGAAAGTGAAGGAAATCTTCCCTATGGGACCCAGACATCAAAATAATAACCGGGCAGGGTTTTCAACTATTCTCTACTCTGTCCAAAACAGTTCTGGCTTTTGATACATGGCATAATAGCATAAATATTACTGTACATAGAGGTGGTTGATTTACTAAAGGCAAATATACTGTTTTTTTGCAATTGCAGTTGCACGCCGCAAGTGCAGTTGCTCCAGAGGGGGAGCTCTGCTGACTTCAATCATCCAATCATGTGCAAGCATAAAAGACTGTTTTCTGTAATGTGTTTGCAATCCCGTATTCTAGTTTAGGTAGGATGTATCATAAGGTTTTTTTTTTACTATGTTTTTCATTTCTACCCAGCAAGTAGATGCGATAGTAGTGCAATCTGATGGCATCGTATTCTGGTATCGTTTATAAATGGTAAAGCTCAGGTTGGTTTCATGAAATGTGTTGCTGTTTATCAGGTATTAGGGGTTGATAGAATCTTTCAACATTAAAAGAAGCATTCTGCTAAACTTTGCTTACATCTAAACTGTCCAGACACATAGCACAAATGTCATTTTGGAAATTCTGCAATGCTTAAAAAAAACCCCCAAAAACAGTTTTTATAAAGTTTATAACCCAATAGTCAGGTACAGGTATATGAAATAATAAAAAAAATAACTGGACGTGTGCATCCATCGTTTCCTATTTCACAATTCTGTAGGAACTTTCTAATGTTTTCTTTTTTGTAAACTTTGTGCTCAACTTTCCACATCTTACTGACTTCACGGCAGATACAATTGTCAGGGCACTGGATTCTGCATTACATATTTGTTTTCTCCTTGTTGTAATGGGTGTAAGTGAGCAGTGAACTCTTAAAGGAACTGGAGTCTTCAAGGTAAGTAGAGAGAAACTGAGGTACCCTTTTACACCAACCCAATTAGGCCCAAAAATTCTTAAGCAAGATTAAACCTTTCATTTAATTTCGAAATTGCTGCATTTGTAAACTCTAAAAGCCAGTATAAAGGAATAGTAGTGGTAAAAAAAGCACTTGGGTTTAACTAATTATTGTTTGTGTGTAAAATTCTCCTTTAAGAGGATGTGGCAGGGGGTGTGTCCTGTGCCTACATACTTTTGCCAATAGGTGTCCCTCATTCCCATCTCAGAAAGTTGGGGGGTATGAAATAACATTCTTCCAGTAGCCAGGGTTTCCTTTCACTAATGCTCATGGGGCTGCCATGAGAGCCAGACAAGCATCCAAAACTCCCTAGATTGTGTGAACTGTAAACAACAACACTGACTTGCATACAAATATACAAAACTAAGGTTCATTCTATGCATTAAGGTTAAAAAACCTTCAGTGTGTAGCAACCCCTCTCAGCCCCCTAATACTTACCTGAGCCCCATCTTGATCCAGCAATGTTGCACGAGAGTCTTGGCTGGACTCCCCTCCTCATTGACTGAGACAGCAGTGAGCGCTATTAGCTCCTGCTGCGTCAATCAAAGTCAGTGAGCCAATGAGAAGAAAGAGGGGGTGGGGCAGAGTCGCGTCTCCATCTTTGAATGGACACACAGAACAGCATCTGGC
This sequence comes from Aquarana catesbeiana, assembly GCF_042186555.1. Classification (NCBI taxonomy): domain Eukaryota; kingdom Metazoa; phylum Chordata; class Amphibia; order Anura; family Ranidae; genus Aquarana; species Aquarana catesbeiana. The sequence goes on from NC_133330.1 coordinate 296,363,091, forward strand.
TCGGGTGTCCCCATAGCAAGTTGCTTGCTGTTGGGGCACTTGGCAGGAGGGAGGGGCCAAGAGTGCCAGAGAGGGACCCGAAAAGAGGAGGGTCAGGGTTTCTCTGTGCAAAACCACTGCACAGTGCAGGTAAGTATGACATGTTTGTTACTTTTAAACATAAAAAAATAAGTTTAGTATCACTTTTAATTATATGTCAATGCAAAAAAAATATTCTGTATATATTCTATATGAATAATATATATATAAAGCTATATAGACCCCCTCCCCCATACTACCCCATCATTACACAGGGCCCCCTTTCCCATAATACCCCTATCATTACACAGGACCCCCTTCCTCATTTGACCCCCATAACTAGACAGGACCCCCTTCCCCATACTACCCCCATCATTACACGGGTCCTCCTCCACAGACCTTTGCATTCCACCGCCCCCCCAGCGGTCTCACCTTTATAATGTCCAGAGGATATTAGACAAACACCTGACACACCCCACTGAACCCTCGGGCAAAGTTCTTCAATGGGCCGATAGTCTGCGGCTTGTCTGACATGATGAGGTAGAGGGGTCAGTGTGACTGTGACCGGGACTGACAGGCACTCACCGTGAACAAGGTTTATTTTACCGAGCTGGCCAATCACCACACAGGCTGCAGACATAACACCAGCGCCCCAACATTCAATTCCGCCCTCATCTCCTGAGTGGTAGCCAATTTCACTTATCAACTATTTGTGGGCAGCGTGGGTCCAACAAAGCAGCTCAGCTGCTTTGGGCCCCACAACAATGACTGGGCCCAGGGTGGCTTCCCATTTTTCCCCGTGTTAAAGCTGGCCCTGGCTCAACTACTAATTTTCTGTTGTGGGCTAACAACACATTTTGTGGACTAATATTCCAAGAAATTGTGTCTTTCATTCCCAGTTGTATTTTGATAAACTACTAGATTCCTTTCTCTCTCTTCTCAATGCCACGACATAGAGAACAAGTAGTTCAAGAAAAGAACTTTGAAGGCGACTAAATTATTATGAAGAGGACATAGGACATTATTACTTTTAGGTAGGAACTAGAAGGAGGTAAGTAGGGGAGTGTCAGTTAACTTGTTATAGGCAGGATCAATGAGGTTATAAAGACACAATCAACTGGTATTTTTTGTCATTGGTATATTCAGAAGACTAAAGGGAACAAATAAGAGAAGTTCTTTGTTGAGGTTCACATATACTTTAAATACAAATAACATTAAACTGCATAGAACCTGCACTCTTATTTAAAACGCTCCCATTAGTGTAGGATCCTTGTCACCCAAGATAAAGGTGACTTCATTCAAAGCTCATGTACAAAAGCCCTTACAATTATGAAGTGTCAAGTCAGAAAAACCAGGGCAATTAATACATTTAATGATCTGGTAAGGGAGGGGTAGTATCTGAACCTGAGCAGTAACTTGTTTTGCTAGAAGGAATGAGGTTGTTTGTTACGAGGAAGCCTGCTAGAAGAAGAGAGGTACGTTGGAGGGATGCCCTAGAATCAAAAATGGTAGACCTGGATCTAAGCCAAGAGTCTGACCAACTTTGTCTATGACAGTTGCCAAGAATATAGCCATATTGGCTATACTTGCCTCTTGTTACAGTTGTACTAAAGCTGCAATGTCAAATTCATAAAGTACATGCAGCCTGAAGAACACTAATATTCTATGTTATTGTTTTACTTATAATAACTGCAAGGTTAATCTCGAAACATATAACAGTATCTTATTTAAAATTAAGCTTGTACAAAGACATAGCTATTAGTCCTTATAAATGACAATGCAGCAATAGCTTATCATATTCCGCTTTGAGACTTCTATAAACTCAGCGGCATTACTAGTCTATAAAAAACACATTGCAGGATTTAGAGCTAATATTTATCAACCATTCACATGCTGTCTAGAATTTTAATTACAAAGCAGTTCAATTGCTGTTTTTATTTATTCTTTTTTTCTTGAAGCTAAAATAAAATGTATTTAAACTGCATACATTTTTTCATTGTTTTCGAGTTAAAACAAAATGTACACAAGGAAAAAATATTTACAATACAAAATGTAAAAGTTTTGGGAAATTAAAGCAAACCTTCACTTAAAAGTGAAAGTACTGTTAATCCACCTCTCCCCCTCCTACCAAATTTGAAAGTATTTTTTATTTTATTTGGGAGCGGGTACCTTTTCCTGACAGGTATCTGCTCCCACTTCCATAATTTTTGCCTAGGTGAGACCTATGGAAGTTTTGCCCACCCATCCTGCCACCAACCTCCTGGGATCTGACAATTTCCCACATGTGAAGTGGGGAGCCAGCTGTGAAAAAGCAGGAAGTAACAGCCGTCTCCCACAGCCAAGATGGCGGTGCCAGGGATTCAAAGACAGGCTAAAAACCAGCCCGAGTGAAGACAGTGCTGGACTTCTGGGCAGGGGAGTGTCTGTTTTTTTTTCAATATTTGTTGCTGCTGACTTTTAATCTTTTTAAATTGACTGAAGTTCCTATTTAAAGTGCATCTGTAGCCCATTTTTTTTCCATTTTCTTTTGAAGCATAAGAAATAGTAAGACCCCTGTTACTGCGGCGCTACCCGGTCTGTACTAGCTTACCTGCATAATTTTAGCCAAGTTACTATGTTTTGGTCCATTTAATAAAAGATGCTGCACTATAATGGAATCCCGCTTCTTTGCCCATACATGCACTGAATTTTGAGTCCCATGCAAAGTGGTAGAATTTGATTGAAGTGATTTACAAGTGGTGATTTAAAGGAGCAGGGAGCGGAGGAGAGGAGTGGAGAGATCTTTCATGTTCATGTAATCTGTTTGCAAACCTGTTTTACTCTTCTAGGTATATAGCAGAGAGTCAAATTTCTTTGAGTGTGGGAACACTTGAAGGGGGCACAGCACATAGGATATTTGCACATTTCTAATATTAGTCACTTTATACAATGGACGCCAAGACTTTTTTTATTTAATTTATTTTAATTATGATGAAATATTTAGAGATAGCTCCGTGAGAATAATTTTTTATGATTTTATAAGGAAGCATAGGCACCTTTTTTTTCTTTTAGCAGCAGCTGTTCAAAAGGGATATTATTTCCACATTTTGAGGATATTCATAGCGAGGGGATATTGGATTATATTGACCACCCTTTGCCTTCAAAACAGCATCAATTCTTCTAGGTACTCCTGCACAAGGTTTTTGAAGGTACTTGGCAGGTTGGTTGTTCCAAACATCTTGGAGAACCAACCACAGATCTTCTGTGGATGTAGGCTGCCTCAAATCCTTCTGCCTCATCATGTAATCCCAGAGAGACTCAATGATTTTGAGATCAGAGCTCTGTGGGGGCCAAACCATCACTTCTAGGACTCCTTGTTCTTCTTGATTTATTTATTTCTTACAGGTGCATCTTTACACTAAAGATCATTCTTAATGATATTGGCTGCATGTTTGGGGTCATTGTCCTGCTGCAGAATAAATGTATCTATGTTTATGTGTAGGCAAAACATTTTTTGTAGTTTAAGAAATACAGTAGTGCAGAAGTATTAGAATTGCTGTCATGTTTTTATTTCTGTCCATTACTCTATCCCCCAAATATTTGGCTGTACATACAATAAGTTCACCTTTGGAACATATTACACGTTCAACCCCAAAAATAGAAAAACCCAGGTAAATCAGATACCTGGGAAGAAAATTGGTTATTTTAAATGGCAAAAAGTCATGGTTGGGTTGGTACAAAGAAGTATGACTAAATTTAAATAGATTCAAAGTCCCAAATTCACAAAAAAACTAAATTACAAAAACCTGACCCCTAGCCTTATAAAGATCACCCATATGGAAGGCACACAACAGAACACATGTGCATGAATGACAAACAAAAACATATAAAACAAATACAAAAACCAGCTCCCGCCACCTCTCACCCTTCGATCCCTCCTCCCTGTGGCAACGGGAAGGGGATCTTCTCCCCATACCCCCTATCAGAATTTATAAACAGTGCGGCCCTGTGGGGCTCTGCCCACACGTCCGTGTAATTTATTCAAAGAGTCCTGTGAATGAAATACTAGTACCGTCAGCCTTTGCGGCCAATGGCTTGTAGTTCTCAATGAACTGCGAGGGCGCTTGTGAGTGCTCTGGTAGACTGTTGATTCTTCCTGCCGTTCAGTAACTGACTGTCCATATCAGAGGTACAGGCAGACAGTGTACTGAGAGTCTGCAGGATCCAGGCCTTGCACCTGCTATCTCCTGATCGCGGATGCAATGCCTTATATGCTGCAGTGTAATAATATAATAAATGCACATTTTCTTACCTGCAAAAAGATGTGCATTTATTATTTTTTTAAACGGTGAATGTACCCTTTAAGTTAATCTTCATGAAAAACGCTAAATATCTGTTGAAAATCATGCATGTTTACCGTTCTACCTACAAAAGGATTAATTGTCCTAATAAGGAGGTTCAAGGTGACATAGGAAGCTGTTTTACTGAGCCAGGAAGATGCATTGCTTAATTTTTAATTATGTGTGTCACATGTCTGGCTATATATTGTGGAAAATCTGTCTGAAACCTTATGCACATGGGCACCTGAGATGTACTAACATAAAATTTAGACATATTTCCCCACCTGGGAGTCAGCCACCCATAGCAATCAATAGCTATACATGGGTATGCGCGGGGACTTGCAGAAACACACACATGTGTACAGACGTATGATCCTTGTATAGCGAGATTGGTTTTACAGAGTTACAAATCTTTTGGCAGGTTAACCATAAAACTAATACAGTATCTCACAAAAGTGAGTACACCCCCCCTACAACACTAACTGCAATGTAAAGTAGTGTGCATAGCTTCATAGTTGCCAACATTGTAAAAAAAAAATGTGGGACACTTGTGGCTGTAGGCGGAGCCGTACAATAATTAGGGGGCGGGGCATTCATTTGTGGGCGTGGCTTAGAAAATATATAAGTGCGGCGTGGCGAAAAATGTCCTTGGTTTACGCGACATATTGGGCGTGGCTTAAATGGGCATGGCACAAGAGGGAGTGGTTAGAGTCTGAGATGAATGAGGGATGGAGAGGGAAAGGGGGAGAGGGGAAAAGGGGGAGAGGGGGAGAGGGGGAAAGGGGGAGAGGGGGAAAGGGAAATGACAGACAGCAGCCCCAGATCCTACACAATAAAAATATGTGTATTCTAGAAAGTTTAACAATCAGCAGATAAAGATGCTCCAAACACCTGGTGTTAGCACTTCAATCATCCCGGCACCATGGTTGTTATGGTGTCAGGATGATTGAAGTGCATTATCTCTATTATTACATTGTTATATAAAATGAAATCATTCAACTCACCATAATGCAGAATCAGTGGGATCCCTGAGCGTGTCACTAGCCACGTCGCCTGCCACCAGCCGTCCGTCCTTGCGTCAGATGTCCCAGCAGAGTCCGTCCTTGCATCAGGTGTCCCAGCAGAGTCCGTCCTTGCATCAGGTGCCCCCAGCGGAGCCCCCCTTACATCAGATGTCCCCAGCGGAGCCCCCCCTCACACCAGGAGTCCCCGGCGGAGCCCCCCCTCACACCAGGAGTCCCCGGCGGAGCCCCCCCTCACACCAGGAGTCCCCGGCGGAGCCCCCCCTCACATCAGGTGTCCCCGGCGGAGCTCCCCCTCACATCAAGAGTCCCCAGCGGAGCTCCCCCTCATATCAGGAGTCCCCGGCGGAGCCCCCCTCACATCAAGTGTCCCCGACGGAGCTCCCCCTCACATCAGGAGTCCCCGGCAGAGCCCCCCCCTCACATCAGGAGTCCCCGGCAGAGCCCCCCTCACATCAGGTGTCCCCAGCGGAGCTCCCCCTCACATCAGGTGTCCCCAGTGGAGCCCTCCTCACATCAGGTGTCCCCAGTGGAGCCCCCCTCACATCAGGTGTCCCCAGTGGAGCCCCCCCTCACATTAGGTGTCCGCAGTGGAGCCCCCCTCACATCAGGTGTCCCTGGCGGAGCCCCTCTCACATCAGGTGTTCCCAGTGGAGCCCCCCTTACATCAGATTCCCACAGCAGTGCACCCCCCCCCAACTCAGAGGTGTCCTAGTGTAGTAGTGTCCGCCGGTGTCCTATCGAATTTTGGCTCCCATCGGATAGTGTCCGCCCTCTACTGCGCAAGCGCAGCTGACCCATCAGATACTGTCCGCTCTCTACTGCGCAAGCGCAGCGGGACACTTCGTAAATATCCCAAAATGAACAGCTGAGCTGGGCGCATGCGCACTTGATAACATTTCATGTCACATGCCCCCGCACGCTCCCGAGGCTCTTACAACTTTCTAAGGGGCGGTGTGATGGGCGGTGATAAGGGCAGATACTTTTCTACTTTACCCCTGCCCCTTTCCATAACAGACTGGCAGCAGGGCGGGGGGTAGGTGGGGCGAGGCGGAGCGGGGCGAATGGTGGGTGGCGGCACAGGAGCTCCACCTAGCCCTCCCAGCCGTCTTCCTGAACTTCTTTAAAATGGCGGCCGGCGGAGACAATGTCTCCACCGGCCGCGGACCTCTAGCGACGGCGGCGATGGCGAAAATCGTGAAGAATCGGATTTCTCGGGACATTTACCGGGACACCACAAATTCGGGAATGGCGTCTAAGTCCCGGGAATGTCCCGGGAAATCCGGGACAGTTGGCAACTATGTAGCTTGTATAACAGTGTAAATTTGCTGTCCCCTTAAAATAACTCAACATGCAGCCATTAATGTCTAAACCGCTGGCAACAAAAGTGAGCACACCCCTAAGTGAAAATGTCCAAATTGAGCCCAATTAGCCATTTTCCCTCCCCGGTGTCATGTGACTCATTAGTGTTACAAGCTCTCAGGTGTGAATGGGGAGCAGGCATGTTAAATTTGGTGTTATCGCTCTCACTCTCTCATACTGGTCACTGGAAGATCAACATGGCACCTCATGGCAAAGAACTCTCTGAGGACCTGAAAAAAAAGAATTGTTGCTCTACATAAAGAGTGCCTAGGCTATAAGAAGATTGGCAAGACCCTGAAACTGAGCTGCTGCACGGTGGCCAAGACCATACAGCGGTTTAACAGGACAGGTTTCACTCAGAACAGGCCTCGCCATGGTCGACCAAAAAAGTTGAGTGCACGTGCTCAGCGTCATATCCAGAGTTTGTCTTTGGGAAATAGACATATAAATGCTGCCAACATTGCTGTAGAGGTTGAAGGGGTGGGGAGGTCAGCCTGTTAGTGCTTAGACCATACGCCGCACACTGCATCAAATTGGTCTGCATGGCTGTTGTCCCAGAAGGAAGCCTCTTCTAAAGATGATGCACAAGCATGCCTGCAAACAGTTTGCTGAAGACAAGGAGACTAAGGACATGGATTACTGGAACCATGTCCTGTGGTCTGATGAGACCAAGATAAACTTATTTATCAGATGGTGTCAAGCGTTTGTGGCAGCAACCAGGTGAGGAGTACAAAGACAAGTGTGCCTTGCCTATAGTCAGGCATGGTGGTGGTAGTGTCATGGTCTGGGGCTGCATGCGTGCTGCCAGCACTGGGGAGCTACAGTTCATTGAGGGAACCATGAATGCCAACAGGTACTGTGACATACTGAAGCAGAGCATGATCCCCTCCCTTCGGAGACTGGGCCACAGGGCAGTATTCCAACATGATAACGGCCCCAAACACACCTCCAAGAAGACCATTGCCCTGCTAAAGAAGCTGAGGGAAAAGGTGATGGACTGGCCAAGCATGTCTCTAGACCTAAACCCTATTGAGCCTCTGTGGGGCATCCTCAAACGGAAGGTGGGGGAGCGCAAGGTCTCTAACGTCCACCAGCTTTGTGATGTCATGGAGGAGTGGAAGAGGACTCCAGTGGCAACCTGTGAAGCTCTGGTGAACTCCATGCCCAAGAGGGTTAAGGCAGTCCTGCAAAATATTGATGACCACACAATATATTGACACTTTGGGCCCAATTTGGACATTTTTACTTAGGGGTGTACTCACTTTTTTGCCAGCGGTTTAGACATTAATGGCTGTGTGTTGAGTTATTTTGAGGGGACAGCAAATTTACACTGTTATGCAAGCTGTACACTCACTACTTTACATTGTAGCAAAGTGTCATTTCTTCAGTGTTGTCACATGAAAAGATATAATAAAATATTTACAAAAATGTGAGGAGTGTACTCACTTTTGTGAGATACTGTATGTATTTCAACTCTGTGTTTAAATTTGTGTGCAGTTTTAGGCCTCATGCACATTGGGTGTTTGCCCAGAGCTCTCTTGAATGCTTTTACGTACAGTAGTTACATGTAACTAGTCTGGTTGAAAGAAGACACAAATCCATCTACTTCAGCCAATAAAAACAGGGGAAAAAAAAAACAAAAACAAAAAACAAACAAAATTATTTTTTTAATCCTATATATTCAACCCCATACACACAATTTATCCAGAGGAAGGCAAAAAAACCCCAAAAAAAACAGCAAATCATGATCCAAATTGCTCCAGCAGGGGAAGAAATTCTTCCTGATCTCCCGAGAGGCAATGAGACATTCCCTGGATCAGCTTTACCTATAAATATTAGTATTCAGTTATATTATGCACATTTAGGAAAGAGTCCAGGCCTTTTTTTAAAGCAATCTACTAAGCTGGACAGAACCAGCTCTTGGGGAAGTCTATTCCACATTTCCACAGCTCTTATGCCGCGTACACACGATCACACATTTCGACAACAAAATCCATGTTTTTTTTCCGACGGATGTTGGCTCAAACTTGTCTTGCATACACACGGTCACACAATGTTGTCGGAAATTCCAAACTTCAAGAACGCGGTCACATACGACGGCACTAGAAAAGGGAAGTTCACTACCAAGTGTGCCACCCTTTGGGCTCCTTCTGCTAATCTCGTGTTAGTAGAAGCTTGATGAGAGACGATTCACGCTTTTCAGCCTTGTGCTTTTCAGATCGTTACTGCTCTTCAGTTTGTGCTTGTGGGTTCGTATCTGTTCTTCAGTGCGTGTAGTTCGCATTTGTTTGTTATTGCATATTATTAATATTATGGTACGTATTTGATTCTCAGTGCGTTCTTGTCCGCTCATTTCTGATTTTCAGCTCGCTCTTCTCAGGCCTTTCTGTTTTTCAGTGCTTTCTGTTAGTTCGTTCTGACCAGCCGACCGTTTTGAAGCCATGTTGTGGTTACGTACTCATCGTAGAGTTCATGCTGTACAGGGGCTTGATGTTGGGGTTCTTGCTTTGACCCAAGCTCAGTCCATGAACAGGGTGGGAAGGAGTTCATGGACAAAGAATTGGTTGCTCCAACATGACCAATTCTCTCACATGCCTTTGTTGCGGGAGATCCGTGAGAATAATCCTGATGATTTCAGGAAATATCTCCGGATGACGGACCCCGTTTTTCACCGTTTGTTGGTTTTGCTGTCCCCTTATATTAGCAGGCAGGACACCTGCATGTGGCAAGCCATCACCCCTGAACAGAGACTAGTCGCCATGTTGCGGTACTTGGCGATGGGGAGAAGTCTGCAGGACATCAAGTTCTCGACAGGCATCTCCCCCCAGGCTCTGGGGATCATTATTCCAGAGACCTGTTCTGTCATCATTCAGGTCCTGCAGAAGGACTATATTAAGGTAAGATTTCTCCTTTAACAACACATTATATGTATTTAATGTTTGCTAATGTATTGTATTTCTTTCATCATTCCCTAATTAACATGATTGTAATATGCTGTGAATCCTGGGCCCATACACACTTAGCCTAGTCACTTAAAAATGTATTTAGTCAGCTCCATAGTAGTGCTTTACCCTAAACACCCCCCAAAATGTGTACAAATGTTAAGTTCAAAGGATACCAATCCTCTGCTGACTTTGCCAAACCCATACACACTATACCTACCTCTTTTGTGGTCATATTTATGGATGAATTCACCAAAGCATGTAGTGAAAGGGCCTGCCTGAATGCTTTCAAATGGTACTGTTTAAAGTTTTGTTCTCCTATTTTTTTTTGTTCTCCTATTATCTTGATAGGTAATTGCATAATGTAAAAAAGTGCTTTAATTTGTACAGTGTGTATTAATATTTTTGTATTATGACACTTCTTAACCTGTCCAGTGGGCTGCCAATAGTGTAAGGAAGGAAGGAGGGGCTGGCCAAAGTAACACACATTATGTATGCATTCAGCTCTCAATGAAGTGGAGAGGGTTACCTGTCCAGAACATCCCCCCACCCTTAAATTTTTACAATGGGCCATCAGAGGGGGTGAGGCATCTGATAAGTGGACCTTCTCTTTTTGTCTTTAAATACTCCTTCAAATAAATGTTAATACTGATTTTGGCCAAGAATGTTTGTGTCTAATCTGCTTGCAATGTTTATGTTCAAAATGACTAATTTTTTTTTCTTGTTTGACTCCACAGTTTCCTTCAATGCCACAGGAACGGCAGACTGTGGAATCCCAGTTTGCCCAGTGGTGGGACTTTCCCAACTGTGGAGGGGCAATAGATGGGAAGCACGTCCACATCATCCCACCCCCTAACTCGGGATCATACTATTATAACTATAAGGAGTTTAATAGTATTGTGATGTTGGCGGTGGTGTCGGGGACATATGAGTTCCTGTATGTGGACGTGGGGAAGAATGGCCGGATATCGGATGGTGGAGTCATCGCCCCCAGACCGAATTTTACAGACGGCTCCAGAATGGTGGCTTGGGATTGCCACCTGCTGAAGAAAACGTGGAAGGACTCCCTTTTGTCTTTGTCGCTGATGAAGCATTTGGTCTGGGTGAACACCTGATGTGGCCTTTCCCGATGAGGACCCTCACCGCGGACCAGAGGGTTTTTAACTACAGGCTGGCCAGAGCCAGAAGAGTGGTGGAAAATGCCTTTGGAATAATGGCCAGCCGGTTCCGCCTATTCCTCACTGCAATAAGCATGGTGGAATATAAAAACAATCATATCGTTATGGCATGCTGCATATTGCATAACTTTTTAAGAAAAAATGCATCAAACTACGTGGCCTCAGTTGGGACTGAGGCTGGCTTATTACCGGATACAACAACCCTGACGGCTCTTGAAGCTGGCCGTCTTGGCTTGCCCCCCCAAAGCACCCGCGAAGTTCGTGAAAAGTATCTAGAGACTTTGCGGGTAGGGGGGCCATTGATATGCCACAAAATGGTTAAGAAACATGTTAAAAATATTTTTTTTATTTAAACCTAAATAATATTTACTTTGATTTACTGCTTGTGTTTCTTTTAGCTGGCTCCTAAGTTATCCAATGGGCTTTTCTTTTTTGCCTTTTTGTTCAATAGTGCAAACGTAATTTTTTTAGATACATGAGGTGACAATCTCTTCTTCAGCGAACTATTATGTTGTGGGTCTGCTACACACACACACCTTTTTTTTAATGTTAATGTATGTAATGCATTACTGTTAAAAATATTCATCATTTTCAGCACCATGACTGAAATTTGTGGAGTCACAAAAATGGCATGATTGTGGCAAATTATAAAGCACTGTGGGTGTTATTTGCTAAAGGATATTCCACTTTGCACTCCAAGTGTACTGCAAAAGTGCACTTGAAACTGCACTGAAACTGCACTTGTAGTTCAAAGTGGATTTGCCTTTAGTAAATAACCCCCATTGTCACTGTTAATACCAACGTAATACAAAAATTACTATTAAGCATTGAAAGAAGAAGCCACACATTGTTCAGTAGAAACATTTTACTAAAGCACATTCACATGTGCGTTAGAAAAGGGTTTTTGAACAAACCAACATCTTTGGTGTATAACATTTTTTTTCACATTAGAAATATCCTTTTTTTGGTTAAACAGGCATGTTTCAAACCATAACATACACAACTCAGGAACTTACAAAGTTCAACTTTGATAAAGTGAAGGCAATATCAGAGATTAGATGGGGTGATGTCACCCCTGTGAAAGCCAAATTTTGAAGATGCACACAAATTGAGAGTCAAAATGGGGATTTCCCTCCTGATCCCATGCCTAATGTCATGTGCTAGCTCCCACCATGGGGGAGGTGGAGGTGTTTTGAGGGTGCAATCCCTTCCTCTCACCTACTTGAGTTGCGAGGATAGATAGCACATGTTGACACACCTTGTGCATCTTCAAAATTAAAATACTTTAAAACTTGTTTTTAAAAGCAAAAATACATGATAAAATGGTACAATTTTTGTGTGTTTTATATTCTGCCTAAAACATCAATGATGTTCTTCATTTTTTTGTTGAACATCATTGATGTTTTCCTTTATATTTTCTATATCACGATTGCACCCCATTATCTCCCCGATGAGGATCTGGGCACTTTCACCTGTGAAATGAGATTCTTCTTCCACAACATCCACATCACCTAAAATAAAAAAACACACCAAGTATTATAAATATGCAGGCATACATCTATTACCTGAAGCTGTGGTCTCAGACACTCACCTGTTGTGGTGACTATTTCGCCCACTTCATAAACCTCTCCTTCTTCCACATCCTCTGCTTGTGGTTTTCGGATTCCCCCTTCTTTAGGAGTTGGGGGGTCCCTGGTGTCCTCAGATGTCCCGAGTCTTTTCTCTCCTATGTGAATAAAAAAAGGTATACTTAGTACACAGATATTTGATGGCAGAAATAGGAATATGAAACATTGCTTGGAAGTGTCGTACAATTGTCTGTTTTGGCAGAGTTCCAAGCTGAAGAAATTTTTATTTCCTTTTTATTTCCTTTCTAAAGCTGGAATATTTACCTTTTTTGTTAAAGTTTCACATATGGAGACACCCCTAGTATCCACTGGAGCACCTGTGTGGGACACCCTAAAAAGTTTGTTCTGGTGTCCCACACTAGTGTTCCTGCGTCCAGATGTGTAAACAGCTGCTGAGTGTCCTCTCCTTACACTGAATCAAGTTTCCATTTCATTCTAGTTACAAACCGATCTAGACAACAAACTTATTTTAATACAAATAGGCCTGAACAAATGTAGTTAACCTGTATCTGCTAAAAACATCTTTTAAGTGGGCGAACGAACAATGTTTCCTACGACCAATTACTGTGCCCATGAACATGAAAGTTGCCATTTTAAACTGTACAACAGTAAAGAAAAGCACATGGAGCAGCATGCAAGTAATAATAATAATAGGAACACACGACAAATACTTTTTAGAAGCAGGTTCCTGATCTTTCTGTACTGATCGTGCACCCTCAATTTCAGGTCTGACCATTGTTTCCTCAGTTTATCCTTGGATCGTCATACCCCAAAATTCCTGTGCAGACTTTTCACAACTTTAGTCATGATCTTGGCCTTTCTCACATTTGGGTTTGGGTAAGGTCCATACTTCCCATCATAGTCGGCCCTCTTCAAGATGTCCACCATCTCCACCATCTCTACAAAGGACATATTTGAGGCCTTAAAGATCCTCCTGGATCGGAACATTCGTGGCTCCGGGCTTTCATTGTTGCTGCTGTTGTCTGCATGCACCTGCTGTGTCTCCGCCATGTGCTCTCCCCACTGTGTCGAAAGACAAGGGGCAGGGAATACACTAGAAAGAACGTCAGAGGCGGGCGGAGTTTAATGCATGCGCAGTGTATATAAAGCTTAACACGTGTGCATCGTACGTACAATCTGTGAGCGGAGGAAGGAGTAGCGGAAGCGACGATCATGATGACGAAGGTACAATTTTAAGTTGGTGCATCAGTGGCCTGTATTGGGTCAAGATTATGAGAGTTTCGCCTGACTTGTCTTGTGTTGTGTCTTGCAGAGAAAATGGATCCCTTCAATGATAGGGAATATCTAGCAATATTCATTGATATGTTCAGGGAGCTGCCCTGTCTGTGGCAGCTGAACCACCCGTTTTTTAATAAGCAAACAAAGAGGCAGGCAGCGCTGGAGAAACTGCTTAAATTTGTGAAGCCGATGATCCCCACGGCAGACATCAAGTATTTAAAGTCCAAAATTGGTGGCATGAGGAGCACTTATAATAGGGAGCACAAGAAGGTCCAGGATTCCCTGAGATGAGGAGCAGCAGATGACGTTTATGTACCCAGGCTGTGGTACTATGACAGACTGCATTTTCTGTCAGACCAGAGTGAACCCAGGCCAGCACTCTCCAGTCTTCCTTCAACGGTTCCTTCCCCCCCAGCTGAGGCTTCCGATGACCAACCTGGGCCTTCCATGCAGCAACATGTGGACAAGCCCAGCTTGAGTCAGGTATAGCATTCTTAAAAATATTTCTGGTTGTCAAATTAATGGTGTTAAATAGATGTTATTTTTGATCACTAATTTATGATTTCACAAAGTGTTTTACATATCAATAGACAGTAGTAGATAAAAATTATTGTGACAAGAATGAAAAATGCTGGGGTCAGAAAGATTATCGTTTCTATTTATTAACATTCAATTTGCAACAGTCATGAGCTGAAAATTGTGTGTGATTGCTGAACAAAAAAATAAAACTATGTCCCTTTTTCATACACAGGAAAGCCTCAGCCAGGCAGTGGAAAGTAGCAGCCAGGAGGTGGCCGGGCCCAGTAGTCTGCTCGAATCCCAGGTCCTTCCCCTCCGCATTCCAACAAAAAGTCCCAGGAAGAGGAGTAACCTGGAGGAGGCTGCCTACATGGCAACATGCCAAATGCAGGAAATGGAGGAGGGCCAACACCTCTTGTGTGAGTATCTGATCTTACAAGCCCTAAACAAGGGGTTGAGGGGCGAACTCACAAACCAAAGCCACGTTTGTGAGTTCAACCATGGTCCTCCTCCTCCTCCACCTCCTCCATCTCCTGCCACAACTACAACACCAGAGCCACAGCCTGAAAGGAAGCCTGGAAGGAAGTGTGTAAGGAAGACCAGAGAGTGATGGCCTGGGTTGAGTCTGGTATGACAAAAGATGCAGGCTGTGGTATGACCACAGCCTGAGAACATATATGTCATCTGCTGCTGTTCCTGATCACTTGTAGTCCTGGACCGGATTGTGCTCACGATTATAAGGACTCCTCAGGCCACCAATTTTGACTGTAAAATTATTGATGTCTGCCCTGGGGTACAAAGGCTTTGCAAATTTCAACAGTTTCTCCAGCGTTGCCTTCCTCTTTATTTTGTTATGTCCCATAATAAATGGATTTTTTTTTTTCTAAAATACTTGCCTATGTGTTTTGTTTCAAAAAGGACAGTTTGTTTGTGAGTAGGCAGGTACATTTCCAGAATACAATGTCAAATTAACAAGGGACACCAACACCAACCTTCTTGAGATTAAAAAATACAAGATCATAATGGTGTTGTGGTAACTTGACACATAAAATGAGAAAAAAATATTATGGAGATCACTATATTAAAAAAATAGGAGATCTTGATTAAAAAAAAAAAAATAATAATAATAATTTAAAAAAAAAAAAAAAAAATATATATATATATATATATATATATATATATATATATATATATATATATAAACAAACATTAGAAACATTATTATGGAGATCTGACGCAAAAATAAATAATATGATTCAGGAGATCAAGAGAAATAATAAAGAAATCAGTTTGTCGTGACAAATGTGCAATCTCCATTATGAATGCTAGTTTTACCAAACCAAGCGCTTCCGTCTCGTAATTTATTCTGAGGATGCGTGGCACTTTGTGCGTCGGAATTGTCTACACACTATCGGAATTTACGAGAAATCTCAAATTTTGTGTGTCGGAAATTCCGATGGAAAAGTCCAATGGAGCCTACACATGGTCGGAATTTCCGACAACAAGCTCCGATCGCACATTTGCTGCCAGAAAGTCCGACCGTGTGTACAGGGCATTATTGTGAAGAAACCTTTCCATATTTGGTTTAGATTAAATCTCTTTTTTTTCCCAGACGTAAAGAGTGCCCTCTTGTCCTCTGTGATAACTCAACACCAATTTCACTTTATGGACCCCTTATGTATTCATACATGTTGATCATCTCCCCCCTTAATCGCCTGTCTCAAGAGAGAATAAATTCAGTTCCTCTAAACTTTACCCATAGCTGAGCTCCTCCATGCCTCTTATCAGTTTGGATGCCCTTCTCTGAACTTTCTCCAGTTCCCCAATATCCTTTTTGTGAACTGGTGCCTAGTCTGGAAGGAGAAAAGCAGCATCAAAAACGCGCCTAAAGCTGTGTTTTTGTAAACGCATTTAAACGCATCAAGCAAATTCATTTATTTGGCAGGAATAATAACTTAAATAATACATTAAATAATAATTTATTCTGGCCATTGAAATTAATTAATGCTCAAGCACTAGCAATAATGCGTGATTAAACACGTTTACACGTGTTTAGGTAGG